>NC_045638.1:67251678-67565740 GCF_009829145.1 Chiroxiphia lanceolata | reverse complement strand
GAAGAGATTCCCCACATCATATTTACAACTTCTTATGAAATATTAATTCTTGAATCTTTGGATAGTTTTGCAGTCTGAAAGAAAAGGGTGTCTCCCTGCATCTATTCTCAAGTATCAGTGAACCATATGAGAGTCAGTTTGGAAGGCTTAGGTCATCGTGAGTGCTATTTTAATCTTCTGTTGCCATTTTTGGGGAGGATAGCAGTTTTAATTTCACTCCTACTTCTTCATGTTACTTTCAATTCCAAGCTTAGCCAAGAAGAGTCTCCCTTAAACAAATGTGTAATTTCATAAATGCCTATAGTTTACTACATTCAGACAAGAATCTATCCACTTAGCCTAGACACCACATATGAAAGGGAAATTACTAGGTCATTTTTAATGATCTAAGGAGAATATCTCAAATATTTAGAGCCATTTCAAATTTTACCAAAAACTCAGTGACTTTATATAATAATTTTACAGATTTATTTTACTTCACTTACCGTAAGATAGCACAGCAAATGTAGCTGCCACTCCCTTACTGTCTTGCAGCACACAACACCAGGTCACTTCAGGAAAAATGTTTATTCATTTCATGATTACTGCATGGACTTTATGGAATCTAAGAAGGAAGATTTAACCAGTAGGCCAGAGACGTGCACGTTATTAGTAGTGCTTGTGCCTGAGTAACTACACAGAGCACACAGTCAAATCTAGCTGTTCAAAGACTATCCATATTCTTCTGTAGCACAGATATGCCTTTATTTATGAACACAGTGTATTTGCTGTATAAGCTATAATTACATGTGAGCTACAATAGTCCCTTTAGCTTTCTATTTTTGGTCTTCAGAGTTTTCAAAAGCTTTATCTTTCACACTAACATTTGTTCGGTATGGTATAACCTTGCGTTGAAACCATTTTTGGAGAGTATGAGTTAGATTATTCTCTTCATTGCTTTCCCATTCTAATACAGATAGACTAAGGGAATTACCAGTCTGTTAGAAATATATTTTACTGCACAGGCAAGAAAATGCATAGTATTCTGCAAAAACAGAAAAAAAATGATAAGTACAATGCTACCTGGAAAGCAACTTAAGAAGCAGTACCTTGACCAGAAAACAACAAATAAACAAATACCACCATCACCAGCTCCCTCCCCTCCTCAAAAAAAAAGGTCACATAGACCTCAGTATACTTTATATAAAGTTCTTTAATATTCTAGGAATACTTTTATCTAGTGTAGTTAAATTTTACTTCAAATTTAAATTTAAATGACCTCTTCAGAAAGGACATATTCCAAAAGTCCATTGTTTATTCAGCTGCACAGTATGTTAATCCAGCAAAAGAATATTAATAGAAAAAGCAGAATTAACTTTTCTTCAGACAACCTTTAGTACAAAAAAAAGAAGAACAATTTTAGAATCATAGAACAGCCCAGGTTGGAAGGGATTTAGAAAGAACAGTCATATGGTCCAAACTTTCTTGAAAAAGGGTGCTCACTGTATGATATGCCAAAAGCTTATCGTATCATATGCAAAAATGAGCACTCTTTCAAACATTTAGGAGATCTGCAACCAAAGGAAACTATAAGAAGTATGCACTAAAAGAGAACCTCCTGTAATCCAGCAGAGAATTTCCTGCTTTTTCACCTCGCACAATGCAATTGGTCTCAGCCACCTACTGAGGTCCTTCTAAAGACGTGAAGTTTGGATGGACAATTTACATACATCACTCTCACATTTTCGAACATGAATATATGAATGTTTCCATTCAGTTGCTTACACAGTAGCATCTTGTGCCATTTCAGAGGCCACACAGTATCTGAGGCAATCACCTGAGATTGTACTAAAAGCTCCCAAATCTTAAAAATAACTGCCAAATAGCTCAAATCTACTTTAAAAAAAAATCATGAGTACGAATTGAATAACAAAATGGACACATAGCACCTAACTAGTATGTTCTAAATTTGAAATATTTATTTGTATTCTCTAATAGAAGTTTATAATGGTAGTAATAATAGTTTCTATATCTGTATATAAAAGATTTTTGCATTAGCAAAAAGTTAAGTACCTCTGTTTGGGATTTTTTCACCTAAATTTTGCATGTTTGAATTTACACATAAAGGAATTTCACCTTGTAAATTTCATCTGGTTATTTGGCTAGCCTACAACTATTAAAATCAATATAGTTTTGACAATTCACAGTCTTACCATAATAAGTGTTGATATTGATAAAATAATGGGTATATAAGTGTAGTGGTTTGACCCTGGCCAGATGCCAGGCACCCACTAAAGCCGCTCTCTCATTTTTCCCTCTGCAACTGGACAGAGGAGAGAGAAAAAAACAGCTAAGGATTCATGAGTTGAGATAACAGCTGGGAGAGGTCACTTACTGATTACCTTCATGGGCAAAATAGACTCAAAGTGGGGATAGTGCTTAAATTTATTACTAACAGGATAAGAGCCAAAGAGTGAGAAGTAAAACAGTCTTAAAAAACACCTTCCCCCCACTCCTCCTTCCATGTTCTCCCTCCCCCCCCCACAGCAGTGCAGGGGGACAAGGAATGGGAATTACAGTCAGTTGTTGTTTCTGCTGCTGCTCAGAGAGAGGAATCCTTCCCCTGTTTCCATGGGATCCCTCCCATGGGAGACAGACCTTGATGGACCTCTCCAGCATGAGTCCATTCCTCGGACAACAGTTCTTCACAAAACTGCTGTCCCGGGGGTCGCTCCTCCATGGGGTGCAGTCCTTCATGGATGAGCTGTACTGGCGTCAGTCACACACAGGGGCCACAAATCCTATCCGGAAAAAAAACCTGCTCCAGTGTGGGCTTCCCTCTCCACGAGCTGCAGGTCTCCAGCAGGATCTTGCTCCATCTTGGGCCTCCCACAGCATTACATCTTCTTTCTTGCATCCACCTGCTCCAGCCTGGGCTCCTCCATGGGCTGCAGGTGAGTCTCTGCCCCTGGATGGTCCTCCATGGGCTGCAGGGGCACAGCTGCTCCACCATGGTCTGCACCACTGGCTGCAGGGGCCTCAGGTCCAGTGTCTGGAGCACCTCCTGTCCCTCCTTCTGCACTGACCTTGGTGGCTACACTGTTTTTCCCATGTTCTTACTCTGATTTTCCCTGGCTGGAATTCTTCCTGCACAACAAACTTCTGTTCTTGAATATGTTATCACAGAGGCGTTACTATCACTCCAGATTGGCTTGGCCTTGGCCAGCAGAAGGGAGTCTGTCCTGGAGCTGGCTGGCATTGACTCCACTGGACAGGGCAAGCTTCTAACAGAAGCCACCCACCGCTGTAGCCACACTCGCTACCAAAACCCAGCCACAGAAACCCACTACATTAAGCAATTTTGGATTTATCTTCATTGTAATTTTCTCAGTCTAATAAGTAAATATTACGCATAGACAACTTTAGGTTAGTTTTAATCCATTGTTTACTTTAAGAAAATTACATATTTCCCTGAAGTAGTAAAGAGTCAGGAAACTTTCAGACACTTTCATTCTCTTATCTTTGATAAAACATACAAACTCAGGCTTGCTATCATCTTGTTACCTAAAGAACTACTGTGTTTCAGGAATGTCTTTCACAGTCAGACCTTGAAATGGTAAGTCACGCTTTTGTTATTTTGAAATTAGATTATTGCCATTCCCTATTGGCTGCTTGCCCAATAGGATGCTTCATAAACTCCAGCTGGTTCAGGACTCAGTTGCCAGGTTTATATTGCAAAAGGGACAATCCAAGCATATTTCACCCTTTTCGAAATCTTTGCCCAGATTGTTAGTTAGACAACATATCAATTATCAAACAGTCCTTCCCATTTTCTAGCAGATACATGATTTTAGTCTAATGTACATTATCAATATTTTACTTTAAACCCATGTCTGTGAAAACATATCCAGTGAGGAAAACATTCAGGTTGTCCCAAGGTCATCTTAAAAATTGTCATGAGGTCCTATGCAGTATCAGTTGCACTATTTTTTCCACTTACTGTAAATGATACTAAGTTTTAATATAGATTTTTATGTAGAACTACTTATTTGAGTCAATGGAATGTCACAAGTTTTCATCAGCTGAGAATACAGCTGACAATCTGGTCCTTGATTTCAATATTCTTTTTAATTGCATTTTTTATTTGATCGAACTAAATACAGGGGGGTCAGAGGGCTTTGCCATTTCCTCTCAAGTTTATGTTCTAATGTGCAGTTTGGACTGAGTTGCTGCAAGTAAATGGTTTCTGTTCGAGTTCATCACAGAGCAAATTCTCACAGATAAAAAATGAGGAAAAGATGTTGACTTTTTCTCTGACAACTTACACTGGTTGACACAGCTTGACATACTTCTCAGCTTTTTCAAATTGAAAAAACCCCTCATTTCAGATATAAGGGACATCTGGAAAAAATAATGTTACTGAAATTGCATTAAAACATACCAAGAAATGAAGACAGAGACAATTAAGAAACAAATTACTTCCAATAATCATGAATTCTATTTTTAAAATGCATGAAATGTGATTTAATTATTAGTCAATCTAACAAAATTAATAAACTACTCAGTTTCTACACTGTCTTTCTTAGAACAGCCTTGCATAGTGAATAATTGGTTTTAATTCTGTTTTTTTTTACTCTTTCTTATAGGCGGGAGTTGATTAGTAGTAATTCTAAGGGAGAAAGTAGTGTCCACTTGAAGTTCTCAGTGTCATCAGATGCTGCACAGCCACAAGGCATTGCCACCTGGAGCAGCAGTTTCTAAGATTCTGCATTTTGAATGCTGCAGGTCTTTTCAGAGCTGATTTTTCAAAAGCATTAAACTTCCTAGCAGAGGTGATTGGTATCATTTCCAGAAAGCCTAAAGTTGTTCAGGGAGGACTACAGAAGGGAACTGAAAAGCTCATCTGCACTCCCAAAGTCACTGATCCCAGGAAAAGATTCTTAATATTAAGTCAAGAGACCTATAATGTCTCATACTGGCATGACTCTAGAATGGGGCTTTCCAGGGCAGGTAGGTTGTGTTCACAGCCTTGTAAGTCACAGGTTTCCTCTGGGTCCAGCATGGACATCCCATGACTTCATTATTGTTATTTTTTTAATCTTTCCAGTGTCTTCAGTTTCAGTTGTAATGATAGTATGGACTGTATGGCCCCCAGAAGAGTGGCCAGCATAGGACTGAGTGCATCAAAGGTACGATGTGCTTTGTAGTGAGTGTGGGGTTGTGCAAGAGTGGTTAAAAATGCAAGGCACAATAGAGGAGAAGTACCTATGGATTTTTACATGCTTTGTACTGCATTTTTTTCAGAAAGAGTACATTAAACATGTCATACATCACATTATATCCATCGTTAACCTACATTCATGGTCCCAGTTGTTAAAATGTTTTAGTTTCTGAGAGATCCAGACCATTCAGAACAAGGTTTGATTTTGGTGTGGGGGTCTCTCTTCCTCTCTTTAAAATTAGGTTATTTATGAACTTATTTAGGTTTGGTTTAGGTTTGCTCCATTTTAGCACTTGAAATAGGAGTAGTTGCCTGTTCTGTATGTCCAACGTTAATATTGCTTTGAATTTCTATGACTCCCTGAAACTGTCCTTTTCTTTATGGTGGCCTGTTTTGCTACAACTAGTCTGGGAAAAAACAGAATAAAAAGAGGTTCTCTGAGAGCATTTAATTTTGTTTGTGTTTTTATTAGAGGGGAATTGTTTTGACAGGTTTTTAAAGACAAAACCTCAGCAATAAATTAAAATGACACTGTTACACAGTCGATTGCACACTATTACAATATCTTGCACTGGTGGTTTGCAGAATCTCAGATACTATGTGCATATTCAAAAGGCAACAAGTAGATTGTTGATTCTCGTCAATAAGGCAAGACATAAGAAAATATACATTAAAAAATGACACATATTGCTAAATAGCATTCATTTCTCTAGGTAAATTACCAGTTTCAGAATTTTATTTACGTCTCATGAAACTCCTATTCTGTTTAATATTCCACAATAAATTACACCATGTTCTTCTGTAGGATTATTATAGTGAACTTGAATTAGAGAAATGAGAAGGCTTTTCACTATTTTCTGCACAGTGGCAATAGAGAATCTCTTATGTTATTCCCTGCTGTCAGGAAAAAAAAATTATTCTTTTATTTATTTATTTATTTTAAAATCTGAGAAGGAGAGTAAGGAGAGATGTATGATACACTATTTTCTGTACATTTTTCTTAGTAACTTAAAAATGTTTTTTATTACTTATGGAAGTGAAAAGCAGAATTTCTGCTAAAGGATAATAAGTGTTACTTAATTAAGACAGACAATATTTAATTGAAGACATAAATTAAGAACAAAACATGATATGGAAACATTATCCTTACTAGAAATTGTAAAAATGGTAAATGCACAGTGCACTTAAAATATTCTGTGTGTGCACTTCTGTTTGCTATACACTCTATGTAAATGATGTGGCAAATACATACTATTTTTCCTGGTGTTCTGTAATACTGTTTGTGTATATATATAAATCATATTATAGCATTTAATCAGAAAGTCTGAGTATTTAGGGGAACATCCAATTTTTGAATGAGTATGCAGAATACCCCTAATTTAAACAAAGCTAGTAATATGTCACTAAAACTACAAAAAAAAGAATAGATTTTATATATTTTCTGTAGCAGAAATATGGATTTTCAAATAGCATAAATCTAGACATACTGAAAAGATAGTTTCAGTTTTAGCAGTTTTTGATAGGTTAATGCAACAAATTTATTCTGAAAGGCTTGTAGCTATTTAGTTCCTTAAATACAGGATTATATGCTAAATTTAAATTCAAATGTTAACTTAAAACTTGTTTTTGTACACGTAAATATATTTTCAGTTAATTTATTTTTTTGTGGCTTTCAATAAATGAGGGGTTTACAGCACTAAAGTAGGAAACTAAATGACACATTGGATCTACCTTCTTGCTGTATAATCTGAGTTACTTTTTGTTCTTTTTGAAATATATTCCCAAATTCAGGTTCTGTTGTAAAGCTGAATCAGGAACAAGTAAGACTTCAGACCTTGTGGAGGAAATCATACTAGAAGATAACAGTGGTCTTTTTAGTCTTCCAATGTTTTCACGTTTTGAAATATCAGAGGCAATTCAAAGTGGGTTTTGCCTAAAAGTACATAGAAGACAGCTGTCTATATCCGAGCTAGGCATCCTTAGTCCTTGTACAGACAATTGTGAAAAAAGGGCATGTTTCAGGACAATTTGTTTTATCTTCTTTAGAAATGTGTAATTCTCCACATAGACTGTTAAAAATTGTAGGGACACTAATTCCAATGTAAGCATCCATGTTGTAGAGATTCACATTTACATTTGCTCATTTTAACTCCTGTAAAACAATGAAGAAATAATTAGCAGTACCAGAATTAAAATTCCTGGAGTACTCTTTTTCTTTTCATCTTATTAATTGTTTTCAGAGAAGCAAACGCAAACATAAATACACATAAGACTATATGACAGACCTCTCTCTCAGCTGTTTCTCCAGCTAGCTGAAACTGAGGAATTCATTCTTACAAAGTCATAATAATCAGCTTGATTTAAGAACTACAAATGTGTATCTTGACAGGTATATAAACAAACAAAAAAATAGCTGTATCTATAATTGTATTCATTTTTTTCTGTGCACAAAAAACATTGACACCATGTGTTTTCCTTTACTATCATCTCATTTTCAGTCACAGATAATGCACATGATGTTTGCCTGGTTTTATTTTCTTAGCTTTTTTTTCCTCAGGTCTGCATCTTTGAAAGAATACTGTGGGGGATGTTACTGTTGGTTTGGGGTTTTGGCTTTTTTTTTTTCCCCCACTTATATAAAGCTTCATTTGCCTTCATGCTTCACATAAGTTTAAAGAATTTTTTTTTTCAGGAAATCTGATTTAATGAACACCAATATTTTTAGGTTAAAAGTAAGGAAATACCTTCCTCTTGCAATATTATGAGTGATTAAAGTAGTTAGAAAACAATCCATACATCTCTCCTTGAATTGATCAGTTTAACAAACCTTGGTAACTTGCAGTACGCTGATGCAAGACTCATTTTTTTTTTTGTGTGTATAACACAATACCCATAATGTTATTATCTGGCACTTAAATGTTTGATGTTATTCAATTTTTTCTACTCTCTCATTTTGTGCTATTTATAATAGTAATTTTATCATTTGAGAAACCATTCAGGAAAAGTCTATAGAAATTAATATCAACATTAAGGTTTTCTCTCCTAAAACATGTTACCCTGTCTTATCATATCAATTTCACTCTATAATTATCATGATTCAGAATGACATGGGAATACTCACTGAGAAGTTGGTAAATTGTAGTCAGACATCTCACAAATGTAATGACATATCTGCTAGATCAATACCAGAACTAATAGTCATATAGAGAACGAAATATTACAAATTTTTTTCTATAAGAAACAATAAAATTTCCTGTAGCATCCAAAAAAATCTATTTGTGTGTATGTGTGTCTTTAAATATCATACTTTGTCAGGAAATTAAGAGAAACAAAAAGCCCAATAACTTTCAAAACATAACTGGAAACAAAATATAGTATTGCAAATTTGTAGAACTATTTAAACATGTACTTTGTATATACCTACTAAACAGGAATTAAGAATACTGTCTTGTTGATTTTCAGGTGTATCTCTTTGAAATACAATGAATGACGCAGATGTTACTTAAACCTGATTTCACTGCTAAGAATATAAGGTTAAAGTTGAAGCACATCTAAATCACCAGTGAGTACACAGGGGTGCAGGATTTTGTAAAAAGATATAGATACAGATTAATAATAGCACACATCACATCATTAAAATAACTGTGACTATTCTTAGTAGTGTGGAGCAGCAGTGAGTATTTGAAGATGATCAGCCATCATCACTAGTTTTCATTCTGGCCAACTGTAATCCATGTATGTCACATTTATCCATATCTCTCTATCCTTACTTCTGTCCTGGTTGATCTCTATATGGAGAGCAATCAGAAAAGCAGTCACTTTTTATTAATGAAATTTCTGTAATCTAGACAAAATATAAAATTAAAAAAATTACTTTTGTGCTCCTTTTTTACAGTAGAAATCCAACATTAGGTATAACGGAAAGAAAAGAAAAGGAGAAAGAAAGGAAAAGCAGAAAAATGGCTTTGAGACTGGAGTTTTCATTGCCAGCCTGGAACTTAGACATTTTCATTGTATTTTCTGTGGTCAGTCACAGTGGTTTAAAACTTCAGACATAACTATATGTGAATTGAGAATTTGTCTCTTTTATTTTTTTCTTCATTAATAAGTCAGAAAAAAGAATTATATTGAGAGGGAGTTGAGGTGTTTTTATTTGTGACGGGAAGCTTCACTGCTCTGGGGTATTTCCTTCCCAAAGATTTAGTGAATTAAAACTCAGTTTAAAGAATTTAGTTAAGCTCTGGATTATTTGCTATTTTCCATCTCACAATTAATGTGTAGAGCTGTAGCTGAAATGATGCCAGGTGCCTGTCACCTTGCACTAGGAAGCCTAATCTCATATTTACCTTAATTGTGCTCTGAAACCTCTTATTTTCAAGATTCTAAACTAAGTCGTCTCTGCCCAAGGTAGCTAATTAAAGAGTTTCTAGATGCTGCATACACACAGAAAACTCTTAAATAATACATGAAGATTGACTGAAGTCAATTTCTTTACATTTTTATCTTTTATTCATTAGAAATTTTCAGAAAAACTAGGTTTGTTAAGGCAAAAATAAAATACCACAATACCTATAGTTTTTTATAGTAGAGTTTAAAGAGTTATGAAGCAGCAGTGGCTACATCTGAAAGTATGGAAAGCTAAAAAAAAATATATTATTAAACATTTTTGTTTGTTGTATCAGCTACTGGACACACACTCTTTGCATTGTGGTATACTGATTTTTAATCAGAAGTATTAACCATCTTTGTGATATTTTCCTTCACAATGCAGATCACTTGCCCACACAAGGAAATTAAGGGAATTATAATAGATATGATTTTAGCTTAAATTTAAAAATGATCTGTTGTTGGTGTTGTTTGGGTTTGGGGGTTGGGTTATTGGGGGTTTTTTGTTGTTGTTTTGGTTTTGTTAGGGTTTTTGGGGTTTTCTTATTTTTTTTCCAAAAGAAAACCTTGGGGTTTGTGCCTCTCAAAGATTTTTGCAGCCTCTTATGTCTTTGAGCTGTTCGTATTTTAAAGACATATGCTGTTAACATTAAACCTCCAATTAGCTGAATGTAACAAACAGGAAGGAGTTTTGCTAGTTCAGAAGCACGTTGTGAGACTTTGGGCACATCTATTTCTCACATAGCGTAAATCTTAAGTTCTCACATTTCAGAGGGCCAATTTATGCTTCGTAATCTTCACTCACAGAAACCTCAGCTCTTCTGCATTTAAGAGAGGTGAGCCATGACAATGTAGTTTAGCATTCAGCAATAAACATTAAATTCAGGGTTTTGGATGTATTTAGTGTGTTCTGAGGCAGGGTACTGGGTTGATTTCACATTACATTCTAGCAAAGGTTTTGAGTTAACTATTTGACTGTCTAATGCATCTGAAAAGAGACTGCTTATACCAGTAGGATTTTTTTCACACTCATAAGGAATATGACATTTTCTGTTGATACACATGGTACCATGTATTGACAAAGATTGAAAGTTAAAAAGTGCTTTTAATTTGTTAATATCTTTGTTTGTTTTCTTGGGCTTCAGAGAGGAAAGCTCATATGTGAAAAATTATGTGCTCTTCTATAATATGCAGATTTTTTCATGAAATAACTGTTTATCTATAAATAACAAATGGGAAAAGTTTGCTAGATCAATTCATCAGTCTCATTTCCAGAGCAATATTGATCTTTAGTATCGGGTTTTCTCTACATTTGATGCCTAGTTGTAAAAGTGAAAAATATGAGAAAAACATAGGCTTATACATAATTTTGTCAAGGAGTCTTGTTTGGGAAGGTAAATCTAAGTTTTTATATTGTAATTTTAAGATGAAGTTCCAGAGAGATGTCTATACTTGATATGGTTGTACCACTTCAAATGCTACTACGCAGATGCAGCATTCTCCCCTTGATATCTGCTCCCTGCTCCTCATGGTGATGGGGACCTTTGCCTCAGCACCAAGATTCCATTAGGATTAGGGTTAGGATTCAGAGAACCAGAAAACCTAAAGGTCCAGAGACACTGGGGCTGGAAAGGGCATGCCAAGGGGATCGTGGCAGGGTACCAACACCAATACCTTCACACCTTTTTAATCTGAACCACCCACGGAGATGGGTTGAGGGAAGCTGTATCAGAAGCAGTTGAGGTCACTTGTCTTGTTCAGCCTGGAGAAGAGGAGAGACTGTGGGGAGATGGTTTCCTCATGAGAGAAAGAGGAAGAGCAGGAACTGATCTCTTCTCTGTGGGGACCAAGGAGGGATAGGACCCAAGGGAATGGCATGAAGCTATCTATGTCAGGGATGCTCCATATGATTTGTGCAGGGTGTTTCAAAGAATATTTTGTTTCATGTGAAAAAACTGTAAAATAAGTATTGGAGTATGTACTCAAAAATGACACTGTGAGGATTCGTGAATGCATGCTGTGAAGTGGTTTACAGTAATTAAAGGCTACGAGTTCTCTTCCTTTATATTGAATATACTGAAACAGTTAAGTTTTCCAGCAGTCATTAATATGTAAAATAATTGTAGTCTTGAAGGCATACACTAAATTTTGCATTTTGATATATTGCTTGCATTTCTTATTTTAATAACTGACTTACACTTGGACTTAGACCTAAGCTTGCAAATGTTTTGTACACATGATTAGTTTCATTAGCTGAAATTAGCTGAATTTCCTTAGGAAATTCATGCAGATGTTCTCTTTTTCTCTGCTGCTTTAAATGAAAAGTTCAAGTAGAAAGATGATAATAACATTTGCATACTTTTGTAAATTTATTTGCATAGAGTTTTATTTAAAAATGAATTTTGCATTGTAGGTACATCTTAGCTAGTACTGATGCACAGTGTTCAGTTTTCAGCATAATTGCATTTTAAGAAATATTGATGCATTAATGTATACAGATTGTATTCTAGGCAAACAAGAAAAAAGTTTAATCAAGCATTAAATATGTTTTGAAATAATACCTGTTTGCTTTCAGATTTCATTAACAGGTACAATAATTATATTTTTGTTCATACAGCAGTATAATACTATTCCATAAATTATAACACAATACTAAAGCAAATGTAGACTGTAAGGTACATCTAACTTATCCGCACTGCTAACATATAGGAAACCTAATGATGCCAAGGATCTCTCTGGTTTTCATCAACTTTCTTTTTCAGTAGTCTTTTCAGCAGCAGCATAATCTCACATTTACAGATATAGAAAGAGATAATAAATCACATGCAAAATATGTCCAAAATGCAAATGACAAGGTTAACTGATATAATAGTAGAAAGAAGGGCTTTACAGCTCAAATAACTGCTAATTTTGTTTCTGCAGATTTCCCAATATTCAACATCTGTAAAAGACACTGTTAGTAATTAAATGAGTCATTTTCGATATCTGATTAAAAAACATGAGGGATGTCATGCTATAGGTTTGTTAGGTTCTGCAGGCCTTTCCTATTAGCATTGGTGCTCTGTCAGTATACCTTACATAACTAAATAAAGGTATTACGTATGACTATGGAGGTGTATAGATAGATAGATTGATCCAAGAAAAAGGATGGTGTGTGTATTTATATATGTATATATATCCCAATATCCTGCTATCCACACAAATCTCTAATGGTAAAAAAAACCCAAAACCCAGCAAGAATGTGAAATTTCATTAAAGTCAAACTGCTAGATTCTGGCGCCCATGCAACAATACATCATGTATACTGGGTAGATAACAATTTTTTCCTATATTTAGTCAAAAAATGTTTCCAAAGTATCTAATGGCACTCCAAAAACTGCTAAAAAAGCTTCCTCTTAAGCACTGTATTTGAATTTTTACAGTCAACCAAAAACGTATTCTAAAGTTTCTCCTTACTTTCCTTACTTAAAACTGAGTTCTGACTAGATGTTTTGCAGCTGCAATACCAATATTTTCCCTAATGACCTAGAAATTTAAGAAGCTTTTAATAGTTATATAAAAATACCTCTGTTTCACCTTCGATAATGAAAACCAGCACAGAAAAATCACAGTAAACAAATTGAATAAAAACTGCCACATTCTAGATAACACTTGATGGTATTTCTCATTTTTGAGTGCTCAAGAAATACTTTTGAACACATTAAAATTTTTCAGGCTTAGGCTTTTTTAATTGAGAATCTATATCCATTCCACAGTTTATCTATTATTTAAATTTTTTCTAGTTCATGAAGTGTTGTGGTTTAAACCCAGCCATAAAGCAAGCCCAGTACTGCTGCTCATGCACTCCCTCACCGGTGGGACCTGGGACAGAATCAGAAGGGTAAAAGGTAGAAAACTTGTGGGTTGAGACAAAGACAGTTTAACAGGGAAAGCAAAAGCCATGTATGCAAACAAAGAAAAATAACAAATTAATTCACTACTTGCCACAGGCAAGCAGATGTTCAGCCATGTCTAGGGCCCCATCATGTGTAACAGTTACTTGGGAAGACAAACACCATTGCTCCAAACATCCCTCCCTTCCTCCTTCTTCCCTTCACTTTATATATCGAGCATGATGTCATGTGGTATGGAATGTCCCTTTTGTCAGTTTGGGTCACTTCCCAACCTCCCATGTACTCCCAACATCCTTGCCAGCGTGGTAGTACGAAAATCAGAAAAGACCTTGGCTCCGTGTAAGCACTGCTCAGCAATAACAAAATCATCTCTATATTATCCATCCTGTATTCAGCACATATCCAAAACACAGCCCCATACTAGCCACTGTGAAGAAAGTTAACTCTACCCCAGCCAAAACTAACACATGAAACTATACAGAACTTCACATTTCACATGCACTCTCTGTCCAGTTTCCCTGCCTTCAGGTTTTGTTACCACAGTCACCTACAGCTCCTGAATTTAAGTGGATTGAGAAAGTTGCAAACATGAGCCTCTGAATAAAAGAACTGACATTATGAATTTGATTCTGTTTATCCTGAAGATAAAATACTAATGTGGAATCCATCAAGTTGGAATATAAAGTTAAGGACACACTTAATGTGAGTAAATTCTGACATCTCTATACTTGATTACCTCTGTCAAATTTATATACATACAGATATTATCATTGTCACATACAAAGCACTGTAACTGCAAACCAGATATAAAGTTCAACTATTTGATAACACTTAATCCAAATTTATTTTATTGATATCTTTTGGAAAGACAGAGAAAGAACAAATACATAAGAATTTGTCCTTATAAATGCAAAGTATCTCTGATTGCAGGTTTTTTCTATACAAATATCATACAAAGAAACTGAAGTGCATTTAAAGAGAAGTTTTTGTAGGGTTTATTTTGGTTAATATTTTCTTTGAGATTATTTTAATGTGTATGAATAGCTCATTTCACTGCTGAATATGGGATAAATGAAATGCAAATATTGCTTGTAGTGATATTTTTGGTGTTGTTTTATAGCAGGTGAATAGTAATTACATTCCCATCTGTGCCACTTTTCTGTTTCCATACTAAAATTGCCTTACAAGTTGTTCCATCCTTTTTAGGAATATTGCTTAAAAAGAAATACCGTTAATGTTGACT
Source organism: Chiroxiphia lanceolata (assembly GCF_009829145.1). Classification (NCBI taxonomy): domain Eukaryota; kingdom Metazoa; phylum Chordata; class Aves; order Passeriformes; family Pipridae; genus Chiroxiphia; species Chiroxiphia lanceolata. Next base: position 67,551,018 of record NC_045638.1, on the reverse strand, counting down.
GATGGAGTAACAGATGGCTTTAACTTTATCTGTAAAAAAAAAAAAATTTAGATATTGACAAGTCAATTACAGTGAGATTTCCAGTAAGATTTTCAAGAGTAAAACTTTAGATCCTTGAAAATCTATTTGTATTTATCCAGGAGTGGTAGTCTGGATCACTTTATACAACAATGCCTAAATGTTTCAGATGACATCTACAGTGCTAAATGCCCTACTTCAAGGAGTAATTCCTGGCATTCAAGGCCAAATGATACTGTATGACATACAGCTGTGCAGAAAACCACCTCCAGAGGGGGCTGAATGTCTGCCATACATACTGGCTGAGATACAGGGGCTTTTTTGATACATGGCCCTAAACTGTATATATTTGGGGTGCAGAAATGGGAAACTGAAATCGTGGTTGATATTACATGGGGAATGATGTTGCATTTCACCTGAATTTTCACTGTGTAAAACTGAGGATTTACAGCACATGCCATGGCATGTAGCAAAAATTTTTGGGTGCTTGCAAACATTCTAGACATGCTAAGATTAATTTGGAAGCCGCACAGTGTCGTGTTTAAAGCTTATTGAAAGAGGCCCTGGAATGAATTAAACATGAATTAAATATATTCTCCGCAGAGGCTTTGTTTCAGGGGGAACTAGCTGGCTTAAATCAAATCAGGGTTTGATTTTAATACTTGTTCAATCATCTAGGAAAAATGGTTTACAGTTTCAAACTAAATGCCCATTCACTAGGGTGTAACGTTAAAATTATCTTCTCCTCCTTTTCCAGTAAGCATCAGTTCCCTGAAGAGAATTCAGTACTACTGAACTTCAAGGAAAGAGCTAAAATACACTTTTAACTCTACTAATATTTTTTTACTTGATAACTTTCAAACAGTCTCCTCAATGTAGATTTCCTGTATTGCTCTTCATAGAAACCTCTGCTGTTCAGAGATCAACTACAAAACAAAAAAAAAACTGTAGAAAATTTTGGTACATTATTTCAGGTAAATGTTTAGTGTTTTGATGCTGCGATACCTAAGTTAAATTTGCTTTCTTCCCATAGTGACTTAAGCACCTATGACTTAAACATGTTGTTCTCATGAAAAAAATCCATACACTGTGACCATAAATCTAATTTATCCAGAGCTCCATCTTCCCTTCTACAAGTAAAACAAAATATTGTATCACCCAATAGGGATGTTCCAAGGTCTTCATATGATAGATAATATTAAAAACACACAAGCAATATCATAAAATAATAGCAAACAAAATATATATTGGCCCAGAACAACTGTTTTAAAAACAGCTTTGGCCTCTTTTTCTGTACAAGTAGCAGCAATCGTTCTTGTTAGCTTCATACAGGCAAAAAGTAGACTGCAGAATTGCAGTTCTACTGGAAATTATGTAGAGGGATGTATGGATGTACGACAACTTCACCAGATTTCCTAAGCTTACAGTATTGCCACTTTCCAAACCGCTTTGTTCGAACCATTCAAAAGCCTCCCTCCTATTTGGTGGAATACAGGATACTCCAAGTCACCTTTTGACACAACAGATTGAGATTTTTATTTAAACACCCAAAAAAGATACCAGAATAAGATCACAGGAAAATACAATCAGTTGTGATCACATGCATATAGATTTCTTACGTATAATAATGTTGATAATAGGGTATACTGCAGTATGTAAGACTTATTCAAGAGTTTTGATTTTTAAGTATTAACAGGTTTTTTTCCTTGAGCATTAGTTTCATGGTTTAACCACAGCTGGCAGCTCAGCCCCACACAGCTACTTGCTTAATCCCCAAAGTCAGATGGGGAAGAGAATCAGAAAGTAACTGTGAGAAAACTTCTGGATTGAAACATATACAGTTTACTAGGTACGGTAAATGTTGTGTGCACAGGTAAAGCAAAACATGGAATTCAATTGTAACTTTCCATCAGCACCCATCTCCATGAAAGCAGGGCTTCATCACATGTAACAATGACTAAGACAAACACCATCACTCCAAACATTGCCCCTTTCCTACTTCTTCCCTAGCTTTATATGCTGAGTACAATGCTGCATGGTCTGGGATAACCCTTTGGTCAGTTGGGGTCAGCTGTTCCTGCTGTTTCTCCTTCCAACATCTTGCGCAGGTCCAGCCTCCTCACTGATGTAGTGGGATAGGAGGCAGAAAAGGCTTGGACTCTGTGTAAGTACTACTCAGCAATAGCTTAAAACAACCCTGTGTTATCAACACTGTTTCCAACAAAAACCAAAACACAGCCCCATACCAGCAGCTATGAAGAAAATTAACTCTATTCCAGCCAAACTCATGAAAAATACAGTAGATTTCCACTGGATAGAATCCATCAGAATTTCTAATTGTTCATGTAGAAGTTTTCTAATGTAGATCATTTTCCTGATGGTAATAGAAAAAAAGTCAATATCTATCAGATATAGTCCAAGTTATTAAAAAGGCTACTTCCCTTTTCTTACACATTACTATATCCACATTCAAAAGATCAGACCAAGTGAATTAAACATATACACACGCACATTTTTCTTGCATATTAGTATATTTCCGACAGGGGTGTTTCATAATTAGGTGCATTCTCTTAAAGGAGTTCATAAGGCAGTCACTTAAAACTTTGGGGGCACAAGACAAAAATGACCACCAGACACCATCAGTGAAACCCCTCAGAAAACTTATAAAGACGTATATATGCTAATTAGTGATGAGAAATGTCATGGATATGTGGAAAACGAAAATGAATAATCATATAATGCAAACATATAAGCTGTAGCTAAGATACCTCAGCATGCACTGGGGCGAAACAATTCCCAGTGCGTCTGGTGTGGCACAATAAAGAATGTCTGCCTGTTAAAACTCACATATTGAGTCTTAAAGGTTTCTTTGAGAGACAACTTTAGGCAACATTTTAATAATTTCAGATAATTTCTATAAGATGCATGTTCTGAATGATAATTGTATCCTTATATAGTCCATTATTGACTTTCCATATTATCTTTCAGGTTTTGCTAATTTTGTTGCCTAATACCAGACAAAAACAAGCTCCTATGGGAATTTATCTCTCCTTCCACTTTCACTGAAATACATGATAGATAATCTATGTTTTATCAAGTGTTCACCACTACTTTGCAATAATTATCTAATAAATATTTCCTTCTTATTATAAGATCATGTATAGTTTGGCAGAACTCTTGGTGATGTGTGTTGGGTTTGAGTGACAGGGTTTCGGTAGTCAGAGACAGGGGTAGTGCTACAGGAGTGGCTTCTTTTAAAAGTTACCAGAAGCTTTCCACATGTCTGGTAGAGCCCATGCCAACTGGGTCTAGGATGGACCCACTGCTCGCCAAGGCCAAACCGATCAGGAATGACAGTAACGTCTCTGTGATAGCATATTTAAGGAGGAAAGAAAAGTTATTACTCAGAAGTAATCACAGCCAGAGAGGAGAGGAGTGAGAATATGTGAAAGGAGCTACTCTGTAGACACCAAGATCAGTGGAGAGGGAGGGGGTGGAGGTGCTTCAGACACCGAAGCTGAGGTTCTCCTGCAGCCCACTGTGCAGACCATGGTGAAGCAGCTGTGCCTCTGCATCCCATGGAGGTCAATGAGGGTGCAGAGATCCACCTGCAGTCCATGGAGGAGCCCACGGTGGAGCATGTGAATGCCCAAAGGAGGCTGCAACCCCATGGGAAGCCTTCACTGGAGCAGGCTCCTGGCAGGGACCTGTGGATTTGGTGGAGAGGGGAGCCCACAGTGGAGCAAGTTTCCTGGTAGGACTTGTGACCATGTGGGGGACCCACACTGGAGTAGGTTGTACATGAAGGACCCTGTGGAAAAGTGTTCCACATTGGAGCAGTTCATGGAAAACTGTTGCCCATGGGCTGGACTCACACTGGAGCAGTGTCTCCCGTGGGAGGGACTCCACGCTGGAGCAGGGAAAGGGCTCTTCTTCCTGAGCAGCAGCAGAAACAACCTGTGACGAACTGATCAGAACCCCCATTCCCCATCTCCCTGCACTGCTGGGGGGAAAGAGGTAAAGCTCGGGAAAGAGGGAGGGGTGAGAGGAAGGTGTTTATAAAATTTATTTTACTTCTCATTATCCTGCTCTAATTCTGATAGTAATAAATTCAATTAATACCCCCAAGCTGACACTGCCCATGACAATATTTGGTGAGGGATCTCTCCCAGTCCTTATCTCAATTCATGAACCTTTTGTTATATTATCTCTCTCCTGCTGACTTGCAGTGGGTGTGTGTGTGAATGATAGAATGGCTTTGGTGGGTACCTGGCACCTAGCCAAAGGCAACCCACTACATGATCCTAAGGTAGATCATACCCTATCTTTTCACTTACCCCTGGGGAAGTTACCCTTGTCAAGAAAGAAAGTGAGACTGATTTACATAACCTAAGCAGAGACATTTTTTAAGCTCATAAAAGTGTAAGTGGGGAAAGCCACTTTGGTTTCCATCATCTCCAACCATGACCACCTTCATCTCAAAAACTTATGTCATCAGTGACTGTCACTGTAGGCATTACCTACCCATTATCAGCTCTGTGGCATTGTACGCTCCCAGCTGATTTAGAATACACTTATTACAGACTAACTGCTTTGAATAACACCATTTGTGCTGTTAATGAATGTCTAGTAAAATTTGGTTTCAAATTTTAAGGTTGCATTGATTTATCAGTTTTCTAAATATTTCTATTACAAGGATGTGTGATTCTTTATACCGCTGTATAAATATCTGTGTATACCCAGACACACACATGTATGTTTAAGTACACTTATTTATGTTCAGTTACAACATTTAACATTATTTTTTGGCATGCTGATATCTTTCCTTTTTTTTTTTTAATCAATTTACTATCTTCCACATATTAAAACTGACAGATAAATATTTTTGTAGAAATCCTCAGAACTTTCAGACTTGTGAAGAAAAAAACATTTGAGTGACAAATTCTAATCACTAGCATCCAGGTTTCTATCTACTCATCAGCATTTACAATGACCTTTAATGTTTTTGTGCTTCCTATCTTAGGCATTGATTTTACAACATCATTTGTTCCCTATCTGTAATGCTCATGTTATCATAATAAAACTGCTCTTAAGTCCTGATGATTTTACAGTAAATGAGAAAAAGTTTCAAAATCTTGACAGACTTGCCTGTCAGATATAATACACTTACAAGAAAAGGCAAATGTTATGGAAAAATAATCTTCATAATAGTTTTTCAGCACTGGTTTATAAGTAGGTTTGGTTTGAGATGATCCTTGGAATACTTTACTTGTCCTGATACAATCTTTTTTTCAAAATTAAATTTATCCCTCTTGCAGATAGCTAAAGGTGTTAGAATTGCATTTTAAAAATTGTGACTTGGAAGGAAAAAGGAGTCGTACTTAAATCAGCTTTGTGTCATACTCTTATCATAACTTTCACCTCTTTCACTAGAAAGACCACATCATATCTGGGATCCAGAAATGCCGTGACTGCATCATATCATTTTGAATAAAAAAAACAAAGCAATTCTGTCTTTTCCAAATGTAACTAAACAATACAAACTCCCAGATTAGAAAAAAAATCAAAATCTGACATTGTTCCATTATGAATGAATCTTACTATTCTCTTTCCTGATAAGCTATATTTCAGTACTAATTGGGAAAAGTGACAGTAGATGTCACAGAGCTATGCTTCTTTAGCAGAATTAAAAATGTGTACATTTTGAAAAGTCAAATATATGAATTGTTATTGTTAGGCAAAAAAATTATAGGTTAAATATACATATGAAGTTTATGAATATCAACTTTAAGGTTTTGTTGTCTGAGAAAAGGCAAATGAGTTCAACAATGTTTATTGCACATCTTTTTTCTGGTGCTTCTCTCTGTCCTTTTTTCACTCTTACATGCATATATAAATGTAAAGTTCAGATATTGATAAAATATGAGGCATCACTAAATTGTAAAAGTTGTAAGTTGTAAATAAGAACAATCAGACCGCCACTATCAACTAAACATGCACTCTTCCCAGAAAGTACTATCTGTAGTTAGATATATTGTGTATTTTATTAAAACTGAAACACATATTTTTATTTCAGTTCAGACATACTCACAGTGCACAATCATTCCTTTTCACATGAAATTAAACCAAAGAAAATATGAAAGGAGTAAAGTCTTTATATTAACAGGCATTCAATTCTCAGGACTCGGCTAAATCTAGTTCAAAGTAATCTACTTCCCCCACTTCCTGTCTTACAGTGTAATTGTAGGGTTCCTTCAACCAATTATTTAACTCTTTTGGGTTGCTTTATCTACCAATATACAAATAGTCATAATCACCTGAGAGTTGATGGAGAGAGGTAGACACCTTCAGCAAAAAATTTATTACTTATATCCACTAATTCTTTCTCTCACAGTCAGAAACAAATGATACAGAACATCAAAGCTTGCAAATAGAAATGTAGAACCCTAGTTTGTTAGCAATTATATTATCCACAGAGGACATGACTACAGTGGGAAAAGAGAATGCAACAAAAGAAATATCCTAGAAGCAACTCATGGCATTTCTTTATTATTTTTTCTGTCTGAATTGCAACAAAATCAGTATAACCTTATGAAATATTTCAATTTGTTTAAAATATCTTTCAGGAAAAAACCTGCTAAATGTTTTTAAAGTCATTCTAAGTACATATATTTGAGCATTCATTAAGGTATCTACTCACTGGTGTTTGAATTCTGTAATATATAAAATAGTTCAAAATATATGCAATTTTTAACAAACAAATATTAAATTCAATATTAGATTAAATATTAACAGCTGGGGCATTTTCTCCTTAGCAACAAAACAAAGTGTTTCTACACTTGACAAACTGGAAAAAGATCAATGAAAAATTTTATTGTCTCTCTGCCAGTATTTGGAATAAAGAGATTACTTTCAGTTTTATACTGTATGCCTTATTCTTTTATGAAAATATATCAGTTCTCATGTATCATCATCCAACAAATAAAGTATTTACCAAAATCAGCTCCTTTTTAAATGTCTTTATGTATTATTATGATTTACTTGCAGAAAAAGCAATCTTGACTGTGAGTATAATTGAAAAGAGCCCTTGAAGCTGCAGTACTGACTGCCCCTGGAGTCCTACACAATTTGGAATACTAAGGCAAGTGAAGTTAATGGAGTATTATGTTACTCTTGCTCCAAATTCAGTGATGTTACCACATTTTACAAAGCATGATCTGCTCTGTATTTCTTGGTGATTCAAAAATGCACAAATGATAATGTCCAATTCTTTCCTCAACAGAACTGACATCAATACTTGAGGTATTCACACCAGATATCTTTCACAGCAAAAACAGAAATAAGAATTTGTTTTAATGTAGTAAGTGTAAAATATTTTAGACTTCTGCATGAGATGAATCATTCCCTAAAAAATAGCTATTGCTCTCATCTGATTATAGAGAAAATATCAATTATCTCAAATACAAATATCTAAAATTATGAAAGATTAAGCTCTACCAAACTACCTGGTAGTGGTCAAATCACTCATACAGTTTTATGATATAACTTTTCTTATTCAAACAATTAATTTTTTTCCCCTTTTGAGAACTACTGAAAAAAACCCCCAACACCTATTTTCTCTCAATCTTAGCTGTATTTAAACTCTTAGTAGTTTATACTATATTTGATTATTTTGTTTGTAAACTTCGTTCCTTAAACAATCAAATCATTTAAAGAGACAAGATGGATAAACTTATTGTTGAATTCAGCTGCACACAAAATAAGTCCATAAGAGGTTTTCAGTTATTTTCTTAATTTTTACTTTTCTTTTACATTTTCTATTCTTTATGTATTCATTTCTCTAGGTCTGCTATCACTGTCTCACATCATAGATAAATAGCAAATTTCTTTGCTGTTCCAGCGGGTTTTTATATTTCCTATTTACCTATTTACATTTCCACTGGGGTCTTTTCCAAGATGATTAGTTAAGTTCATCCAGGTCCAAAACATAATGTACCACTCCTTGCCTTCAGTGAATAAGTAAATCTACCAAAATATTTTCTTGCGATAAAAATTTTAAATAAAGTATTCATCACTGGGGAAAAAAGTAAGAAAAAAGTTTTAAAGAGCTTTTTTTTTCACCACTGCCTGCATTTTTGCCTGCATTTTTGTTGAATTTATGCCCTGTTCTTATCTTTTCTTTCTCATAGCCTACAGCAGGGCATAAAATTCATTGAGATATTAAAAAAGAATTAGTATACTGTGAAGACTCCAATGGTTCATAAGACCATATAAAGCATCTTTCACCTCTAAGTCATGGGCTTGAATACAGCAGAGGCTGATAAGGGACTGAAAGGTCACCACTTGGCAGCTGCTCTAGTACTGCTGTACAAGTCGCCAGCAGAAGTCACATCCCAGTGGATAAGCATCTATAACACAAAACCCATCAAAACACCTGGTGTTCATTGGTAATCTCTGCTAAGAAAACTAAGATTGACATGAAGATGCAATTGCCTTCTTATCATTAGGCACAGTCCCCATGGGCTACAGCTGAGATACACAAGTTGGTATCAGTGGGTAACTGACTGTAGATGTGTCTGCTGGTGGTGATAAGAAGATAATTTCAATTTGTATGGCTGTCACAAGCTAGTATGTTTTTAAAAATCTATTTCTAAAGGAATAATGACTGTCCCTTTAAAGAACAATTTCAATTTTTTTTTATTCTCTGCAACATGTAAATGTTGGCATAAATACTATCATCACAGTACTTCTTTCATTTGTACTCAGGTAGATGTAGGGATGTATTTGAATGGAAATCTCTATAATTCAGTATTACGTTGTGCTAAAGCTAGTGTGTGAAATACACTTCTAAACTATACTTTCAGGTTTGTCCTTGAATACTTGACTGGCCCTGAACTTTCCTTGGTTTTCCTACTAGTTACTTTTTTTTAAATACTTCTCAGTTTTGACTGTCTTCTTCATTTCCGGTACTCACTTTCTCCATTGATTCTGATTGGTTATTTTTAAGACTGGATGACTTGCTTTCCTCCTCAATACTTGGAGTGTTAACTGGTTAATAAACACACTGAAGTTAATAACAGGGAGGAAAAAAGGGATGGCCTCTGAATTCCTGTTGACAATAGTCCTTACAAATATTGTCCGACCTTCAGTAAAATATGCTTCCTTTGAGACTGTATTTTGAATTTTGGAGACAAATCATGAAGTACTCCATGTCGTCTGAGATTTTCTGAGTACAGATAAAATTAGGGCATTGTGAGATTACATATCAAGGTATCATGAACGTGTGAGAAATAGGATTCTGTTCCTTTCACACTTTATCTGAAGGCTCTTCATCAACTTCACACAAGCACATTTTTGATTATGCAGTGTTTTGACCTATGACTTTGACCAATGCCTGAAATAAGCTCCCTTTTTGCTTCATTTTTCCTCTTAACATCTTATTCATTAAAGATAGCATAAAAAAGATGTATCGGTATATTATGATGAATAATATTAAAGAAAAATCTGTGAATTTAGAGATTGTTTACTACCTATATAAACCATATATCCTGGTTTTAGGATTTCTCCCTGTGCTCTCATCACAGATTTTCAAAGCTAAACCTCCCTCTTTTTTCAAGAATCATTTCCACTGTTCTCTCAGAGACCTTAGTTTTTTTTAAGTGTGAGCATCTTCTGTTACCTGATAACTTCTAATCAAGCTGAGGATACAGAATGAGCACTGAGACCAATAGCTCTTCTGGCATTTCATGTCCCATTTGTTCAACACTAAATGAAAATATATTTCCCTAGATAGATGGTTTATTTTTCATTTCCTCTCAGTTAACATATATCATCACTACAGAACCCTCCTTGAAACTGGAAAAATGTTAATCAAAAGCAGATAACCTCTGACATACCACTTGACTAGAATAATGTACATTTGCATGTGAACAGTTTTATTCCCAAAGAATATGTTGCATTTCTTTGCTCACAGAGTCTGGCATAATGTAATTCGCAGGTGATCTGAACCATAAATCTATTCCTATTCATGAACTATTTTCTTATTATTTAAAATTCTAATATATTCCATTTAATCTATATAACTTCTTATAATGTCTGATCTTCCAGCACCAGAGAGTTATATGCTTGAGTATAACACAAAAGGAACAACCAGATATTTTGGAAGGAGGTGTAGAAATTATGAGACCTGGATCTGAGCTTCAGGTCCACCATAGATTTTTTTCATGATTGGAGAATCACTTATAACACTGCTTTAAAGTATGTTTTGACCCTAATATCCATTGATATCCCTCGAATAAATTAAAGTGCCCAAGTACATTGAGAACTCATCTCTTTGTTTTCTCTGGCTGTTAAAAGTAGCGAGAATGAAGAATGAGAATTAATAGCGAGAATTTCTGTTAAAGACAAAATGCTACTCAGGTTATGTGTTAGGCTGACAGAATTATACTGACAGAATCACAGAACATTCTAAGTTGAAAGGGACCCACAAGGATCATCAAGTCCAACTCTTAAGTGAATGACTCTTTCTGCGATCAAACTCATGACCTTGGCATTATTAGCACCATGCTCTGATCAACTGAGCTCATCTCAGGAGACTGCACACTGCTCACTCAGGGGTACCAGCAGATCATGTCCCTCCACCCAGGGGCCGAAGGATCATTCAGGGATATCAAGCAGAAAAACAGTCACATCTGTGGGTGATGTGAGGGTACTCAGCCTTAGGAAGTCTTCTGTGGGTGTCATCCAAGTTCCCAGGGCAGGCTTTCCCTCACAGACCCACTATTCGCAGGGAAACCACTTCAGTCACTGAGTACAGTGGATATAAAAGTAGAGATATCTTTCAAAAGAACCAGTTAACAACTACCCTTAAGTTATTTCAAATGTCTGCAGTAGAATTACCAAAACCATGTAAAAAACCCCTACCTATTTTATGCTATTTTTACTAGACTGAAATTCAGACAAATTTTGTTATCATTTAGGAGAATTTTAAATGACCTTGAAACTAATTGTTGGCTTCATGCCCTTTTAGCACGGAACTTGGTCATCTCCCAGCTTTCCACAGATAGTTCTATTTAATTCCACTGCAGCAAATGAAAATTGTAAATACTGTTATAATATTTAAATGTACTAAAATATTAGCATAGAATATTCTTCTGAAATTTTCAGGAAATCAGTCCTGGAAAGCTCCCAGAAGCAAGATGCACTTTTCTGCTATCAATCATTGTATTAAAGGAATATATAGGAAAACATATTCTAACTGCAATAGAAATGAAACCAACCCACAACTTTGATTTTATTAAAAAACTTATTTAAAGTGAACTCACAATAACACCGATTTTATAGGACTTCAAATTCTAAACTGGAATAAAATTAATAAAATTAATAAAATCTACACATCAAGAATAAAAATGCATCTGTAGATGATCTAAATTTAAGACAATTATATCATCATTCTCTAATTATGACAATTTTCAAAGTTTATTTTAATGAAAATTATTTTCACTGTTTTATTTTCACTATTTTCACCATATTGAAAACCTAAAAAAATCTTCACAAAGCTCCAGTTGCAACTTTTTTTGTCTTCAAATACTTTCATTTTTTTCAAAGTTACTAGTTTTAGATTATTTTTATTCACTTGGAAAAGTTGATATACTAACTAAATACTGAAATTTTAACAGTTAACATTTTTAGCATTACTTAAAGTCCCAATAAAAAAGAAAAATGGAAAAGAAGGAAATCTGCTGAAAAAGAAAATACGACCTGAAACTTCTAATTAGCATAAGCTAGTATCACTGACAAAGAAGGTAGAAAAATATGGAATTTGTTAAGTCAATTATGATATTACTCATTATCACTAGAGCAGTTAGGGATGAGGTGGCAAGACATGAGTGCCTCATCTAATTTAAATTTTCATCTTTTCATTCTTCTTTAATTTTACTTTAATGTAGTGAGGCCTGGCATGCTGAAAACGTTTACACTATTCTGGAAACAGTCTGTAGGAGATATGAAACTAATGATCCAAATGCAAAGGAGTATCTGTTAAATGGGAACATAAGTTGAGCCAAAATACATTATTACTACACTGTATATATTATATGATGAAAGGGTGAAGTTACTCCAAAGAACTGGCAGAGATAGAAAGACTGGATTCTTTTTTTTTTTCTCCTGTCATCCGGCTAATTTTATGTAAGTTTAATATGAAATAGGAACAGCGCCGCTGCATTAGCCTAACGGCCCACTTAGCCCATCATTCTGTCTGCGAAAGTATTGGAAAAAGATACGAAGGAAGGTATTTAAAAACACTTGACTTAACAACAGAATACTTTAAATTACTTCTAAACTTGTTTAGCTCATAGTGGTAGCCATGGAAAATCTTTTCTGCAGATATAAGACTTTTATGAATGTTAATAACATATTGAAATGAAGCTGCTGATGCAGAAGCTCTGAAAACTTTAAACTATGGTGTTTATAGTATGGCCAGTCTTCGCGAACGAAGATTTGGGAAGGGTCTTTGCCCGTCGAGCCTGCGCAGTGGATTTTTTTTTTTTTTTTTTTTTTTTTTTTTTTTTTAAGGTGAGACACAGTGTGCGCTGAGCTGAGCCCACCCTTTAATCCTAAGGTTCATCTGCCGGGGCCGAGCAAGCTTGGACGGTGGCAGTGAGGTCCTCAGGACGTAGGTTTGTTTAGAGTGACCTTCTCTTAGATAGATGGCCTTACAGGGCTAACGAGCTCCATCTACCCAGGGGACTCCTCTGACCGGGACCCGAACCCGGGCCGCGGCGGTGAAAGCGCCGCATCCTAACCACTAGACCACCAGAGGGCCCCCTATGGTGTTTATACAGCCTCATCAAATATAAAAATCCTGATATGGCCCATCATGTGTTGGCTGTGTTCATATAGAGGTCAGTGGGGAATAACACGCAGGCATTAACCCTGTGAAAGAGCGTAGCCCTGAAGAAAGACAGAGAGAGAAAGCAAGAAGAACTATCTGTCAAGATCCCAATTGTCCCACTGTAAAATCAGCACCTAACTCATGATTTGTTCCATTTCGTCAGTTAGTGAGCAAGTGCCTTAAACACTGATGTGAGGTTTCAAACTGCTTACAGGTTGTTATGTTTTGCTATACTTGTATGGTAACACATAGCAAGTGGGCAAAAAATAATCTATTGTCCTTCTGTCTTCTGCAGTTGTCTTGATTCCATAAAGCAACCGCTCATGTAACACTTCATCTTCCTCATATTCTGGTCTTGTAGACTTCTGTCTCACCTCCGGATTATCTACCATCTTGAGAAGGCCTAGAAGACTCAGGTACCTCTCATAAGGAAGCTGCTACATACTTTGCCCATCCTCATCACCCTTTCTTGAACTCTTTCCAACTTATATTGTAATTTTTCTGAAATGTAATTCTTATTGAGGACTGTGTTCAGTAATCAAAGTTCAGAAAAATCATATAAACTCATACAATGAAAAAATTATGTTCTTATTTTGTTTTCTAACTCCTAAGACTCAGTTCATTGTTTTTGTGTCTAACTAGCACTTAACTGACTATAACCAGCAATCTTACTCCTATGTGATAGTGCTCAGCTTAGGGACCAGTATTTTTTAAATGATATCAGAACATTTTATTTTCTCTGTACCTCACGTTATTTTTATCTACACTAAATTTCATCTGCCATTTGGTCAGTTTTCTTGAGTACTTTAGAGAGAGTTTGAAGATATTTATACGATGGTTAGATGTAAAAGCAGTTGTTTCTCCTAGGTAATTTCTTTTCTTTAGGAGTACATTTAAATTTATTGGGTTAAATTAATGGAAGGATTTTTTTTCCTAATTTTTTTAGACTAAGCCTCAGTCATCATTGTTCCCATTCGTCAGGTCATAGTTTTGTTTTGTCTGGGTTTGGTTTGGTTTGAATGATGTGTTACCTTGTCAGTGTTTACTAACAGCAGCCACAGCCAATAAAGAGCCTGAAATGTTTGTTGCAGGTATGTGACCTGCTCTTGCAAACCATGAAATTTGTTAAGATACCAATGATGTTACTCATGATCATTTACAACATTTAAGAAGAGTAGTCTGGAATGTTGAGTTTGCTTCCAGAAGAGGTCCTTTCTTAATGGGATTAGTTTCAAGATCGAGCTCTGATTTCTATCAGTGCTCTATAGAATGACCCCAGTGTTTTTTCTGGTGAAGCAAAGGGTACACTGCTGGCTCATGTTCAGCTTCCTGTCAGTCAGAACCCCCAGGTCCCTTTCTGCCTGGCTGCTCTCCAGCCACTCTGCTACTCTCCAGTCTGTTGCGCTGCTGGGGATTGTTGTGGTCAAAGTGCAAGACCCGGCACTTGGCCTTCTTGGACCCCATACCATTGGATTCAGCATATCTATCCATCCTGTCCAGATCCCTTTGCAGAGCCCTCCTATCCTCCAGCAGACTGATACCCCACCCCAACTTGGTGTCATCTGCAAATTTGCTGATGGTGGACTCAGTCCATCAAGATCATCAAGATTTTAAACGGGACTGGGTCCAACACTGATCCCTGGGGGACACCACTAGTGACTGCATCTAGTCTAATCACCCTGCCATGGGTAGGTTGCATTTTCGCTAGATCAGGTTGCTCAAAGACCCATCCAAAATGACCTTGAACACTTCCAGGGATGGGGCATCCACAGTTCCTCTGGGCAATTTGTTCCAGTATCTCACCACCCTCAGCATAAAAATGCTTTCCTCATATCATCAAGTCAATCAGTATTACATGATGGCTCTGCAGTCTTCCATCTGTTATTAAATGGATAAGCTTTTATCATCAGCAGGCTTTGTTATCTCAGTATTCTTTAGGTTGAGGGTTGTTGTTTGTTTGTTGTTTTTTTGGCTTTTTTTCCTAGTTATTTTCCTAACTAGGAATATAGTAAAAGCTCCCAGTAGAAAATACTCTGGTAAAATTTTCAACGTGAAAGCTGGTAACTTATTCTTAGCCTTTACTTTGCATCTTTTCAACACAAGACCAACATTCTGTAGCATCTTTGTCTCCTTAAAAGCCTTTATGTCTAAAAACCTCCTAAAAACATTGTCAATTTTTGTTTTCAAGAACATTAGATTAATTTATCTGAATATACACCAATTCCTTAAACAAACTGTAATAGATTTGTCAGGCATGAATCTGACACAAATAGGATTAGATTTAAAATACAGCCTAGATTTCCTTTTAAGGCATGTACCATAAGACACCCATCTCTGTGTTTTATCAGAACTCAGAAAAAGAACTAAACCATAGTGACTCTATGGAAAAAAATTAAATTTGCTGCTTTGAAAAGCCCAAGTTAGCTTAGCAATAATATATAGATAACAGTCTGCTTATTTGGATTAATTCAGGGAGTTTCACTAAGACCCATCAAATTGGAATGTAAGAGTCTGTAAACGTTTTAGCAGAGAATTGTCTCAGTTTCAGAAGCAGAAAATTAGGATTAAATTCTAATAGATAAGCAACATCCACATGCTAGATCAATAGTACCTATATACATTATAGGTATATAATGCACCTGAGTTGAAATTTAAATCTTTTGAAGCAAGCAATACTGTTGCAAAAATTATGAAGTTGGCATTCTGTAAAATCTCCCATCAGCTGTAATATACTCTGTGAGCATAAAACAGACAGCTTATAGACAGAGAAGCCAGAACAGTAATACTGAAGAAGCCAAGCATATTGCATTAGCAATGAGGAAATTCATAATGGCTTATTCTTTACAGAAGCAAATGCTAATAGACATTGACTTTCTGGTGCAAGTTTCAAAGGACGAAGTAATGCAAAACTTAATTCTGTAAATTTGTTAAACTGAGGAATGACAAATATATCTTAAATGGCTTCTTAATCACTGAGGAACTCAAGTTCCTCAAACTATGCGAGCCTAGTAATTTTTCAAGTGTCAATCAAAAAAAAATTCTGGCTCTATAATACCATCTGTAATACCAGCTATGTTCACTGCAGCACACGTAAATTGTGAGTAACATTGTTGACTATATGTAAAATGAATCTAGTATCACAAATTACATAGTCTATTTCTTTGGGGGGTTTTGTATCTTCAGAATGAATGAAGAAGAAATAATAAATAAATAAATAAATGTTCTGTAATAATGTTTCATAAAGATCAAAGTTACCTCCCGTCTCAACTTCTAGAGTTCTTTTTTGCTACTGTGGCAGTTTAGGGAAAGCATCTAGATTTTCCTGACCAACTGGGGAATCATATATTCAAGACTTTTTGGAAGATGACAAAAGGAAGAAGTGATTGACCAATACAGGCCCCTTGAATCCAATTAGTGCAGAAGGAGTACTAGAAATGACATCCTGGATATAAATCAGATGTGTTAATTAGACTAGCATGGGGACCATGTAAATAAATATAAGCTATTTTTATGTGCTACCACAGGGAAAAAAATGCAGAGATCACACATCCTTTCAGCAACTAATTACTTATTGTAAAGAGTAAAATTTGTGAAGTGGAAATCTTAGGAGCAGCAGACCACCAAAAGCTGTATGCTAAGCAGCCACTAGCTGACTGACCTTTTCTTTGCAACTGCCTGTGTCCTTGCAATATTTTTTATAAGGTCTTAGTGTAAAGTGAAAGATTAAAAACATATTTTTGTTGAATTTATAAAAGTGATGCAAAAAAATGTAGAGTATGAAATTTTCATCAGTCTATAAAAATTATGAAACTATTACCAAGCTACTGAAAACTACTGCCATCGTTTTAATCACTGAACACCAAGGGAAACCAGACAATGATAGAGGAGTAAACTTACAACAAACTTTCAGAAATGTGCAGCCTAAGAAACATTAAGGTGTATACTTTTGATCTATGGCCTATTTAAGAAGAAAGGCAGTTATAACTAAAGGACTTTGCGGTAAAGACTGTCTATCTAAAAAAGACCTGTTATAGATATTTGTTTCTAACATTCTTGAAGTATCTGTTAATAAATGCATTTGACAAAAAATTAAAATAAATGTATTGTGAGGAAAACCAAGGTCTTCTTTCAGATAGTGTTGAAATACAATTGAAAGTGCAATTTTGCTTCTAAAATTAGAAAGGGCTTAAACATTATAATATATACACCAATATTTGTGTTCACTTGAAATAGCATCAACTGAATCCAAGGACAATCTTATATAATTAAAAGCGGGTTTTTGTTTCCTCTGCATTTTTATTTCATTTTCTTCCACTCTAGTGTGAAAATAGCACCCAAATAAAAGGCATCCAAATGAAAAAATAAATATAACTGCCAATCAGATATTTTGACAGCAGTGTGATTTTTGGAAGTAGTCTGCTCTTTTAAGCTGAAAGAAAATTTCTGATTTAGCTGGCATATTGTTATGATCTGAAACAGAAGAACATACCTTGTCAGGTCGTTTAGTCTATTTGACTGCCAGATCAGCATCACTTCCTAGAAAATGTTTTTGAGATGAAAAATTATGGTGAGGTTTTGCTGCTGGTGATTCCTAACTCTTTCAGGTTTTTTTTTTCACTGTGGCCCTTAGTGATCTGACCTCTGCACAGAAATATTCCTAGGCTAATATGACTGTAAGGTATGTACCAGTAGTCAACTTGATACATACCTTATACTAAATGTGTCAATACCCTCACAGAAAGACAAAAAAAGCACACTAGAGAGGCTGTCTGTTCTTCTGTGGTCTGTTCTTCAAAAGGCACAGACTTCAAACACCAGGTCTGATATTTGAAGACCTGAAAATACCTTCTGAGAGGTATTTTCAGCAACACCACTCTTTTCATAGTGAACCATGTTTAGACATATTTTGATAATATTTGCAGCTGTACAGTTAAGTCATGTTGATTATTTATTTATCTTCAAAGGGTTGTGCAATATCCGTCACCAAGGACATGAGCACAACTGTTATTTACCAGGCCTCTCAGTATGAGTCCTCTACTGTTCTCAGCTTCTACAGATTGCAGTAACATACTTGCTTGGAATTAAGCAGATGTGACCAGACCATGTGTTCTTTAATCTCGATCATATTAAAGTGGTGGTTTAGCTTTGAAGAGGTCTTGCTGGTTACTAAAGTCTTTTAACAATATAGAATGAAAGATTCAAGACTTCTCCAAAATAATTCTAACAGGGATTTATGTTGGTAAACCAAGTGCTTAAAGGCATTTTATAAGCAAGGTTGAATACAGAAAGAAGTTTTTAATAGGAAATTTAGAGGGTACGGAGGCAAATCTCATAGGACATTCATTTGCCTGACCTATAAACATGTAAAAATAAATCACAAGGTATTTTCATATAATCACAGAAAGGGCTGAGGTTGGAAGGGACTTCTGAGTCACCTGGTTCAATTGCCTTCCTCAAGGGCTACCTGGAGCCAGTTTCCCAGGAAGATATCTAGACAGCTTTTGACTGCCTCCAAGGATGGAGATTCCACAACCTCCCTGGGCAACCTGTGTCAGTGCTTAGTCATCCTCACAGTGAAAAAGTATCTCCTGATGTTCAGAAGGAACCTCCTGTGTTTCAGTTTGGACACTGCAGATAAGAACCTGGTTCTGTCTTATCTGCACCCTCCCTTCAGGTATTTATATAACAAATTCCCTGAAGCCTTCTCTCTTCTAGGCTAAATAGTTCCAACTCTTTCAGTTTCCTCATATAAAACATGCTTCAGCACCTTCATCGACTCTGTGGTCCTTTGTTGGACTCTCTATAGTATGTTCATGGCACTCTTGTACTGCTACAGTACTCCAGGTATGGCCTCACCAATGCTGAGTGGAAGGATCACTTCCCTCAGCCTGCTGGCAATACTTTGCTTGCAGACTGGGATATCTGCACCTAGGATGGAGTAACGCTGAGCACCAGTATAAATTGGGACAGAAGTGCCTGGACAGCAGCCCTACAGTAAAGGAACTGGAGGTGCTGATATATGAGCCAGCAGTTTACCCTGGCAGCCAAGAGAGAAAACCACATGCTGGGTTGCATCAAACACAGAGTAACCAGCTGGCCGGGAGAGGTGATTATCCCACTTTGTTAAACACTGGTGTGGAATCACCTGGAGTACTGTGTACAGTTCTTGGCCCCTCAATTTAAGAAGAATGTGCAGGTCCAGAGAAGGGAAACAAAGGTGAAAGAACTGAAAGGAATATCCTGTAAGGAGGAGGACTTTGTGTTTGTCTAGTTTGGAGAAAATAGGGCTAAGGGGCAACCTCACTGCTCCTTACAGCTTCCTCAAGAGACGAAGTTGAGAAGGAGGTGGCAATTTTGTCTCTCTTGTATCTGGTGGCTGGACATGGAGGATGGCTTAAAGCCACCAGGGGAGGTTCGCACTGGATATTAGTAAGCATTTCTTTACAGAGAGGGTGTTTAAACGCTGACTTCCTAGAGAGGTGGTCGATGCCCCAAGCCTAAGAGACTTTGGGACAATGTCCTTAACAAAATACTTTAACTTTTGTTCAATCCTGAGTTGGTCAGGCAGTTGGACTAGATAAGCATTTTAAATCCCATCCAACTGAAATAGAGTGTTCTATTATTTTCTAGGTATTTATCCTTTAGGTACATCTCTAGTTAATGGTTTCCAACTACATTTTGTTTCAGTGACCACCATGCTCTGGGCCTGGCTGTTCAGGTAATTAGTCTGCTCATCCAGCCCATATTTCATCAAAATCTCTACGAAGTTCTTATGGCACACAATTTTGAAAGCCTTACTGAAGTCAAAGTTTACAGTATCCATTGTCCTCCCATAGTCTACCAAACCTGACATGTATTGCCTACTTGAGAGTATTACACTTTTATATAACGAGTCTGGTCACCTCATTGTTGTGTGATTAACTTCACGCAGAAAATGTTTTCTGTGACAAGTTTTTGCTTTTATAGTCATGTGAATAAAGTTGCTGTTTTTTGTTGTTGTGGCTTGTTGGTTTGTTTGTTTTTGAGAAGTAACAAATGTTATTTAGAAAGGTATTTAGAAACTAGAACCCAGGTAGAATCCAGGTGCCTTCTTTCATGAATGCAAGTAAGAGAATTCCTACCTGTTTCCTTAGAGATTTTTAGGTGAGTTATGCAACCACATAGGCTTCAGCAACAAAGTCAAATTAATTTAGATCTCATTCTTTGCCCTCTTTGTTGTGGCCTTTTATTTCCTCCTCAAAATGGTGCAGTTCTCTACCAATTCACTTACAGTGCTATGATGTGGGCTGCAAAGACAACCAGAGCACAGAAAACATTAATATAAGTACTGTCAGAGGGGAGAGACAAGACAGCAGATTACTTTCAGTACAGATCCTATTGGTTCTTACTACTGATAATTAACAATATTAATTTTAATAATAATTATCAAAGTAAGCTAAAATGTAGCCACCCAATATGCCTATGAAGTTATAGATTATTATGGGTTTTCCAAAGCTACATCAGTGTTATCAGGATTTTGTGGTTTGCATGCACCTTTAATAGTAATGTTTTACTACAAAGTAAAAGCTCTTTACATAGGTCCTGAAAATCAAATACAATCAAGTTGCTCAGAAATTGTGACTGACTTGAGAATTCTGTCAATAAAAATTAACTGCAGACATAATTGCTGGGTCTCTCAGGTTTGCAACCACATCTAAGTCTAAATGATAAGAGTGTAATAGCACTGGATCTATTGAAAGTGTCTCTACTAGAATAATGTGCACATAATACAGTAATATGCACATTTCCATTTTGTATGGAAACCCCAAAAAGAATAATAATTTACCATATTATATCAATAAATGGTTCCTTTGACAACTTCTTTGCCACAGCATATCCAGTTGATTGAGGAACTGGGGCATTCGTATTCTTTCTTGGTGTTCATCCAAATTACACATAAGTATTAGATAATGACAGTCACATGGTACAGGCCCTCCAAATGATAGCTGTTTGAACAGCAGCTACTTTTTCAGTCAGTGCCTCTTGTAGATTAAACCTATGAATTTCTTTCCTATCTAACATGCAAATTGCATATTTGATGATAAGCTTTTGAGCAACCTCAAATTTTGGCATTTAAGTATGTGATTTAGAATGTCTGCCTGGATCATTGGAAACAATGTTTAGTGAGTAGGATATTAATTACTTCAGTTTACACATACTCAGGTACTTCAGAAGAGGATATTGTAGTGTTTCTAAACATAATAGAATCTGTCAGAATAAATATTTTCAAGGGCTTGCCATAGAGTTCTCTTCTTTTTTCTAAACATTTGTTGCATTAATACCAGTTGAGCTCATTTTCTCCAACAGATAAATAATGAATTATTATTAAAGCCATACATTTCAATATAGTTAATGGATAGTAATTATTGTACCACTTCCACTGATTATGACTCTGCCAATAGAATAAAATATTTTGTTGAATAAAACAGCTTCTTTCCTTCACTGCCTTATACCTCCTGTCCCTTCAGCTCTGTTTTGCTCATGTCTATGCTAGTCGCTTTTATGTTCCCAAAGAAGGAATACAAAAGTGACAGAAATTCACACTCCCCCAACTTTATTAGTGTTAGGAAGATATTGGTGGCAAACATTGTGTCTCTGTCCCCACTTCAGGTAAATTTCTTTATAATAATCTGCTGTGACCATACAGATGAACATTTATAGAAAGTTAGTTTGCGTTCTGTCCTTGTCTACCAGAGCTTTAGGGAGATGTGAACAGTGTAGAACTTGCATATTCCTGTCATCGTGATGATGGAACTCCCTCCTCTAACTGGAGTTATATGGAATGAGTTCTGGAGGACTGAAAGAATAGAAACTATAAAAACTTTGCACATGACCATTGAAATATGAACAGTATTCTTAAGAGAGATATTCCTCAGAGAGATCTTTTAGCTTGAACATGATCATATCAGTAATCTCTCTTTCATCTCCTTGTTTAAATTGAGGGACAAATTTATTGAAGATACAACATTTTCAAGTGTTCTAATTTTCCCAAGGTCACTTCAGTAGATAAAAGCAATTAAACCATACACAATGACATACTGCTTTATTATATCTTTAAAATCTCATCAGGGCTCTTTAGTGACTTAAATTTTTCACTACTTCTTCTATAAGTTATAGCTCCCATTGTTTTGCTTTCCATACTTTGAGATTTTGTTTAATTATATTGCCAATCGATCAGAGAGGAAGGAGTAAGAAAGGTGAATAAAACAACAGTCCCTGATAATCATGAAGACATGATCTGCATTGCCTCCTTGACATGTCTGCTCATAGATTCATACAAAATGGGCCAGAAACATATAGTTGGTGGGAAAAAAAATGTGGTTAGCAGCACTTTTTTTTCTCCATGCTTGTAATCCCACAGCTTCTCACAGACGAAAGTGATGAATTACTATTAACACAAGACAGCTTTTTGATGTGTCCTCTTGTACATGAAAAAGTGGTCTGAGACCACCTGAAGTCATTTCTCTAGAGATTTTGAACAAGAATAAAAAATGGTTTTGTTTTTGTCTTGGTAGGCCTCAGAAATGAAAATGCCAGTATGCTGAGGACAACACATCAATCTAATTTGCTACCTGCATTCCCAATCCTATTCTTTACCTACTGAAATTGCTACACAGTATGTGATACAACAACAGCCATATTCCACTATTAAGCTGTAGTTCTTTTTAGGAAGTGAGAGTTTGTCTTTTTAAAAAAGCTTTGATTATATAGGTTGTAGGTGCAAACAGCTAGTGAAATACTGATTTATTAATTTTAAATTCATGCAGGAAATATATTTAATTACAAAAATGATATAATTGAATGAGAAATTATAGTTAAATCACTCAATGCCATCACATAGCATCGCAATTTTTTAAGTATTTGCTAAAGAACAACTTGATATTTTTCATTGAGATTACTCTGCTTTGTTATTTTTCTGTATAATAAGACAAGAGCAAAAGCAAATATAAAATAAAAGTTCTGTTAAAGTAGCTTACAGGAAAGAAGTTTGGGAAGCTGTGGTTACATGCAAATAGTGTGTTCTTACTTTCTTCCACCTGAATGATAAGAATGATTTCTGATATCTTCTGATTAGAATAGACATATTGAAAATAGGATTTTCCAAAGCACACAGGGTCAGAATAGAAAAGGAATTTCTAGAGTACAAAAAGGTTACACAGTTTCTAATTTCTATATATGGATTCTTTGGATATAAGCAACATTTCCATTCATATTTTGTAATTCTTTGAGAATTAATAAAAGCCTAGGCTTCCTTTATTTAAATGTGAAATGTGTTTTTAAAATCTTTTCTTGAGCACTTGATAATATTCGTCATTAGCTAACTTAAGGAGTGACAATATACATATACAACTCATGATCAATCCTAAGAAAATTCTGCATCTGTTTATTTCCTTTTTTTAAGCTGTCTTATACTCCAACTTCAGTAGACTGAAGGTATTCTCAGTCTTTAGGACTGATAAAAATTTTAGTTATTTCATGTATAATTGCTTCTTTGCATGTGAGGATGTGCAGGGTAAGACATATAGTGTAATTAAGAATGTTGATACAAATTTTAACTTGAAGTGTTGTGCATTAATTCAGCTCCATTAAAATGAAGTCAGATTGACTTACATTTTCTTTTGTACTAACTTTGCACTACATTGTAATATATGCAAAATGTTGCATAAAAAGGCTACATTTTATCATTATTTCCTTGTGTCATAATTAGCTGTCAAATTATCCAAGAACATTGCAATTAATTTCTGAAAAGAATAAGTAGAAGTAAGACTACCAACACTTGATAAAGCATAGACTAAAGTTAGACCAGATCATTTTTATCTTATCAATCCACTGAGGAAATATTGATCTTTGGTGAAGTGAATAAGACAATTTGTTATCCAACATGATAAGTATTGACTTCAAATATTGGCCTCCCAGGGAAAACATTTCTTCATAGTCACTGAAATAAAAAGAACACATGCAACTGAGCTTGGTTGCACCTATCATAAAGATTAATACCAGGCCTTTGTGGGAGATCCCATACAGCAAGTTATCCTAGAAAGCATGGCACACATGAACATTGTAGCATGAATCCCACTTCTGAGGAAGGATTTCTTGCAATCAGTTGAAGGCTCTTCTGAGTATAAGTAAAATGGAAACTACTGATAAACTATATGACTTGTACAAGATGAACAAGATGCCAAAAACAGGCTTTATGTCACAATATTGCTTCCAGCTAATGAAGAAAAAAATTATCCGTTAGTATTGAAACTTAAAATTCTAACGATGTGAACCCAAACAACTTTAATCAAAGAAATTAAAATATATAACATTTGTACATTTCCTATAACTTCTAGAATGAACGAGTTGTAGTCTCAGCTTGCCTAAATGGGTATATCCATTACAAACCATGTTATGTTTACAGATATTCTGACACACAGCTAAGCAACGAAAAATAACTATGGTATAAGAGTTGTATTTAGTTAGCTAGGTTATTAGTCAATAGACTATGAAGAGCTCAACCACTTAAATTCCTCTAATGAATCTAAGCTGCTAAATTGAGTCATAAATGTGAACTGGAAGTCTCTATATCCACTGAAATGCTGAAAATCCCTTCTCCTCTGCAGCCTGCTGGAGCTACTTCTTGACAAGAACTTGTTATTCCATTCCAGACTCTTCAAGATCCATAAATCTATGTTTCTGATGTAGTTTTTAATAAAAATCAGATTTAGTAAAGCTTGAAAAACCAAGTAATATTATCAGTAAAAATTCCCCTGCAGATGAATACTAAAGATCTATCCCTTGAGCTGCTTTGATTCATATAGCAGAGGTTGCATTTTTTACCGCAAAAATCTCCTACAAGCCTACAGTTCTATGTTCCAGCTTTGTTTTAGGCTGTGGTCATCAGTGTAGCTAGATGTTCTTAGGAACTAAAATATTTGTGTGTGTCTGCTTATTGAACAGATATTGTCCTCACGTACCCAAGCACAACCAAATTCTACAGAGTAAGGTGGTTGCAGCTAGAACCAGGCTTCTTATAGAGGAAACAAAAAGTCAGAGTTGTTTCCTGATATGTTTTAAGTCTCTATCTTTCACTGCCCTAGAGACAGTTTTAACTATCAAACTAACACGTTGATATACATTTTTTTCTGGTTAAAGTCTTATTTTATGAGGCAATGAGTTGCTCTTGTATGCTGCTGAGATGCCACAACATCAGTCATGGTTCAAAATATTCAGCAGCTGACAAAAGATACTCAGAAACTCTCCAACTGGGACAGAATTTCAGCTCCTGTTTACAGAAATGCCTGTGTGAGTAAAAGCAAATTACTCGTCACACAAAACAAGCAGTTTTCTTGCTGTGAAAAATAGATACAAATAAGAACCACATATAAAATCACTCCTGTGTATGCATGTGAGTCTTTATTCTCTGAGTAAAACTGCTTGAATGAAATAGGTGAAACAGTATATTTCTTTAGATGAGATTTAAAATTTTCATTGAGAACACAGATAATCCAGTTATCTGCTTTACAAGTATATTATTCATTTGATCAAACTACTGTGTGCTTAAGGATATACATAATAAATTTATAGGCAGACACACATCTTCATAGCTCACTGAGTTCACATCTTTCCTTTCATATCCAATTTATCATCTGAACCTATACATGTGCAGAATTATTGTCTTTCTTATTCTGAAATCTACCAAAGAGTAAAGAGTTTTATACAGCAATAATATTTGTGTATTTGTATCTCCTGTCACATTCCACAGAGTAACTTAGAGTAGAGATGAAGCTGGGTAAATAATTTTAATAATTACCGTATTCACAACATATTTCATCTAGGATTCATTCAGCCCTCAGCACAGAAATATTTTTCCACTGCATAGTTAATATTCTACATTGTCATTTGCAGCATCTGAGGTCCCATTAAAAGCTTCTTAGAGCCTTTACATTTTCCACAGAAATAAAGTTACCCTATGTCTTGCTCTTCTGTTTTGAAGATAATGTTCCTAAAATAGGCTCAAAATTCAATAACCCTTATTCAGATAAGAAGTCCTACTGAAATCAATGGAACTAAGTAGTAACTAAGTCATAATAGGCTTATTAACATTTGACTTAATAAATGTTGATATCTTTTTTTAAAAAATACTTGAAGGAAATAAATATTTATAAATTTGAATTAAAAAATCAAATTTCGTCTTACAAGTGAAGAGAAGAATATAATGGCTACCTACTTCCAATCTGGAATACACCAAATGCAGCATTCTGTTGATTCAAAGAAGAGAGGTAGTACTGCAGATGTGGGGAGAGTGTGGGAGAATGAGGCTTAAACTGAGTCTTTTCAGACATCGCAAGGTGTGAAAATTGAGATCCAAAAGTAACAATTGTAAACAATGGCAAATGCTGGCAAAAAAAAAAAAAAGACTGACAATTTTCTGTAGAATTAGAATTTTTGAATTACTAATATTATGCTGCATCTTAACTGAATCAGACACCTCATTTTTCACACCATATACTATAGATTTCAAGCATTCTAACACAACATTTCTATATTCTAAGTGGCCCCACTACCATCAACCCCAGCAATTCTGACTTGGGAAAGCTGGAGGTAGGAGCCGTAGCCCTTTCCTCAGTACCAATTGGAGTAGCAAGCAGACACCTGCAAAGAAAATAGTGCAAGATTTATCCATCTACAAGAGAACTACTTGGAAATGCATAGTTGCTTTCCTCCCCTATGCCTATACATAAAACCAAAATTTGCTATAGGCTTGAAGCACAGCTAGTCAGAACATCTGAATTATGCATGGGGACAAATCAAGGAGTTTCAGAAAATGAGAAGGTGAAATTTTTAGTATCAAATTCAGCAGTTTGAAAATTTGATTATAACTCCCACTTACTAAATATAATTGTTGTAGGATCAGACAATGGGTCTGATCCAATTGCCTGGGAAATCAATGAGTGTCTTTCTTTTGACGTCAGCTGAACTGGCACTAGTCCAACATCCTCTCACTCTATCACTTGTACTCTTATTCCTACCTTCACCTCCCTCATTTTTCACCTTCTACAGCTTCTCTTCTGTTCTGCACCTTCTTCTGCTGGCAAGAAGTATCGTATTTATATGAGATGTTATGTTCTTGTCATTTAACTACATCCATCGTGATAACACGCTGAATTGAAATGGCTTTCTTTTGGTTAGTTATTTAGTTATGGTGGGGAAAACCACTGAACAAGCATTTCAAAATGTAAGTAAAATGCAGGTATAAAATTATAATTAGAAAAAAATATACAAATATGTCATGTAGCAAAGTAAACACCCAGTCTTAAAAAGTTTAGGCCTGTTTCTATGATTCAAATAAGAACACTGCAGGAAATTACTTGAAAAAAACTCTAAGGCTGAGATTATTTCAACATATTGAATTAGTATAGCATAAACCAGTTTGGAAAACATCCAACCACTGGGTAACAGAGGAATTTTCAAGAAAACTGCAATTGTATGCCTTATAACTAACAAAGATCAAATCCTGGAGAGGACAAAGATGTGTCATTCAGAGTGAAAATAATCAAATCATTCCAAAACAAACACTCAGGATAATAAAAATTGTCACATTCTACTGAAATACAAAGAAAAAAAATCTTTGGATTCTTTTAGAATACAATTCACATTATATTTTAACTAAAATGCAG
The DNA here is from genome assembly GCF_009829145.1 of Chiroxiphia lanceolata. Classification (NCBI taxonomy): domain Eukaryota; kingdom Metazoa; phylum Chordata; class Aves; order Passeriformes; family Pipridae; genus Chiroxiphia; species Chiroxiphia lanceolata. The sequence continues at coordinate 67,523,406 of NC_045638.1, read as the reverse complement.
AGGTAACTTTTTAAAACTTAAAATTTGATAGATAAAAGTTAGTTAAGTCCTTTAAGAAAAAAGGCTTTTAAAAAAACAAACAAACAAAAAACAAAACCACAAAACAATAACCCAACACCCATCATGACTAAAAGGACTGCTATTTAAAGCTCTGGAACCCAGAATCAAATGGTAGTTCTAATATAAAATAGCTTTTTAATATAACAGTGAATGCTTTAATAGCACCAATAATTTTACAACAGAAAGCTGTCTTTTCTGATGACTATAAATATTCTACTGTTCTAAGAAATTATTTGCTTTTTCACCCTTAAGAAAACTTTCTTTTCTAGAACAGAATGTTTTAGTAAAGTGTGACTTTCAATTCTGAATGTACTATTGCAGTTATGCAGTATATATTAATTACTGTAATTTTAAGTCTAAATAAATACAATTTATCTGCCAGGGCAGTTTTCTTGCAATAATTTTTTACTTTATATATAAATAAAAAAATCAAAAATAGATTTTCATCTCATTAAATATTCTACCTTTTATTAGTATGAGATATTAGATTAGTAAGGAAAACTCTCTTTCCATTCTACTTAAAGAGTTACTAGCATAACATTGGAGGAATGTCTTAGTTTGGATTTATTCCATTTTAAGTTCAAGCAAAATTTGTTTCTGTCATATCAATATTAAGCTCGATTTGTTCATTAAGGCCCAGATCCTTACTATTATCTTTACATATGTCCTACGGGTTAATATAAGTGCATTACAAACTATGATAAATTATTTTTCATTGTAAAAAATCATTTTAAGCACTAGCACATTGGCTTACTTCAACAGCTGGTTACTTCTCAATTTATTGGGAAAAGTGAATTGATGCTGAAATCAGGGTATGGACAGTTACCTTCATATTAAAATACTTATTCTGCCAGAAGAAGAAATAATCATGACCAAACTCCAGCCCACATTGTAAATAATAAATTTGGTTTATCCTTTATAATCTACACTTCTTTAGGAGGTTTGGCTTGTTTCAATTTCCTGATCATTCTTCAAGCATTTGAAATGTCTGAAAGGGAAAACAAGAACAATAAAACCAAACAAGAAAGCATGTCTAACACGATCAGAATTAAGCAATGTATGAGAAGTGTAGTAGACCTAGGAACAAATTAGGAGCAAAAGGAGACATTAAGATTATTTAGAGACTGCAAGTGATAAAAAATCAATTTCAGCAAGTTTCTGTGACAGAAGAAATTGAAGAGATATCTACCAGTTATGAATAGCATTAAACATATTGAGAAAGTGTGAGGAAATATGTAGCGTGGTGGAAAAGTAACAAAGAATAACTGTTTCAAAAGACACAAATAGTGAGGCTGGTGATTCACACAAATCTTATTGCTTCCATTTTCTTTGTTCTCTTCTAAACCATTTAACATCTTTTTAGTGTTCATTTCATCCAGTAATGCTAACTTTTCAGAATTTATGAGCCGTGGCCATAATCCATATTTTTCCTGCTAAGGAAATAAAAACACGGTCTGCCAACAAATTATATAACCTAACTTACACACACACCCATTTGGAGCTTAGTTATCATTGCTCACTTAGGGTTTGCATAACAATCTGTAAGGATCTATTTATTAGGATTAATACTGATTTGAATTATCCTATCTACTTTATAAATCATAAAATACTTTAACTGGTAGGAGATTTTAAGTGCCAGTGCTGACCGTTTTGCTTTAACATGGATTTGGTCTAAAATCCAATTAGAAAAAGCATCAAGAGCATCTCTACAATAGTTATGCTACTGTTTTCCATTCTTTGTTAACATTTCAGTTTTAATACATATCCGTAATTTTAATTTAAACTACAAGTAAGCTACATAACCAGCAGAACCGCAAACATGTTCATGGCTAGATTAGCTCTCATTGCTAAACAGAGAGCCAGGAAGCAATGTCAAAGATTATACCTCTATCTTACTTAGTTTACATAAGCTTTAGATCTCTCTTCTGGATTTCTCAAGGAGTATCCTCAGGCAGAACTCAGGGTGCTCAACACTCTGTAAATTGCTCTCAAAAGGCACTATGGATGTGACGGGACAGTATTCCAGCAACATCCTAAACATTTTGCACTCTCATGTTCCCCCCGTAACATGCCTAACAACTACCCTAACAGTCACACTGAAGAACACCATTCATATTATTTTGGAAGCTATGACACAGGAGGAAAAAAAATCATAATTACCTCTTTTGACCACAGGCACAACCTCTGGGTCAGAGGAGATCTGGGAGCACATGTTCAATAACAAGTCTGAGAAAAGTTTGTAGAGACAGATAGCTCTCAGTAGTGTGACAGTAAGCCAGTTTGCACCCCTAGGCATTGGGGTCAAGGGTCAGTCCCTGAATCACTATAGTTTGGTTTCATAATCACATTAAACAGTTATCTCTGAATTGTGTTTGTAAGGCGCCCAAATGAGGCAGTCAACTCATTTCTGTGGTGCATGAAGGGGTTGGTATACTGTCTCAATTTTCATTTGCATCCATTTTCCTTCTAACATATATGCAACAGGAGCCAACAGAAGTATAGCACCCAAAGCAAAAGATGTCAAATCTACTTGAAAATATGGATATATTTCATAATTTAAAACTGTACTAACTTTACTGGTACTTCCAGACTACTGTCCATATTTCTTGCATGCAGCCATTGTCACTGCAAGCCACTTATGAGGATAGGCTTTAGGGAAGGTACACATCTGGAGGAAAAAAACAAACAAACGAAAAAAGCCAAACACATGGAAGACTAAATTTCCTTCCTTCATAAACCATGAAGCAGACCTAGTTGCCAAAGCAAGAGTTCACAAATCTCCCACATTGGAAAAACTAGCCAGTGCACTTGTATTGTGAGAGAATCACTGCACTTGAGAGCAGAGATGCAGTGCTCAGCAAAGCACTGTGTAAATAGGAGTTACACATGCTTTTACACTCTGATTTAAGCCATAAGCTGCCCAGAGTGGTTACATTTGATTTAACAGTTTTTAAAAGCCTTTCGGTTCATAATAACCTCGAATTCGTGTCCAGAGAAAGAGACACACACTCTTTCTCTAATAGGAATTCTTTTAATTTGGTGAGAAAAAGAAGACATTTTGACAAAACGCTTTATAGGAGTAAAATACAACCAAGAAAAAATATTTCACTGAAACACCCAGCACAAAAACCCACTCCACAGAAAAAACACCCACCGTAAACAATCAATATAGCAGCTTTAGTAAAACACAGTTGATTGGTTTAAAGTTACCCACAAGAGAAGGAAAAGAGTAAAAGAAGAAAACAGATTAAAAGAGTAAAGAAAGAAAGGAAAGAGAGAGAGAAGGAGGAAAGAAAAAAATGTTGCCAATAAGATTAGATGATTTGCATGATGGAAGCTGCAGGAGAGGATGTGAAGAGACTCACATGGAGTCTCACATATTTATATAGTTTGGTTTTCCCTCCCAGGCAGGATATCCAGTCAGCGCCTTCCAGGCCAGAGTGAGGTGTGCTGCAGCCAACCACAGGCTCCAGGGGCACACTGTGGGCAGGCTACCAGGCAGGCTTGCTTTGTCTGACAGCTCTGCTACAGGGCCTTCAGCTCTACCATGAGCTCTCAGGGGCCAGCCCTGGGGTTGCAGGACATGCACTCTCAGCAGGCCTTATGTGATAAGGCAGGGTACCTGCATGTCTAGCCCAGCTCTTCTCCACATACACATGCTCTCATAGTAAGTTGATTCTGACCCATATCAATAAACCAGTGAGATCTGGATCCAGTGTCTTACACATGTACTGAAATTTTCAGAACTGAATCAAAAAACAGTCATGAATTACTCAAATTTGTGACTTTGCGTCACTAGTAAAAACAGAACAGTGAATCCAGTCACAGTCCTCTTTATTACTATGGTCTTTCTATAAATCATGGCAAGCCTCCTGATGCCTTGACCATTGTCCTTATTATTTCATCTGACCACATTTTATCATGAGGTACTTATTATTATGGGTAATATGCATGATTATATTTGCCTGGGAAGGGAAAGTAGGATTCATCATCTTGGAATACTTGGATTATCATATTAATTAAAATTGGAAGTGCAGAGCTGCATCCATAAAATATTGTTACTTGCAAACTTTTTCTTAGACACGATGATAAACCTGATTGATTACAGTTTATAATACCAATAATCTCTGCAATATCATTAATTAGCACAGTTAATAACTAATTTGCTGGAGCTTTGACTGCCCTTGGCTTTCCCTCAAGCTGTTCTTAACTGGTCATTAACTGCTGGTTACAATTGATTTCTCAGAGCTCTATTTAAAAGAAATTTTATTTCAATTCAGCACCCACAGAGCCTAATCTTGATTTGGTAAACAAAAATCATTCTCTGCCTTAGCAACAGACCTCCTGTTCCTCATTATCTTTGGTATATAGTTTCAGGGGTGTTTGGGGATGTAAGCTTTGTAGTTAAGGGCTAACATAAAAATCAAACCCCTGCCATTCTTCCAAATTTTCAAGTGTAGGGAAACCCCAAAAGGAAGAACACTATATTGACATCTGGTGGAAAGAAAAGAGACAAATTAAATCCTCCAACAGCCAACTTTCAACTTATTTGTATGCATATATTTCTTCTTTATGTTCAGAAACTACTTCTGCTAATACCATAACATAAAGAGACAGTTCTGATGATAACAGTGTATAGGATAACAGGAATGATGGTCAGTTAAGTGTGTGTAGAGTGGACAGCTAACCTAATACAGCAGGTTTCTGTAGCAGGGTCCAAAAGTTATGGACTTTATTAAACAAAAAAGAAAAAAAAAGACAGGGAAATATGTTTGCAGTGCTTTTTGATTTCTTGGTAAGAATTTATAAACACTGGGAATAGGTAGTAAAGCTGCTAGCAGAACAAGAAGGGGAGAAAAATGATGAGCAGGCAACATAACAAGGAGCAGTGAGGGATTGTCAGTATGAGCACAATTCAGGTCGCATGACTGTAAGGTCAGCAGCAGGGCTTTGCCATGCAGCAACACTGAGTATCCCAACAGCGAGGTACATGTTGCTGCAGAAACAGAATAGAAAACAGCTGACTTAGGAGTTTCCTTATTATAAAAGAGGCCCATAATATAGGTAGTAGTTACGAGTTGTATGTTATCCTGCTTATGTACTTTTTTATATTTTCCTTTTATCCCTCAAATAACACATTCTTTGTTAAGTCAAGCAATTTCTTTTTGTGAATGAGGAAAGGTAAGAGCTGGCTATGCACCAAAAAGCATGTTTTCCAGTGTTTTTATACAAGGATTTAAGCCTGTAAAAGAAAAATTGACATCAGTCCATTTGATTCCAAATCAATTTTGTCTGAAAGGTGATAGGGAATTCAAATCTGTGATGACAATTCTACTGGACAGAAGTTATACCATGTCATTGTTTTCTTCACAGCATCTCTGTATAAATTTTTCCTTCCAATTTATTGACTCTCTGAAGGTATGAAATGTTACATTCCTTCTCCACTAAAACTAAAACCTTTCCAACCATGATGTAATTTTTTAAACAAGTAATTTTATGACTGATTCCATGTACCTCTGGCTGTATATGAGTTTCCCTGTGAGCAGTCACAAAGCCACCGCATTTTCATTCTTTATACCTTTTATTGAACCTTAATGTATGGCCTAAATGAAATGGTATGTAAATTGTGTAGTGAGAACCCCTGTCGACAGATTTAAGCTTTAACCAGATTTGTCTCATACTTTTTTGGCCCCTTCCGTTTCTTCCAGTGATCCCTTTGGATCTTTATGCATCACTCACATATTTTTAAATTGGGAACTGACTGTTTTGTATTTGTTTAGCTAGTAGCAAAATGAAACCCTGAGCCATGAATGGAGTCTCTTGTTAAACCTTCAGAACAGAATCACAGAAATAATGAGAAAATCTTCCACCTATAAAGGAAGCATGGAAAGGAAGTCTACCATTCTAAACAGAAATATACAACTCCATGCAAATTGTTCCATCCTATATCGGTATTGTGCAGATTCTGGTTTTGGGGTTTCCCCTTGAAAGAAAATATTCCATGAGAGAAAATATTCTACAACTAACAAAAAAAAAAAAAAGATTAGGAAGAAATAGCAAATATTAAATTCAAATTTTTCAAGTTTTGCAATAAAAATGACACTGCAAAAATGAAATTGACGTGAAATAGATTAGTAACTTAGTAACTAATTTTATGTTTTTCATAGAGTAGGTTGCTAACATTTCATTTAGACTTCTGTCTTTTTTTATAAAAAAAAAGCTCATCAAGAAAAATTGTTACTGTTGTATAAGTACTCTACAGAACATCTGTATATTCAAGTTCTTGTGTACATGCGTAAGAAAGACATTTAAAATCCAATATTTTCCTTTCAGAATTATAAATCTGCATTTGTTGACTAGATGATTGACATACACATATAGACACACACGGACTGACTGGACTGACTGACATTACCACCATGAATGGAAGACTTTTGTCTCTAGGAAAGCATACTGATATTAGCTCTTGTTTATTTGAGCTCCAATTCAAGACTTCCAGTATTCAGCAAGCTCTGTCAAAGTCTTGTCACTCACCCTTCAGTGTGAAATACCTCTCCTGTTCTTTTTCTCCCAGACAATACTCTGCTCTATTTATTTGTTATCTGTTGTCTTGACAGCTCTAGCCTCTTTCCATACAGCTTCTTTACCATCCTTTGTCCATTTCTTTCAAAGTATCAAAGTGAAATACATCACCGTATTTGGGTAAACTAACATTAACTTTCTCTCCTCTAAACTTTTCATCACCATCTTATCACATCCATATATAGTCCTCCCTACCATTACTCCATATCTGATTACTAATTCTTTTCTTAAATATGCTCTGAACCTTCAACTTCACCTTCACCTTCTGAATGCTTCCTTTGTTCCTTTCAGACAATTTTATATTGTTGATTTTTACCCCAGTCTCTTCAGTATTAAATAATTCTAAGTATGAAATAATTTTCTGCTTCCCGTCTGCCAAGTAAATTCTCTCTTTCTTCTCCTGCACATATTCATTTAGGACTTGACAGGTAGGGCAGCAGAAATAAAAGTCTGCATACCCTACACATATTGATTTTTTCCAGAGCCAGTGGCATACATTGAGGCTGACAGGCATTAAATGAGTCCTTGTTTGTGTCTGTTCATGTCATTGAATTCTTTCATCCTCCAAAACAGGAAATCAGATCCAAAATGATGATTAAGAATGTCTGTATCATGTGGTAACTCTTGAACCATGCTCAGGAATTACTTGGTAGAGTGCTAATTGACTCAAATTAGTGCTAAATTTGAAGGTTCACTATAAAAATAAAAAGTCAAATTAAAGAAATAAACACTGAGGATATATCCAGAGGATATAGACATTCCCTGGAGCTGTTTAATTTATTAATATAAATGTAGAAAATCAGAATATGATGCATCCAACACATGTACTGTGGTTAGTCAGAAATGTTAAGTGCAGGGTGTATCTTGAAATACGTTTCATGGTTTTAGCTTCAAATATGCCTTCTTGATGCTGTTTTCCACTCCCTTTCATTTTCTGGCTTTTTTTAAAGAAAGTGGCTATAGTCATTTATAGAAGGGCTAAATGACTTATTTCTCAAAAATAACCCAACCAACCCAACCCCAAAAACCCTTGTTTTGTCATTTATTTATGCAATCAAAGACATTTACAGAGAGGGATCTGTTTTCAAAATTTCACCATAATATCCAGCTACCTGATGAAGGCATGCTGTTGTTTGTAAACAAACCATAAAACAGAAAGAAAGAGAATTATTATACATAAAGCATATGAGGGTGATCTAATCTCTATCACCCACTTTAAATATTATAACATTATACAAAAGACAAATTTCTAGTAATACTCCCATTTTATTAATCTACCAGATTAATGAAGTACATTGTTTTGCGCACATTTTCTCACCAAATGAATCTTCTGAACTGAAATATGATTTCAGTTATAGAGGTAGTCACCGATCTTTAGCAGCAGAAGGTTATATCCTCAAGGTTAATCTCTTTTCAATGGACATGGGAAATTAGGACTTGAGCTTCCTACTATCAGGAAAGATCATGGAACTAAGCCTTCATCATCCATGTCTCAATCAACACTCTAGTATCTGGACATCTTCATAAATTTAGAGATTGTTACTCATTTTCAGAGTGTGTGTGTCAAGCATGTTTGAAAGTGCCAACTCTAACAGCTGCCTCAGGGAATGAAGCCAAACAAAGAATAATTTCTCAATCTCAACTGGATTTAGGTTTATGTATCACAACACTGCATAAGGTAGAACACCTAGGCAATGTTAGGAGCATAATTCTGTGTTTATGTCATTTTACAGTTTAAAAATAAGCTTCATCTGGGAAAATCAGCAGGTAAATGAGGTCTTTCTTTCCTCCATGTATTGTTTGTCATTATGAATTTTTTGTTATTATGTCAAATCAATGTAAAAATAGCTAGAATTTATCTCATAAGATTAAGATTTTTTCTTCTATTACACCATTACCATCACTAATGTGCTGATTATGAAAAAAAAGCCTAGAGTTCTACTTTTCATTTGCAGTCCTTCCCAGTTTAACTTTTATATTGCTTAGGGGGTTTTTTCTATTGGAAACATACTGTGAGTATATTGGACTTTTAGTCTGTGATATTGACATAATGGATAAATAATAATTTAGAATCTATTTTTCAATTCACCAGGAGAAATTTTAATACCTTTTCTGGGGAAACCATCAACTTTTCAGTTGATAGTTTTATTTCTAGGCAAAAGAATTCCAAGCTCCTTCACTTTCACTCTTGCCTACCTCTAAAAAGAATGTTCTTTATCAGCATTCTAGGAGTCAGGATTTTCAGGTGCTAGGATATCAAACTTCAACTCAAGTGAAAGGTAGCAGAAGCTAGAAGTTAAGTGTCAAGCATCAAGAAAGCAATAGTCAGACAGAGTCAGTCAGTATGCGGTTTGATATAAGGATCTAAAGAGTAGATGGAGTTACTCCTTGAGAAAAGCATCCTAATTATGGTATAACTTTAAATTAAATTTTAGCCTTATTTCCTAATCAAAATAGGATTACATTAATTGTGCATATGTGCATGTTATGTCTGTTTGTCTGTTGTCCTCAAATGTTTCTGAAGACATTTAATTTCAACAGCATTTGATAAGAGGTCAGTAATCTCTGATACACTGAGTTCCTCAAGCTTTATGGTAAAGGTAGCCAAGTAGAAGAGAAAAGCCTTTAAGTGTTCCTGTTCTTAAAGAGTTGGTTTGTGAGTTCAAAAGGGTTTGAAGAAAATCACAGAAAATGCTGAACAGAGAGACATCATGGAGGAAGCAACTACCAAAAGACTTTTCAAATTTCTCTTTCACTTAACTAGAACACAGAGTTGGCAGAACTACACTAGTAAATTCATCAGGGTCACAACAAGACATCTAGCCCTTGTGCCTGGTTATCTATGATGTTTAATTGTTAACATGCTCTCTTGCATAGTTTTTGACCGCAGACATTTCTTCAAACTTTTCTTCAGTCATAGTTTCTTGGGTAACACAGTCTAGCAATCATTCCCAGTAGGTACTGTGGCCTCTGGGGGTGGAAGAATTTTGCAAGTGAGTTAAGCTATGCCAGATCAACCACCCAGGTAGAATTTGAGAAAAATTGCTAGTATTGCTTAGCTTTCTAGTATATATAAACAACCCCAAGACTGCAGACTTTCATTTCTTACCAGATTTTAACAACTTAATGTTCAGCTGCTAAGCAGTTTAAGAATTCCAAAACACAAGGCCAGAGAACTTCTGAATTGGTTGTTGAACACTTGTGCTTTCTTTGAAATCATGTCCAAATTTGAAGGGGTTGACCTTCTTTTCACCCAATTGCCAATCTGTTCAAACATTGGTATATATGGACAGAATTAAATTCAATTGCTTTCCTCCAGACGAGCTTTCTCACTACCAGATTACAGGGTTCACGGTATGGTCAGCATCTTCTTACGCTTCTGCACAGGTTGTGCAAAAAGGAATGCAAGATTCACAGAAGTAAAGTAAGAATATAATTTTGCATGCAAGAGACAGGGATGTCACCTGAAACAGGAAAGATGTAAACTATAGTACCTTTTTCAGAAATGGTCAAACTCTTCGTTAGCAACTATATAGGTAAATTTCAGAATAACTATTTAGAACAGCCATAAGAGTTCAAGACATTTCCTTTCCCAGAAAGATTTTCTAACCATTCCCTAGTCATATAAAACAGATATAGCCAGATGGCTAACCTATTCCCATATGGAATGTGATTTTGGATAATTTTAGGTGAGGAAAAGAAATGAATTTGCCTCTTCTACCATCTGGGCAGCACTTTTAACTGTCTCGTTCTTATAGAAAAAGTGAACACTTTCTTCTAGCTTAGTTTAATGATAATAACATCTGAAAAAATATTTGTTAGCAGTCCATTTCTGTCACTATTCTAAGTTAACAGTGAAAGATATTTTCATATCCAACATAGTGGTATTTTAGAATTTCTTGCTTTGTGTTTTGACTGAACCGACTTACAAAGTAATCTCTGAACTGCTGAGCTGTAATAAAACTGGCACAGTTCTAGTCATGCACAAAGAAATAACTGCAAGTGTTTGAGAAATTTAAAGAGATGGTGAGTTTCTGTAGCATAGACAGGCAGAGAGGTAGAGGGAAGTTGAGTAGTAATTTTTAGAATCACAGATTTTATGTTGAGTATGTAGCTTTCACTCTTCTCATTGTAGGCTACAGAAATTTTTAAAATTTTTTTTTAATTAATCTGACAAATGCGATTGTATTTCTGGCTGATGTTGCTGCATGTTGCCATTATGATTGATGAATTTCAAATCAACATCTGTTACATTTTCCCTGCTCCAGTTCAAACAGATATTTAAAGGCACCTGTAGATCCCAAGATTTAGTTGAAAGAGCTGTTGCAGACACCTGTGCATAATTAATGCTGAATAGAATCCTGAAATATTCTTCAGTTCATTACATTTGAAATCTACAAAAAATGAACCATTGCATTGCAAACTACTTGGGTGGCAGCTTCAGAAACTCCATCGTATAACTCTTTGTGGTTGTAATATCTCCAGTTGTGAACAAGACAGAATTGAATGTCTATTGAAGACCATCCTGTTTCTCTGGTGAGATATATACGAGTGTTTTAAAAGTATGAGCTTTTTCTTTTTTTACTGGCTTTTCACAGTTCTATACAAGATTTACCTACAACCCTAGGAATAATGTCTTTGTTAGCATTTTGAGTCTGTATAGAAATAGTCTGGGTACATTAAGAAAATAAGATGTAATCACATCCTAAATTCAGAAGCTACGGAAAGTATGACAGTATAACATAAGTGTTGAGAGAGAAGGTCTGGCAAATTGGAATGCCATCTGAAAGGCACCAAGAAGAGACTTGATGGAAGCCCTATCTTTTGTGTATACCCAGCAATTATCACAAAATGCTGAGGTGAGCTGAATGAGAAAGTTCTACGTCATTCAAGGAGACTACAACACAATTGCTCAGCCATCCCTTTTACAAGAGGCAGAGGTGAAATGATGTGTGTCAGAAAGTCATAAAGATTGATGGCATCTGCTGCTTCCAAATGTATCTATCTGCATGCAAACCACTTGCAGTGTGAACTGATGGAAAACAAAGTCTGCCCAGGGAAGGTACTTTAGTAGGCTTAATTTCCATAGCCCATTTGCACAGCTGAAGCAAGAATGTCCCAGAGAAATCAGCTGGGTCATGATAAAAATTCAAAGCCACAAAACTAAATAAAAAGAGATTATTAGCTGCATTGCAGTAAGCAAACACTGAAGTCTTAAGTGATCAATACTTGACAAGAGATATGTCACAAACTTCATGTATAGGTCAGGCACACACAAAGTTTTTTAAATAAATCGAATGACTTCTGGACAAGGCACATAAAATGTCACTTCTTATCTCTCAGTTGATATTTTTCTCACAGAGTAAAAAAATAAAAAATCACCTCCCTGAGAGATTTGATCGAAAAGATAGTCACTCCTGATACAATTTTTAGGGGAAAAAACTGCAATCAAGTGGAAATTTTTGTCAGTACCTTAATCTCTGATTTGTAGAAGGTTGTGCTTTGGGATATTTGGCATGTCTGAGAATTGCCGCCAAAGAGCCCTTCTGTTCTTTAATGGCTGCACTAAATCTTAACAAACGTGAGCATGAAAACTATTGTGCTGTACTTGTGAGGTATATATCAAAGTTATGTTTTTTTAAAGCTTAGAAAGGCAGTTGAATCATGCATGCTCTTTATGGAGCTCTGATCAGGCTGATAAAGGCAGTTCAGCTTCAATAAACGCTTTTTAAGTGAATGTTTTGGAAAACGAAGAGGAAATTCAAAGCTCAGACTGTTGCCTAACTGCTCCCATAGCACTTTGATCACTTTGCTGCTGACATTTTATTAAAAATGTCTTGTTTTTATTAAAATGTTGGTATCTGGGGATTTAGAAAGTTAAGTGTAGTCACTGGAAAAATAATATACAGTAAAACTGAGTAAGAAAACTTATTAAGTGCTTTGTACACATTTCTTAAAAAAAGAAAACTTTTTTCCCTGTGGGGTCAAATACAGCTTTGCACTTCTCTGAAAAAAGTTCATATTGTTAAAGCAAGACAAGTGCAGAAGATAAATCAAACATCAGTGTTTTGCCTGAGGCAACTCCCCCCCCTCAAGTTATAAGACTTTGCTAGGAAAAATGTAGACATCTAATAACTTAAAAATTAATAAAATATAAAAAAATAATAAATGGAGAGTGTGAATTTTCTATATCATGCTTCTGTTAAATATTTATGTCAGATTATTTTCTGTTGAAGAGTATTAAGGACAAACTGCCATAATTTCCTTACTTTTCTCATTACACAGAATACGTGTATATATATGTCTTCAGTAGTATAAAGTTCCTTCTTTCTCAGGTGTTAGAGTTTGTTTTATCCACTAGGAAATTATCATGTTAGGCCTTGAATCTGACCTCTGTTTTGTGACCCGAGACATGTATGTAAAACAACAATAGGTGATTTTTACAGGATAAATTGCAGTGTCGAACCATGGATCTAAAGTAAGAATGAAATCCTCTGTATTAAACTTACTCAGAAGCTAATATATTTAAAAGGCATCAGTTTGCAGCATGGACTGACTCCATTCCAGTGGAGAGATAAATTCAGCGAATTTGAAAATGACAAAGAAATCCATTTTGGATTATTTTTCCTTTTTCTTCTAGTTGAATTAATAGTGCACAGAGGATAGAGAACCCTGTCTGACACTGTTGAAGACTTCATCAGCTGGTGTTTTTCACCTGGAGTAGCCATTAGCCTAGTATTTCTCAGACCAGGGGACCATTTTGCATATGTACACCTATGAATGTCTCAGAATAACAGTCTCTTAGAGTGCAATGAAATGGCTCAAATTTTCTTTTTTCACCTCTTTCCAAGTGTTGAGAATGCATGCAGCTCATTAAAAACTAATCCTCCAAAAAGGTCTCAGGGATCTGATTATTTTATAGCCACACATTAATTACTGATGATTTAGGCATGCATAGTCATGCACATAGAAAATATATTCCATCAAACTAATTTAATTTTAAATTGCTGTGTTTTGAAGACAACTTCTGGCAATACAGTGTAGCGAGTACAATAGAAGAACTTTTTATGCACTGATGAAATTTCGTATTTAATAAAGGTATGGAATATCTTGCTTTTCCTTTTAGAGTGACAAGCAACCAGGCAAAAAGAAATTAAACAAGTCCAGATTTTCACAATATGTTAAAAAAAAAAAAAAGAGCTGTGACCAGAGGGTATCCAGTTTATAAGAAGCACAACAGCAGATTCAACCTTGTGGCCACTACTTCAGAAGAAGAAACAAGCAGGTCTGGATGTTTCATATGAGAGATAAAGAACATGATAGGAAGACCTGGAGTACTCTGCATCCCATGAACATATCCTCTAAATTTCTAAGACTCACACACTACTTTAAATACCAAAATTTGTAGTTTAATCATTCTTTCAGAATATCTTTGCATTTAATGATATGATTCAGGGTGTTGCTATTGCTATTAATGTCTAATTTACATAGAAGCATAAAATAATAAGATGAAATTTTATGTGTCGACAATGTAGGCTTCTAAATTAACCACTAGATCAATGGAAGGTAACCAGTAACTCTACAGTGATATTAATCTCATCTGAAAATAGATATCTAAAATGTATTACTCAGGTGTGTTATTCGCTCCAATCAGATTCATAATTATTTTCACAAAAGAAGTTAAAAAAATATTCAAAAATGTGTAATAGATATGGAATTCCTTTGTGGAAGATCATGTGCTAGAAATTAACATTCCTTGTACCAATTATGAAGTAGTTGTTTCTGGCTCAGGAAGTCTCTGGGTTGCAAATTGTCAGAATCTATGAGCAAATTCATCTCAAAACTGTCACATATTCCTAACCACATTTTATTTGCTCAAACCACTCAATAAATACCATTTATTCCATTGGGGGTTTTTTGATTTGTTTGTTTGTTTGTTTGTTTTTTCAGACATAGATACAATGGTTATTTTCAGGTTTCTGAAATTAGAATTACTGTAGTAAAATTAATGATAATGATAGTGTCCTGGTTCTGGCCAGGACAGGGTTAATTTTTGCTGTCATGGCTAGGACCTGGAAGTTATTCTGTACCACCTCACGTCATTTTTCAGGGAGTGGGGAAAGGCTCACTTCAGTGTCGGGGGAGTGTGGTAGCAGTTGGGTCAGGCTCCACAGCGAGCAATTTGCATGTGAATCACTTGCCTCTCTGGTACACTTTTGTTTTTAATACTGTTGTTGTTACTGTTCATTTTCTTATTGTTGTTTTCAGCAAATTGTTCTCAGCCTTTACCTTTTGAGCCTCCAAGTCTCCTCTCCAGCCTGCTTCAGGGGAGGGGGCAAGCAGTGCATGGTTTCAGCAGGAGCACTAAATTGGAGAATACTATTCCTAAACCACAGCAGATAGTAATAACAACAACTAATAAATTCTTCAATAAAATTTCCATCTGCAAATCAACATTGGACTTATTAACTCTAAGTGGTTTATACTAATTTATGAGGAATGGTAACAAGAAAAATTGAAGGACCTTTTCCTAGAAACTACACCAAGGTAGATGACACAAAACTCCATGGCCATATATCAACAATTTTATAGGGCATTCCTTAGGACGTATCTAATAAAGACATACCTGGTAGCACTCATTATGTTGCATCCTCAGTTGTATGCTTAAATCAGACACTTTACATTCATTCAGTGCATCACAGGACCTTTAGCACTATAAGGTGTGTGCAGCATACTAGTAGTTAGTGCTGTGCCAAAACCTCTTTACAAAATTCTCCTCATCCATACCCTTATTTGAACCCATTGTTAACACTGTACACATCCTAAGTATAGACCTATCTAAAGTACAAAGGTCTGTGTAAGTGTCACAATAAGCAATGACACCCTCATGGATAAAAGGAAGCAGGCATGCAACAGTGGATAGTTTTAGTCCTGCCTGTTCATCTGGGGCTTAGTTTCTTCTTTTGTGGGAAATCAACTCACATCTCTCATTTCCTGTTTCCCTTCACAATGGTGAGAGGGTGTGGTAGTTTAACCTCAGCCAGCAACATAGTCGCTTGTTCACTGCCCCAGAGTAGGATCAGGGAGAGAATCGAAAGGGTAATAGCTGGAAAACTTGTGGGTTAAGATAGAGAAAGTTTAATAGGAAAGCAAAAGCCACATATGAAAACAAAGAAAAACAAGAAATTCACTACTTCCCAAGGCCAAGCAGGTATTCAGTCATCTCCAGGAGAGCAGGGCCCCATCACTCATAATGGTTACTTGGGAAGACAAACACTGTTGCTCCAGACATCCTCCCTTCTTCCTTTTTACCTCCACTTTATAAACTGAGCATGATGTCATATAGTATGAAATATTCCTTTGGTCATTTGGAGTCACCTGTCCTGGGCGTGTCTCCTCACAATGTCCCATGCACCTCCAGACCCCTCACCAGCATAGCAGTAAAAAAATCAGAAAAGGTCTTGGCTGTGTGTAAGCAGTGCTTAGCAATAACAAAAATATCTCTATATCATCATCACTATGTTGAGCACAAATCCAAAGACAGCCCCATACTAGCCACTGTGAAGAAATTTACTCCAGCCAAAACCCATAACAGATGGTTATGGACTGGAAGTCTTTTGCTTAGTGCTTTGCAAGTATGCCTTCTTAAACACATTAATATCCAGCAGACAGTGATAACTGTTATTTTTTTCTCTTTTAGTGCTAGTTGGTAGGACTGCTGAAGGTCAAGATAAATCTTACTATTGGAAAGGACAGAAGAATTTATGGAACAAAGACCAAAAAAAGTACTGAACAATTAACTATTCATAGTGGATTGACATGGAATAAAATTTACTAGAGGGCAGGAGACTGAGATTCTACTTGATCTGGTTTCATTATCTTACATTTCATTATCTTACAATCTTATTAGAATCTTACAATCCTATTAGAAATGGGAAAGATTTAAGGAAAAGATGCTTACCTTCAAAATATATCAGACTTCCAAGTTTCATGTGAACAAACCATTTTCATTTTGAGACTGTACCCCCTTAATTAAATAAATACATAAATAAATAGATAAATACATTGTGATATGGATTACAGCCTTCTAGCAGATCTGTTCTTTGCCCTATGAAATTGTTTGCTGTGACTTCTATTTATTAATTTCCAAGCATATACTTTTAATTATATAATCCTAATTAAGTAGGGTGGGGTTCTTTTTACTATTAGTGATTATCTTGATTGGTGTAATTTTGTGAGCTAGGAATTTTTCATGATTCACTCAAGTATAGAAAATAAATTAAAACCCCATTGAAATGAAAGTGGCCTATTAAGAGGATAAAATTTTATACCACTTGCGTTTGATTGAGTTTTCTGCCTTATTTTCTATTTTCTATGAAAACGCTAGGTTTTTTAGCATAACCTCTATGCCCTTTCCATATTGATCCTGATGAACAATTTTTAATCCTTCTTTTATAGCAACACCATAGAGGAGCAGAGGAAATTAGTGTTTCATTCATTATGATAGATAGATATTGCTCCATAACCTGTTCCTTTGGTTTAGAGAATATATTAAATTTAAATGCCCTGTGGAGATGCGTACTATTTATTTTCATTGACAAAATTCTAAAAAGTTTCTTAGAGGGTTAATTCAGCACTTAAGCATTGCTTTGTTTCCGTGCATCTTCAGTATTCCTCTTCCAACATAAAACTAAGTTGACTCTAGTGACCTCCTTTCCCACAAATACACACCACACCCATCATTTTGCATAATCTGCCATGGGTTGCACATCTGCAAACACAGCAGCTAATTTTATCAGATAGGTGGTGCTATGATTCTGTGTATCAAAGGGCAGACTCCAGCCATAAAAGCTGACAGCAAGTACCTCTTCACATTTTATTCTGAAAAGCTTCTGGCATTTTTTTCCCCTCTATGCTCTGAGGGAGCTCACAGAATAATAGGTGAAATGTCAAGAATAATTAAGAAAAATGATGATGTTATATAGCAGCACAAGAAATTCATCTTTTCTGCTCTGATCTTCCTGCCCACCTTCCTTTTTGCTTTTAAATGTCATCTCTGTTCTCAAATTATTTAGGATAGGCCTTGAGAGAGGGTAGAATATTTTTTAGGTAATTTGACGCAGTCTTTGAGTTGAATTCCTGATGGCTATTTCTCTCCATATCCCTTCAGATATAAAGGTTTCTTTTAATTCCTTTTCTGTGTTCAAGTGTACTTAAATTAGGTAGTTTATTTATTTATTATTTATAATTAAGTATGATGGAGTACAAGACCTCTTCTTTCCTGATCACCTGAAAATGGTTTCATATATTTTATTTTACCATCACCGCGCTGTCTTTGTTCCCAGGTATATACCTTGAGAAAACTCCTGCTTATTACTCCTTGGAATATGATGTCCAGAATACACTAGTGCAAGATTATTTTGAAAGACTTAAGAACTTAGGCTTGCTTCAGTTTTACATCAGTTTGTTGCAATAGATTTAACAATAACTACCACAAGTATCCTGCTTTCTACCTACAGGGGGTAGGATGTCAATCTATGTTTTACAGAATCATAAAATAGATAAAATTCCCTTTGTACAGTTTTGAAAATTATTTTGTGTAGGATAAGACCTTCACAGAAAAACATATTGACCTTTCACCTTGGTACTTAAGCATTTGGAGAAGACGATGAAGAGACTAGGCAGCAGGAGCAATTGAAAATTAATAAGAAATAACTGTAGACATTCTACATATGGACAGATATCACACACATAATTATTGTAGAACTAAAAATATAAAACATATTAATATATTTAATATTGTAAAATTGATTATGAGGACTAAAAAGGTAGGGTTTTTTTATTTTTCCACTTGTGATTTTTCTCACCTGTTATTCCTGCAGAATCCTTGAACAACTCTCTCTTACCTTGTCTGCAGTTTCACTTTTTTACCTTTCATGGTTCTAGCCTACGCAGTTTTGTCATTACTCTTTCCCAGATTCTGGCAATTTTCTCGAATACGTGAGCCAAAATTATGCCATTGTGTTGTATTAAAACTAGGCTTTGGATCACAGAAAGATGACACTCAAGGAGCTTTAAAAGCACTTCAGACTATTTTAACTAGAGACTCAATTCCATCACCTGATCATAACTGCTTAATGTCATTTGAGATGTCCTGAGGTGTCAAAGATAAACCCATGAGACCTATGCGATGAGAGGCTCTCAAATATGAGCTAACAGTGTGCTGAATTGCCCAGCTGGCATCCTGGCCTGTATATCAAAAATTCTGTGGCCAGCAGGACTAAGGCAGTGATTGTCCCCCTGTACTCAGCACTGGTGAGGCCACACCTCAAATCCTGTGTCCAGTTCTGGGCCTCTCAGTTCGGGAAGGACACTGAGGTTCTGGAGAGTGTCCTGAGAAGGGCAACAAAGCTGGTGAAGGATCTGAAGAGTAAGTCCTATGAGGAGTGACTGAGGGAGCTGGGGTTGTTTAGCCTGGAGAAAAGGAGGCTCAGGGAGACCTTATTGCTTCCTGAAAGGAGGTTGTAGCAACGTGGGGATAGGCCTCTTCTCCCAGAGAACTAGTGACAGGAGAAGAGGAAAGGGCCTCAAGCTGCACCAGGGGAGGTCCAGTTTGGACGTCAGGAAGAATTTCTTCACAAAAAGGGTTGTCAAACATTGGAATCAAATGCCCAGGGAGGTGGTGGAGTCACCACCTCCGGAGGTGTTCAAGAAATGAATGGACATAACATCTAGTGTTATGGTTTAGCTGACAAGGTGATGATCGGTCAAAGGTTGTACTCAATGATCTCAGAGATCTTTTCCAACATATATAAATCTATAATTGTATGAAAATAGATTAGATAATTTGATATGTATATTTTTCTCTACTGAGGTGCAACTGGGAATCAGTAAAACAGCTGAAGTTTGTGATAAGCTTGAGTTTACAGTTACAGTTTTTCCCATTTCAGTGGGTAAAAAGATGAGTTAGTAAGTGCATTTTGTAATCTCAAACCTTGTGAAATTCTGAATTCAACAAATAAAGCAGATATAAAACAGGAAAATAAATAATTATCCTTCAATTACTGGAAGTTTTTGTTTGTAGGCAATAAACATGGCTCTTGTTTGGTTGAGAAAAGATGAGGGAAGATGGAAGTTTACTTCTGTCTTTTTTCTACTTGCTTTTGCTACTGTTGAAAGCAGTTAGAAGGAGAAAAAATTTCCTCTACCGAAAGTGTTGAAGATTTTCTTATTTATAACATAAATTGAAGAGAAATGTTACATACAGTTGAGTTGGACTAGAGGAGATGGAATTGTATCTTTTGGATTTATTTCTATCTATACAGGGAGTAACTCATTTTCACAACAGCTGTGTCAGGTAGATCAATCAATGTAATAATATTTTGTGACACTCAACCACAAAATTGTAACAGGACATTGTGTAAATGACCTCTAGTCACACACTGTTCTGTTTTTCTTACCCACTCAGTCAACCAACCTGAGATTTATCTCACCTAAATTGACTTATCTGAAGTTGGACATTCATTCCAATACTGAAGTCTAAAATGCCTTAGTAGTCAATAGGAAAAAAAAAAACCAAGAAATGGGAAGGCACTTGTAGTCAACAATTAATACTAGCATGAAAAGATAATTCTTTATTACACTGAGAGGGAATCTGAATGACTTATTTAGACTAGCCTCCTGATTATTTTGATTTACTTAAGTTATATGGACATTTTCCCACCTTACTTTTTTTAACATCTGAATATAAGGTTTAACCACTCTTTGATCTTAGTATTTCTAGTTTATACATCTTCTTGAGTCCAATTTCCCAAATTACATTCACAGCTGGGGGAAGAAACAGAACCTATCCATACATTTTGTCATGAGTAAAATTGTCCCCAAACTTCTGTTAGATTCAGGTTCTCAAATTATATGCTCTATAGGAATACTAGCATCCATTTTGTTATTTAATTTTTTGGCAAATAAGAATAGTGCCAAGTTTGGCCTAATTAACAAAGAAAGTCATCTATACTCTAATTTTAATTATATTTATTTAATTTATATATTATTTAATTATATATGTGTATTTAATTATATATATCTGTATGCTAATTCTCTAATTTTTCCATTTACCAAGATAATGAACAAGAGATAATATACTAATGATAACACTTGCCCAGATATTCATGTCTTTATGTACAAGCCAATAAAAACTCAGCCTATGGAGTTTTGAAAGATAGAATCTGAGACTGTTACATTATTTATATCAAATTTATATCTTCTGTGATTCAGAAAAAGGGATAAAATTTATATCAGCAGTACAGGGAAAAGTAGTTTACTATTTCCAATATAAAAAGAAAGTATTTCAGAAAAAAAATGATAAAAAATGACAGATGATGGAAGTAATTCTAGTACTGTAGTATAAACTAGGATAAAGCACATACAATGAAAAGAAAGTAAGTTCTCTTAAAAAATGTATGTCAAGTTTACACCTCTCACAGATTAATTGCCATTCAAAACGCCAGTGCTCAGGAAACAGCTAAACTTCCTAGCCTGTTTGATCTAGATTTCTTTTAATTTCCTGAAACTTCATTTTTGCATATACCTAGAACTGTTCTTATCTCCTCTTGAGGATGTACAGCTGTCAACTAGCTATTGATGGAATTCATAAGTTTCCTAAGAAGACCAGTGTAGTAGGACTGAAGGTCTGAAACTTGTACTTTGAGAGCGCCTGACAGTTACTGAGGCACTTGGTAAAACACTGTTTCAATTGCTTTGCTTTTTAAACAGAGCTGTCAGAGAAAGGTGATGAAGGGAGGCATTGCTCATGTTTTGTATGACAAATCCTTGGTTAAAAAAATCACTTGGGAGATTAGAGTTCAGTATTCTTAATCTAAAGGATTGCAAACTAAAATCACTTTTTTCCCCCCCAGGAGTATGTCCTGATTACCACATAAACAGAAGGAAGGAAGGAAATAAGAGGGAGAAAAGAAAATGGGAATACCCTTTTCACCTCATGTTAAAGCTTTGTCACTGGTTAGTCAAGAAAGCAAGATTCGTGAGCTCTAAAGGAGAACAAATACAAATCTTCAGCTTTAGAGCTAAAAAATTCATAGCTAAGGAGAGGCACCAACACTCTTATGCAAACCCGCACCTTGTTCAGAACTGTTACAGCTTGTTACTGTTACTGTTTCCCCTGTCTTACATTCCTGACCCTAAGTCCATGGTAGAGAGAACAGTTCTGCTAGCACATGTGCCTACCCATTGAGCCTCTGCCTTTAATTATCACTGGCTCAATGCAGTAGGGCTTCCCTGAAACAGACAGTGATGCTGCAAGTTATCCCATGATTGTACTGGTAACGGGTCTAGTACCGAAGTGCGGACATAACTGAAATTTGTTACTCTTCAGAAAAAAAAAGGATACGTCATTCAGCAACCAGAAGGCAGCTCAGTGAATCATATGAGAACTTGTTGCCTTTCCACAAACATCCTCAAGATTTTCTTTTAAGAGGATGAAGTTGAAAAAACGTTATTGACTCCAGCAATGTGTACTTCACATCTTTCTGCCTTCTCATCAATGTTGTGACCGAATGCAGATATTCCAACAAAATAATCTAAAAGAGTCCAACTTTATCTCACAAGAAATTATATCTCTCTCTTATTTATTTATTTATACTTTCTTTATTTATTATAGGGCCTGTATCCTCAGCCCATTGATTTTTCATATTTTTCTTTAGAGTAAAAATTACTATATTATGCAGTTTATTTAAAAAAGTATCAAGGGCAGAGTATGTAGCATATAGCAAATGCAAGGTAGGAGCACACACTGTCAAGCAATTAAAAATTTAAAGTACGTCTTTGTAAATACCACAAAAGACAGTTTCTTTTGCCTGATAATGACCCCAAACACATTAACAATATTGATGGCAGTCATGTTCTTGGACAATTCAGTATTTGGATATTAAATGGGTAAATGTTGAAAACCTGAGTTGACAGGGCTGTCAGGTTAACTCTGAATCAGATAAATAAAATCTTCTTTGATAACTTCTTTTGTTCACTGTTTTAGTGTAAACAGTTCTTGAAGATGAAATTTAGAATTCATTAAACTAAGTGAATAATCCTGAGTATTACAGGTATGAGGATTCACTGATGCTACAGCCCAACATAGATTCAAATTCAGTTTGTTTAACATAGCATATAAAGAATTAGCAATGACAGTGGCTTTGCTTATTAAAATGATGTCAACCTTTAAAAGATAATAAAACCCCCCAAATTCCTATTTCCTACACTTCATAGTCTATTATAATACCTTATATTTTAAAATATGGGTCTTTCTATCTTTTTAGAAGCAATTACAGGTACAACATTTCTTTTTGACCATTGATTTGTGTCAGTCTTACAGATATGCACAATATCATTCAGTTAATTCACCAGTCTAGATCAAAAAATGGTGCTTTTGTGAAATTCTGTGAGTCATCTGAGCTCCCACAGTTTTTATAAAGAGCAACAGAAAAGAAGCATTAGTCTTAGAAAAGGGAGAAAAACTGACAAACATTTATGGGAATCTTCTGGTCTGAAAGAATATCTGACTTGTTTATATGGATGTCAGGTGGGAGCCAGAACAACATTTGAATTCAAATTTTGAACAAACCAAAATATAGGGGTTTAGTTCATCTTATTATAGAGAGAATGGCCAGCTGCTGAGTTTGTATACACTTTCAAATCCAATCTGAAACATTTTTGATCTCAGATGTATAGCAAAGGCTTTGTCTTGATGACAAATAGATGACATGTCCTGATGTCCTCATGGATGACCAATCCCTGCTGTGTGTCGTTCACCAATTTCCCTATAACAGATTTTTTACAGTGAATAATTTTGAGAGAAGTATATAATATCCAGTTCCTCCACTGAAGAGTTACTCCTACCTTCAGCGAATTTGAACATTCCAAGATCCAAGTTGCTTCATCTTACAATTAAGTGTCATCCTGTCCATCCTCTCGGTTTATCTCTTTGCCTTGGGCACAGTCATGTACCCAAACACAACCCTGTGTACTGCAGTCCTGAACAGTTAAATAGAAATCCACTTTTTGGAGCTCATCAAGACTTGGGGACTGGACTTTATCTTTGCATTTGTGAAGATGTCTTTACATTTGCCTCAGAGAGTGGAATTGTGGAGGATGAAACATTTAGGAATTCAGAATTAGCAAAAACAGTTAATAGTTAAGGAAAACAGAAGATAAATAATTTATCAAGATATTCTCAATGTTTACTTTTATAGTTATAAATCAAACTGCACCAGGGAACATAAATCATGATAAAGATGGAAACATGGTTATTTGTGCTATTATTTAGAGTGATCTCTGCCACAGTTTTGATCATGCCAAGTAACTTTCTAAATGAAGAGCTGAGGACAATTCAGAACTTAGCATAGGCCATAGACTATTCCCAAAGGACAGATTCCACATCTGTTCCCAGATGGGGGGGCAGGGTGGGTAAATAAGAGACTTTAGTTGAACAGACAGGAACATGGTGTGCTGGTTTGTCTCAAGTTCAGGGAACAGTCTCTAGATCATTTTGTTTATTATTTTAGTCACAGATTAATACTCTAGAACATGTAATTCTTTCTCCATAGATTGCTTTGCTACCAGAATTCTAAACCACTTTGGCAAACAAAATGTTAGGAGAAGGTTCCTATTACTTTAATCTAACCTACTGAAAAATTGTTCATGAAAGGTGCTTGCTGTTTTCCAATGTATGTATTTATACTCTTAGTTTATTGCTGAATAGATGATCAAAACACAAGAATGTCAATTTTGAAGGTAACTTCAACAAACTGCTATTTGATTTAATCTTTATTTGAAGTCAAAATAAATATTCTCATTACAAAACAGACTTAGTTTGATCTAGAAAAAAAGACAACATGTTTCAATATGATTTGACTGGAAGCTGCCTTTGATCACTTAAACACAAAATTACACATGTATAGACTATTTCAGCTTCTATGACCCACCAAAATATGAAACTACTGCACTATGATCATTACAAATAAATAATTAAATATTAAAGAAATAATTTCAAAATTTAATAATAACGTCATATTTTGAATTAGATTTCAAAATATTCTGGAGTTATAACATTTTATTTCAGTTTCTAAAACACTGTTATAAGAGAGAAAAAAACATAATTGCAAGTAATAAAAGGCATCTCTTTCTGACTTCAAAATTTTCTATTAGGTCTTCTTTATAGTTGTATGCAAAGACAGATCTAGAATGTTAATGTTTATTCACAGAGCATATGCACCACAAAAAGTAGCTGTGCAAGTATCTTCTTAACAAAGATCTTAAGCTTAAGAGCTGAAGAAGGATCTTAAACTGTCCTAAAGGGTTTGTCTCACCAGTTAAAGGTTAGCTTTAGTTTAGCAGTCTTATTTGTTCTCACAGTTTTGGAATTGTAGACATGTATTAGAAGATGACATGGATAGAAGAAGGAAAATAAAGCTATGATTATTCCAGTATTTGAGGAAATATTTCAGAGAAGAATTACAGACAATCAACTTATATTTTCTAACAAAACACTGCATCTGAATCACCTTTCTCCAAGTGACCCCAAACTTCTCCAGCAGAGAAAACAGGCATTTTGCTCTCTTATTAATTGCTAGAGGAGAAACTACAGTCAACTTTTTAACACAGACAATGGAGCAGTATCACCAGACAGTTATTATAAGCCAGGACAAGGTTACTATACATGGAGAATGTATAAATATTAAATCAACCATTAAAAAACAGAATCTTAGTTATACTGCATGTTTTGGATGAGGGTTTTTGGCAGATCAGCAGATACATTTCCATGTCCCTATTTCATCTGTTTCAGAACCGAATTAGGCACTATTTTTGGGGTGTATTTAGGGTTGCATTACTTTAATATGTACCCAAGAGAAGAGTGGCTTTGGAAAAACAATGGTGGCTTATGATACTGCCACTGAATTAGCTGTAAGTTTAAATCAAAATTTAATGTTGTATTTTCATAGGAAAAACTAAAGTTTTAATATTTTAAACAATGAAACTTAATTTTTTTAAAAAGAACATTAGAAGCTTTCAATTCCTTTCATTTTTTCTTGTTTTAAACAGAAAACTTGATAGATAAATTTGGTAGTATTATAGAAATATCATAGTTATGGTAAACAGTTATGTTGGACAAATGTTCAGAATTCACAATTTTATTTCTAGAATGCCATTTGTGGCCTGAGTTAGGTAAACATGTACCTTTCACTTTTATTACCTGTAAACAAGAGATGAAAATAGCAATGACTTTGGTGAAGCTTTCATAATTAGAGCTACTTAAAACTGTTATTAGATTAATATAAGTGATTAGAGAATTCCCATCTGCAAAAAACCCCCAGTGAATGATTTTATAACTGACATGAACCAAAAATATGCCGAAGGAAGGTAAAAATAAGGGATATTTTCATACCTCTCAAAATTTACACAGATGCCCAGGGAAGCTGTTTTTTTTTTCCTTTTCCATATAGTTCAACACAATTATCAAACTGTATGGATGACAGGAAGATTTTCAGCCATCTTTGAAATCTCAGGTATTGACAACTTCTTCATTTATTGTTGCACTGATTTGATTTGGAATAGCAGGTCAGTTTTCTTTATTCCATCTCCTTTGAGAGGTTTAACTCAATTCCCTTCTCACCAGATCATTTTAACTTATAGTTTCCAGTTTGCATTTGAAGCTACTGCCTGTAAATACAGACAGGGTTTCTGAACACTTGTTCTGAATATATTTGAGGGATGTAAAATGGATGTAAGTCTCACTAAGGTTTGGTCCAGTTGTCTCAACATAGGTACCTGCTTCTGTTTGATATGACCACTTTCCAAAATACTGGGTCAGCAGATATTATGTAGGCCTTATAGGAAATTCAAAACTTTCTGGAGCAACACCACAGGCTCTGTAAGGTATCCCAAAACAAACAAAAGAAAGACACTAGATACTGAAGTTTTGGCAAATGAAACCTGTTCTGTGAGCATTTGTATTAATGCTCATGGCTTCAAATGTGGCCAAAGGTGATGAAAGCAGTAAGAAAAATTATGAGTAAATATTACAGAGTTTCTGAGGTTCCGTATTTCTGTCATAAGGCTTTATCAGAGGAAGGTGTATTAGCTGAGCATTAGGGGAAGGAACACATATACCTCTGCTCAGATCTCAGAAAGGTCAGGGTGCAGATGCCTACATTTAGGACTCATCTGAACTAAGGGTTTGCTTCAGTGAGTCCACTGCCATGTCTAGATGCACCCTATTGCATTTTCAGCTTCCTATCCAGTGTTACACAAATCTCCCATAGGCCCTAAGCAGCTTCTATCAATCAAATATGCATGTCACAGATACACAAGGCTATCTCATATGGCACTGGATACCTATCGTTAGGATGAAGCAAACTAAATATCCTATAACAGGAACTTTACAAGTCGTGATCATTGCCATATGTAAGCTGCACTGAAATTCTGTTACTTGCAATGCAGAAATCAATCCACACCACAAAAATGAATCCCACCATTAGACGTTGACTAGACTTAAATTCAAGAAGTTTGCACTGTATGCATAGAGAAGAATTATTCTTGTTATGGGTTCTTGTTTTCACAGATAAAGATTTAATGAACTTAAGGATGTTTTCTGAAGAGAAAATAAAATGCTAAAAAAATAACAGAAATATATGAAAGAAATTTTATAAAAGTCATAATCTAAAGAAGAAGAGTACTATATTGTGAAAAGTGGCATACAAAAATAGTGCAAGAGAATCTAGTGGTTATCGCTGTTCAGTGACAACAGAACATGGAAACAAAATACCAATAATTAAAATTGAGCAAATGAACCTTTTTTGATGTGGCTATTAATAAAAAAATAGGATTTATTAACCCTCATAAAATTGTAGGTTTTTAGTAGCTCTGGAGTTGTAAAAAGTCCAGCAAAATATTGAGAAACAAGGGAAAGAACTCAGGGAAGAACACAGACTGCATGAAAACGTAAGTCCAAGGTCAAGAACCAATATCAGAAACAGAGAATTAAATCCTGATTAAGAGTTAAAGGGAAGAGCTAAAATAGAGCTAGGAGCTAAAGTCATAGTTTGTGAGTTTTAGACAACAGGAATTAAGCACAGGAACAGACACAAATAAGCTGTTCCAGTGTAAAGATGGATACTTCTATAACCACTCTAATGGTTGATAAATATTCAGTCTAACAAGGATAAAGAGTTTCATAAAAAAGTCAATTTATCTTATTAGAGGGAATTGATATGAAATTGATATGATATGATTTTCAGAATCAGAATCAATTAGGTTGAGAAAGACCTCAGAGATCATCAAGTCCAACCTGTGGCGTAACACCACTCTGTTAATTAGACCATGGTGCTAAATGCCACGTCCAGTCTTTCCTTAAACATCTACAGGGACAGTGGCTCCACTTCTTCTCTGGGTAGCCCATTTCAATGTTTAATCACCTTTTCTGTGAAGAAATTTTTCCTAATGTCCAACCTACACCTCCCTGGCACAGCTTAAGACTATGTCATCTTGTCCTGTTGCTGGTTGCCTGGGAAAAGAGACCAACCCCCTCTGGGCTACAACCTCCTTTCAGATAGTTGTAGAGAGAGACAAGGTCCCTCTGATCCTCCTTTTCTTCAGGATAAACACCCCCAGCTACTCCTCATAAGACTCTAGACTCCTCTAGACCCTTCATCATCTTTGTTGCCCTTCTCTGGACTCAGTCCAGCACCTCAATGTCCTTCCTGAACTGAGGGACCCAGAACTGGACACAGTACTCAAGGTGTGGCCTCACCATTGCTGAGTACAGCAGGAGAATCATTTCCCTACTCCTGCTGGTCACACCATTTCTGATATAAGCCAGGATGCCACTGACCTTCTTGGCCACCTGGGCACACTGCTGGCTTGTGTTCAGCCAACTGGTGATCAACACCTCCAGGTCCTTTTCTGCTGGGCAGCTTTCCAGCCACTCTTCCCCCAGCCTGTTCCACTGCATATGTTATTGCGCCCAAAGTGTAAGACCTGGCACTTTGCCTTGATGAATCTCATACCACTGGTCTTGGCCCATCAATCTAGCCTGTCCAGATCCCTCTGCAGAGCCTTCCTACCTCCAGCAGATCAACAATCAGCCCCAATTTGGTGTCATCTGCAAAATTCCTAAGGGTAGACTTGATCCCCACATCCAGATCATCAGTAAAGTTATTAAACAGGACTTGGCCCAATAACGATCCCTTGAGGATACCATTTGTGATGGGTTGCCAATTGGATGCACCCTTCACCACCACTCTCTGAGCCCATTGATCCAGCAGCAAAGAGTGCCCCTGTCCAAGCTATGGGCTACCAGCTTTTCCAAGAGTATGCTAGTGCAAAATGCTTTGCTGAAATCCAGGATCTGTCCTGCATTACTGTTATAGCGCTATATCATTATAATTTCATTGATTTTTACATTTTCTCCCTGAAATAATGTATATTTTCTCAGCCATGGACTATGGTCTTTCTCCACAACTGGCACATGCGCTGGTTAGAGTAATATAGTTTGAAAATATTTGTTACTGTGGATATTACCACGTTGTATAACGTTTCTTTTGTATTTTATGTAATAGCTGGATCCTAAAGCCAGATCATTTCAAAATTGAAATTCAAGCATGTGTGTGAGAGGGACAGTAAATAAGATCATTTCTCATACTCATAAGTCCTTCCCTAAACTGACCTGAAAGAGGTATCCCAAAAACGGCAA
This sequence comes from Chiroxiphia lanceolata, assembly GCF_009829145.1. NCBI lineage: Eukaryota > Metazoa > Chordata > Aves > Passeriformes > Pipridae > Chiroxiphia > Chiroxiphia lanceolata. Next base: position 67,494,005 of record NC_045638.1, on the reverse strand, counting down.
CTAGGTCTGATGACAGAGGACAAATAAAAAATAGTAGGACAAACAGTAGATTGAATCTCAAAAGGTTAACGCACATAAGAATACAATCAGAAGCACTGTTGCCAAGAAAACCTTATTCAAGTACGTAAGAAGAAAGACAAAAATAATTGTTGCATCATTCTGCAAAGGAGTTCCTTAGCAAAAAATACCAAGGCTGAACTTTTTCATTAAAATTGCCAGTGATTGACAGATAACCAACACAACTCATACCAGCTCTAAACAGGTAAGAAGTGAGGTAATAACAAGAAGATAACTGAGAGATGATATTGAAGAAAAACATCCAGGAAGAAAGTATCTGGTTTTTTACATTCTCAGAACTGTACAAGTTTCCAGTCATGTTTAGACTGTGCTCATTCTGTTGTCTAAAGCTACTGGTAGTTTCTTTGTTTAATAATTTAAATATTAGCTCACTTATTTGGGAAAGGAAAGAGGGTTTATTCTTATTATTCATATTTATACCTTTAGAGGGTACTTCAGCTCTTGAATCTAGACTAAGCTGGATTCCTAAATAACAATTTTGGAAACCTTGAAATAGCAAAGATCAACTCATTTCTTTGTATGGTATATACACCCAGCATTGAGGATATTAGCTACTGTGAATTCCATTTCTTCTCTTCCACAAATATCATCCTTTAGATGGTCATCTCGTTACTTTGAATTTCATTCTTGGAAGAAGGTTTCTAAGTCTTAGGCAATGCAGCACTATGAATCATAACAGTTAAAGGTATTTGCTGAATGTTTTCTTTAGAGACGTGCTGTTAGCATCTATCTTTGAGAACTCATGAAAGATGGATGAGGTTCTGAAGACTAAGAATACAAAACAAAATGAAAAGACAAGATACCTTTCTTGAAATGGAAAAGAATGAGGAAATAAGTGAGATGGGAAAAGATGTTGACCAGCTAGTCAACTTTACTTTGCAGAAAAGTACCAGAAAAAGATAATAAGATGTTTGCAACTCCACGGAAGATAACAAGGGGGCAAATAACATGTTAAGAGCAACTCCTGTTGAACAATTCTCTTTTTAATTTTATTTTTCTATGACAATATAGCAAACATTGTAGATAGAGTAGAAACTGTAGATTTTCAATATCTCGATTTTACAAAGGCTTTTTATGTGTTGCTTTTATTAATTCCTTGCCAAGCAGCTAGGATGTGTTGTATCAGGTTTTGCAGGACTCTACTAAGCAGTCAATGCTACTTATTAATAATGACTTGGACAATGCAATAGGAAGACAGGTTTAGATGTGAAAATTACCCTAACTAATTAGAAAAGTAACATGATAAAATAACATGACATCTTTTAAGACTGTGTCTGAAGTCCCAAAATTAAGCAGAAATAATCATCTCCACATGTACACACTGGGAAGCAATAGATTGTGTGGCAGTTACAGTAAAAGATCTCAGAATTTTAATGGCTGAGTAATGATGCATTGAGTCAAATACAGAAAATATTCTAATGGATATAACTACAATATTATCCATAACTTTACTAAAGCCTCAGTACCAGTTGAAAAGAGTAACCATTTTAAATACTCTGGTACAAATATTTTGGCTTTTTGTTCCACTGCAAAAGAGTGATGATCTCCCTGTCTTATAGTCACCAAACCCATATAGAAGTCTCAGAGACCATAGATCATTTCAAATGGCACTAATAGCTTTATTTGGGCAACTGAATCAATGCCAAGACATTGACACATAAGCTACATGTTTGCATGTAGTCAAAGGAGATGCAGCCAAGAGAGACAGGAGAGTCTATAGAGATTTGGTTCTTTTATGTAAGGATAGGCTTGAGTTACCACATGTGGTAAACCCTGAAGGTCTGAGAGATCTAAATGTGTAGCACATAATTGATACAAGAACTAAGAAGAGACCTTTGCCATCCTGAAATCATGGAACTGGATTGGCAAAAGTGTCCCAAAGTATTTCAAAATGAATGAACACACATGTAATTCTTTAGCTCAGACTTTTATTCTGTTGTTTTTTGCTTTAGACTAAATCACTGCTATTGGTTGTTTTAGCCATATACTCAATATCTATATAGGAAGTCATCAGATCTATATCTGGTGTGGAGACCCCTACATGCAGACAATAAGTTAGGTGTCTACAGACTGTCTACATTTCCAGTGCTCTGAGGGCACTAACAGGCCTGACTATTCCTGACCAACCTCTCTGGGTCTCCCCGCACCTTGCTCATGACCTATCTCAGTCCTCTGGTGTCTGTCAGCCCCTATCCTGGTGACGCCAGTAAGGTCAGTCTCCAGCTCCCCACAATCCTGCCCTGGCTGGCCATGGGCCCCACCTAGCTAGATAATCTCCGGGTTTACGTCCTGATCTTGTCTCAGCCTGCCCTCAGTGAGGTGCCTGATGTCTGAGGGTGGGGCATGCCAGTGCCTCCCCGCTGCTCCACTCCTGCCTGGTGGGTGGGACAGACCCTGGCTGCCAGCTTCTAGGCTCCAGCCTATGTGGCATCCTCACAATGAGTCCTCCCGAAGTGTTGTTATCCAACTGTGATGTTCTTACCGAGCACAAACTACAGTAAGGCAAAGATTATGCCTTCAGCATAAAAATAACCAGGCAAAATTAATTAATTGGATGATAGTATTTAATATGATATAATGGCCTCATCTTTCTTAAATTTAATGTATATATTTCAAATCCTTTGTTTTTTTCACTAGTTATTGCCTACTTCCTGCAGAAAATTAGTATTCCAAAAATCAAAACAGGGTTACTGTGTAGAAAAGTTTAACCAAATTAACACAAAAAAAGTGCAGGAAAAACGTGGAGATGGCAAAACAGACCTTAGGATAATGGTGACCAGTAAACTTACACAAGACTTTATTAATGGGATGTCAGAAAACAGAAAGATAATCCTAAATCATTTGTACTGCATCAAATACATAACACATGGAAGATGTTGAAAATCATGTTTTGCTTCTCACAATTCGCAGTACTAACTTGAGCCATTGGGATTTAATCATGTTGTAGCTCTGATGCAATTGCTTTAACACTGAAGCCTATTAAACCAGAATCTCTTAAATGACGACTCCTCCTATATAGCTACAGGGGAGAGGAAACTGCCATGAATATTTTCTGCTGGTGGCTCCACTACAGCTAAATTAGTAAAGAGCTTTACCAGCTAGTGAGCTGTTGAGGGGACGTAGGAAGGTATTAGCACTTGTCCATATTTGGACTTTTCATTGGAGACCTCCTTAAAGTGCCTATCTCCTTCCATCAATTATCTGAGGTGGTTAGTTTTGACTCTAATCTTTATTTCAGAGCTGCCACAACATTAATTAAGACTGATTCACTCAGGCTCTCCAAAGTAATTGCATAAATTATAATTACTCCACAATATACAGCAGTCTTCTATTTGTGATACAACTTTTATTCAAAACCTTTGGATTTCCTGCAAAAACATTTTAGACTGCTATCTCAAGAATGAAAGGCTGGGCAGACACCAGCCTAAAGGTTACTCTTTTATCTTGTCTGCTGCATCTTCTTCCTCTACAGATATACACAGATGAACTTCTTATGAAAAATACATACAATACATACACAGGAATTATAAAACTAAAGAACATATGGTAGTGCATAAAGAAGAATATCTTCATAAAGGCTTTGTTGAAAATTGAAGCCTTTTATTTTCCAGAACAAAACGATGATAACCAGCAAGCTTGCTACTAGTGGTCCACATCCTCTGATGAAGGTTCAAGATTGCTCCTTATTTGACGCAATACCACATGGACTAATGTGATGGTTATAAAAGCAAAACAATGAGCACCACGTTCCAATATTGGTCCTCATACAGGCACTCTTAAGGCAGAAACAAGTTCTTTGGCATGGGATGGAAACAACCCCCCCTCATGACTCTCTATGCTTATTCGTCACCTTTCAGACCTCAACTACTTGAGAAAGGCAGTTATTATCTGGAGTCAATTACAGAAATTACAGGGAGCTGTCATAAAAGAAATGAATTATGTAATGCCTGGAAGGATATTAGACACACTTAGTCAAGGAGGTGAATTTTGCCAATGTGTGAGATGTATATATAAAACAACAAGAAGGATCTTTATGTATCTAAATCTGCATAATGAGCATACACAGAAACTGAGCCTGAAGAAGGATCTGAGGTTGTACCACCTAAAGTCATCTTTTAGTGTCTTAATGATATAAATTCATTAATAGACAAAAAACTTTAGGTACAAGTTAAATCTCTCAGAGAGGTGAAATGGCTCATATTTTGAACTACTATCACATTCCCAAATAGAAATGACAATCTGTAAAGGATTTTGAGAACACGAAAAATTATTGAAGATTTTTCTTATGTCTGCAGTTAAATTCTCTGTAGCTGGGAGTGCAGTGTTCTATCTGGCAAATCGTACCCACTCTAACTGCAAATCATTCAGAGAATCAGACAGAGTCTTAAATGTATATTCTTTCACTTTGTAGACTTTCATACTGATCTTCTCACTGATTTTTACAGCTTAAATTATTCCTAAAGTAATTCACAGGCATTTCCTGTATCTTTGGTTTGGTCACCTTTTTCCAATGTATATTCAAGGGCATTAATTTAGATTATGCTTTAGGTTTTGGTTTTGGTTTTTTCTTACTTAATTTTAATATATAATTAAAAAAATTACTTCAGGGCAAGATATTACTAATACTCTATTACTTTTGCTGATGCATGAGCTACCAATTTATATACAGAAAACATTTTGTGCATAATCATGCATCTGTGAGGTCTGCAGTGCTATCCATTTTCTAAGCAGATCTTACCAGTTTTGTACATCCCATTGATATGTCATTTTCCTAAGTGTATTACTACCTTATATTTATCTAAGTTAATTCCTTTACTCCTAAGGGACCTCTTATGACAGGGTATAATCAATCAATCATGTTTTATTTGTAGTAATTCAGAATGACAAGTCGTATTTCTGCATTTAAGTGACCAGATTAATTCTCAGTATTTGCACGTGTGGTATTGCTGTATCTTTGCAGCTCCTTAGTGGTAAGTTCATCATTGCTATTCTTGGCTCACAGTGACAGTAAAAATCAAATTTAGCTATCTCTATCCAAAGAAGGTGATGGAATGAAGGAGTAAAAAAATATGTCTGATACTAAACACAACTTGCCTCTAAATACAGCCTTGATGGGAGAAGTCTTACTCATGTAAACTGTGCAAAATAATCATCTTGCTTTAATAATAAAGGGTGTACCTGGCCTGTATAAGACACAACTGAAGAATCTCTCCTTGACATTTGTCTGACTGTGTTTTAAGTACAGAGTGACCCTAGGCTTAGACTCCGTAGTATTAGTTCTAAGTGCTAGTACTATATTCTAAGGCGAATCCCATCCTAGAGGAGTAATTTGTTAAGTGTCAAAAACTCTTTGGCATCCACAAATTCAGGTCTTCCAGTGATGAATGAAAATATGAGGAACTAACTTCAAAAATACTGATGGAGACAATGAGGGGATAGATAAGTTTTGGTGATTGTTGCTTCTGTATCTTCTATATTTTGAAAACTCTTAGCTGTATATTTGGACTAATTATAGGATTCTTGCAAGATATTGTTCCCAAATGTAATTTAGAAGTAATCCTTCCAATTATAATATGTTTTAGAATATTTATACAACAATGTATTTAGGAGATTGAAATAGCAGCATATTTGCATGTACAGAAAAATCCTTTGAAGATCTCTTATAGGTTCTTATATCACTGTATTTTTTTTAATCTAAACATTAAATTTCCTACAATCAAGGTTTATCTCTTCAAGGTTTTTCTAAATTCCATCAACTTCTTGATTTGATTGATGGACCAATAAACAGGTAAAATTATTCTGTGATCATAGTATAAACTAGTATACCATCATATCTCAAGAGACAATATGTATTAATGTCCTGTTGATAATTATAAATTGTAATTAAAAACAAAAAGAAAAATTTTCAACTATTTTCTAAGTTTATGAGATTTATTGTGGAATGTTGCTATTATGCTAGAAAATAGATGACTGAACTCTGGAATACAGAATTTTATTCAGAAAAAATGATGTCTAACTAAAAGATTTGATTACCTGAATGGTAAAAATGTAAATGCTGTGATATATGAAATGCAGGTCTAAATAGATTAGCCATAATAAATAAAAAATAGACTGCTGTAAATGTATAAACTAGTGGTTTGGACTCTGTCAAAAAAGTTTTTAGATTTACACAGGTGGTTACTTCGTCTATGCTTTCTGATTAGTAGGTGTGAAAGTTCTAATGGAACTAAACCTTAGCTGATTAAAAAAAGGCATCTGTGCTCATGACATAAATACAACAATCAGGCACTAAAACAATAACGATGGAGAAATATTTCTGATCTTTCTTAAAGCTCATTAATAGAGAATAGATATTTGATAGGATTTGAGAATTACTGCTTGGGAAAAGCACAGTGATAAACTATTAATTACTTGTTTCAACATATTTAATGTCTCAGAGAGCTTCTTTGAATGCCTGTGGCTCTGCAGATAATTTTAACTGGCACCATACTTTCCATCTATAAAACTGAATATAGAACTTCTACTCTTCTAATCTATGTGCATATGTCATTAATTTAAGAATTAGCCAATAAGGTTGTTCAAAGCATACACCCAGTACCTTCCTTAAGTTCACTAATATTACTTGGTATTAGTCAATGTTTGGAAGTTTTACTGAGGATAATATAATAAAAGGTGTTGGTTTAACTTTGAGAGGGTTGAAGAGATCTTGATTATTTTTTTTTTCCTCAGATATTCTACAGGCTAATGACACATATAATAAAAGCTCTTATAATGCACAGTGGTTACAGTCATCCAGTTGTTTGTTCCAATCTTAGACTATATGTCAAGTTTAAAAGTGACAAATTCAAACAATAAAATATGTATTTTTAAGTACTAGCTTAATTTGTTATTTAAATAAATAAATAGACAAGAGAAGTCTTGAAGGTTTTAGATTAGAATTAATTGCATTTTGAAAATGTTTGTTTTAGGCCAATTATCATTTAGAAATAAAGACTGAAATTATCTAGAGTATAATATGCATAAATAAAGTTTAAATTTTGTTTATAGTCAAACACTCAATAATCTATTATTATATTCCAATATTTCCTGATTTTTTTTGTTGAATATAAGTTTTGTAGAGTGTTTTTCTTTCTTATCGTCACATATGTTTGTATGCAAAGGTACACAGAACCTAAGGTCAACAGCGTCGTCTTCTGACCTGAAGACAAACCATATACCAGACTGGAAATTCTGAAGTAGAGTTTGATCAGCTTTTTAAAAAAATCAGAACATGTTTTATTGTACTATTAATTTTAATCCTTACTGGAATAAGAGCTCCTTCATGAATTCCCATATGTTTTCAATGCTGGTTTTGATATTTCTTGCACAGTCTCTTCTTAGCATGCATCAGAATTCAGAAGACTTTGTTTCAAGTTTTAGGGAGAATGCATCATGCTCTCTTTCTGGTACATGTGAAAAAAATACTTCACACTTCTTTCTAGCTGATAGAAAGAGGCTTTTCAGGGCTTTTCAGTGCCTCTTCCGTACCATAACAAGAAGGAAATGTACCTGACAGCAAAAATACAAGATGAAACCATGAGTAAGCAAGTATGAAGGGAAAAAGTTGATTGAAGTACAAAGTGGTTGAGGAAATATAATGAAAACAGAGGAATGAAGTTCCCAATTCTCTTCTTAGTTTCAGATTAAAAAAAAAAAAAAGTTGTCCCATGCTTCTTTCTCTTAATCCTTTTCAGTGTATTTTGGGAAATACTGAAGAACTGTGTGAGGAACCACTACTGGAGTTTTCACTAGAGATGTAGAAACAGACAGAGAGTTCTAAGCAAATAATACCTGGCTGTATTTATAGGGAAAATTTATAGGTCTACGGAGTTTATAATCAATAAATAGATCCTATGTCAAGCTTTTTATCATTCCTTTTTACATAAAAGTAAGTCCTTTCAAAGTTCATGGGCTGAACAAACAAGTATTATTTCTGGTCAAAACAATCACAAGCATAACAGAATGTATTAATAGTGCTGGGCAACAGGTGTCTGAACTGAGAATACCTCAGATGTAAAGTGGACACTTATAGAGAGCTTTTTGTTATGTTTTAATCCATCTAAATATACAGATTAAAATGTGAACTGTCAGATGTCATGAATTCAAAATCTTATGTAATTCATCATGGGTTTCAGAGTTCCTTTTGCAACGGTTCAAGACTGGTATTGAGGTTCTCCGATTAAGAGCTTTTCTTTGCTGTATAACTAAACAGGGATGAAAGAAGACTTTGTTGGTTTTTTTTGGTGTTTGGTTTTTTTTTTAATATATCATGGACAAACTGTTACTCTTCTGTGAAGGGATAGTCAATCTTGAGAACAAAATTAGCAGTTTACCTTATGTTCCTAAGGTGCTAATTTTACACCACCTACTTTTCTTCTCACAGAGACACATTGCATACAGAAAATTCATCTGTTTTAGGATTCTTAGCCCAAACAAAAAAATTTACTTATCTCAACAAAAATTATTGATGAATGAAACCAAACCAAAAAGCACATATTTTACTTGCTTGCAAGAGCTCTCTCTAAAATGAAGTGCATCATTGAACTAGAAAGCATATAGTTTTTTCTGTGGCTGAAGAGAGAGCCTGTTGTTTGTTCAGACAAAGGACTTCATAAAATTAGGTGTTACAGCACCATCTGGTGACTCCTATTTAATATCTTATGAATAAGTGCAACATCTGTTTAGTGGTAGTATTTTTCTTGAATTAAAATAAAGTTTTCTTGCTAGTATTAAGTAATAATAATAGAAAGTAATTATTCTATTCTAATATTGAAACAGGCCCACTATTACGTGACCTGATTACTCTTGCACATATCATAATCCTGTGTGTTGGCACTTTGAGCCAGAGATCAACCATTGGTCCATAAAAACAGATAGTAAGCCCTAAACCAGAGTTCTAAGAAATAATGTGAAAGTGCTCATATTTTTTTTTAGAATGACAGGCTGGTGTTGTGAATTTATAAATACAAGTTCAATATGTACCATTTTAGTAGCTAGAATAAAAACGCATCTAAATTATGATTTATAATTCTTTCTTAAATGTATTTTTCATATATTTTTAGCAGATATGTCACTAGTTGTATTAAAGAGTAATGAAGGTGACATGAACTTAGTTTATCTGCACAACCAGCAACTGTATTTAATCAAATCATAGAAAAAAATTTCATTGGAAGGAACATTTTGGTCAGGCCAACCTTCTGCATTTAAAGAAATCCCCTAGTTTGGCTCCCTTTGGAAAGAAATGGAGTCATTATCCAGGGGTATATGTACTAAAAAGCAAATAATCATGTGTGAAAACATAATATTTCCAACAGCAACATCATGATGAAATCCCTGATGGTTTTATACATTTTTGCTTTCTCAGAGCATAATATAGACTAAAAGCTCAGGGAATTATCAGCGCTTCCTAATAACATTTCTAATTACTCTATAAAAGAGTAAAATATATGTAAGAAAAAACAAATTTAAACCTTTTATATTTTTATCAATCAGAAGCCTTCAATGCTCTTTCTTGAGGTAGTAGTTTCAGCAATAGAAGAAATATTTTTGGGTAAGTTTCTTGTTGATTGTCCAGATACAGAACAATATTTGCAGGGTGGGAGAAAATGAAGGAGGGTTCCTGGAATAACAACAATGTCTCTCCAATTAAAGCAACTGTGCCATTTCAGACTGGAAAAGAACTACTTTTAGACGAATGACAATTTGTGAAGCCTAATACATTCTGTTGCTGTAAACAAGGCAAAGATATTTAGTTTTTCTGGAATAATAATAATACTGTAAGATCATCAATTAAAGGCACATTTTGGACACATAAGTAGATTGAATTAACCTTGATCATATTTCTTCATATTTCTAAATGCCATTTTGATTTTTTTATTATATGCTTGTCGTAAGCAACAACATGTATTTCAAATAAACTAATACATATGTATTAATTTCTACACTTGAATATTATTGATCAAAAAAAACACATGAATGTATAACTACCAATTACATGTATGTGTTTAATGGCCTTTGCAATTCTATTTCTAGATGATCAGAAAAATATACCTGATATTCAAACATAAGATGTAATTAAGATATGAATAAGAGATGTAGCCCTGCTTATTTGAGAGAATCCACTTACTTATCTAGGGGTAAAAATAAAACCATTATTAGAGGACTATCCAGTGCAACTTCTCAAATGAAATACTGCTTATCACCACTATGAAATACCTTGCAGATTAAGAAAAAGAAAATATTAATATTATATGTACCTCCATTCACATATTTTAAGCGGAGAAATTGTTTCCATTTCCTAGTGGCCCCAAGAGTAAGGCATTGTTAAGGCTTATATTGAGTTAGCTATTTAAATATCCACTGTTCATTTTCACATTGTGCAACCCTATTCAGCTACTGTTTAGTCCAGTGTCTCTTCATTAGCACGATGAGTAAAATTGGTGTCTTGCCTTTCCAACAGGGTGGGTACTCTTGCCAATTTTGGTATATTCCTCTAGACCATTTTTGCTCAAAAACCTACAGTGTTTGCATTCTTAATAGGCAGTGCCCATGAAATAAAAGATTTTACTATCAAATATAAACACATTGGATGGATTCAGTCAGAAATAGTCAGAGTAAAAATATTTTTTGAAATAAGGTAGATTCTCTAAGCATATGTTACATACAAAATTAATGAAGTACCAAAAGTTATACACGTAGCTACTTATAGCTTCCTTGCTTTTGTCTATCGTTTTTTCTTTTTTCATTTTTACTGTTAGATTTAAAGCCATTTCCAGGCTTTTCAACAGACTCAGTGTTTAAAATGAAACAAAAGTCATATTTTTCTCAAACCACCTCAATATTTAATCCAAACCCACTTCAAAATTCATGCCTCTCTTCTAAAATTATGGATTACAATTACTGATTAAAATTATTAGTTCATCAATATAAGTAAAACAATACCTGCAATAAGACCTGTAATATTAGCAAAAATGAGAACTTTACTCAGGTAGCAGCTTGTGGCACATTTCAGTAAATAAGCTTTTGCCCTGAAATCGGACATTTTTCTTTGCTTCACATGCCTTTCAATGTATATACCTCTAAAATACCAGTTAATTACATTGATGTCTTGCAGTTTAAAAATTTATGTGTCTTATACCTAAAGGATTTATAAAGTCAATGTGCCTTTTAAAAAAGTCAACTCTCTTTTTTAAGATCCTTAATGAGGCCAGAAAGTCTTACAGTTGATTGAAGTTTGTTTACTCAATAAGTAACGGCTATTACAGTTTAGCTACTGAAAGTGATATAATTAACAACTTCTGTTAACTCTAAGGAATTCTAGTTATGTTACCATCACAAATAATACTAAATGTGTCGCTGAACCACTTTCAAAACTGCACCTCAGGTATTGGTTACTGGCAATAACTCTTTCCAATATAAATGGGTACAAAAAAATTTGTTACTTTATTTAGCAAAGACAGGAATGAAAAATAATTCACACATTCTTTCTGTGAAACCTTGGTCAGAGAGAACATTATTTGTGCAGGATATAAAGACTTTTTTGTGAAATCTAAGTTCCCTGAATTCACCAGTGAAAATCCAAAGCACAGTCTTAATGAGAGTTCATACCCAGGCTCATGGAGTTTAGACAGTTTAGTATGAACTGAAAATTCTTATGTTCTAGTAACGATATGATGTCCTTTTTTTTAACTGCAGTAGATAAATACATATACCATAAACTAAATGTTATAAATGATACTTGTGTCTCTAACTAGAGGACAAAAGATACATAACCACCTCCTCATTACCAGTCATTTTCAAGGTTTGAAAGTATGTATGATCATTTGTATAGTTAAACTAGTTGTCTCAACTCTGTCCAATGGAGAACCTTCATCTCCAATATGAATTTTATCCCAGCTATGAATTTTCATGCCAATTATGTCAGTAGAGAGAGACATAACAGTCTCCTAAGGTAGATCATCTGACATAGTTGAGATGAAAATTTTTCAGGAGGTATTTATCTTTCTTCCTCAGCAACCAAATCATTAACAAATACATTAAACACCTGGCTAAACTGACTTCTAACATTTAGTGGCTAAAATGAAGTGAGATGACTCTCATAACTATGATTATGATACTTTTGTGTTGCCTACAGGAAAAAAAATCCGATTATTGGATTCCTAATATGGGTTTCTCTATGAGAAATATATCGAGCAAATGCAACAATGAGGAAAAAGAAATGAATGAAGGCACAGTGTCTGTGTATCTATTTTCTAGGATTTCTTTCAAGCTGATGCTAGGTATATCAACTTATTTTTGTAATCAAATATATACAGGGTGTGCTGTGGGTTAGAAAAGAGATTTTGTAGAACAAAACCTAATAATGTTATTTTTCTGTTTCTGTCACTCTTGCACATAGTACAACTTTTGGTTGCCCATTTTATACTGTAATAATTGTGATAACTTGATTTTTCATATTAATTGAGTAAATTAATATGATGTAATGCAGAAGAATCCCTCTCTTGTCCAAATAGGTTTTGTCTCTCTCATATGTGTAATATATATCCACTGTGTTATCAGACAGTCACTATGAAACCTATATTTCCAGGTTGGTTTTGATATATGCATTTCTCTTTTGTGATCAGTGAGACAGTCTTAGCTTATCATTAATTAAAACATTGGTTAAAACTGCTAGAGAACTTTCAAGCTTTTCTTAGGGCTTATCTTTTTATGCCAAAATCTACATTACAATTAATAACAAGTGAAATTATTAGTATTCCCCTCCTTTCATTAATTGCTTAAAAAAATGTACCCTTTATGAACTAGGAACAAAGTTAAAATTGTGCTCTGTGAAAAGGAACATAAGTACTTGAACTCTGTCATGCTTGTGCCACTCAAGCCAGCACCATTTCTTGAGGAAAAACCCAATCAGCTTAGAAAAGGAAGCTTTCTAACTGACTCAGGGGCAGAACATTAAACACTTGCAGGCCACAAGACAAAAAGGCAAAGAAGTATAGGATCAAGACTGTCTGAAGTACGAATAAAAATAGAGACCAGGTCCTGGGAAAGAAAGGTGAAGTAACTGAAAAAGAAGAACGGAGTAAAAACAGACTGATAAATAAATGTAAAGAAAAAGAGAAAAGCGGAAGGAAAAAAGAAGAGGAAGGGGAAGAGTAGGAACCACCCAACAATTCTTAGGAGGAGCCATTTTTGAAAGGCTTAAATAAGAAACTACAGAAAGGAGACAGATTATATGAAGAACAAGATATCAATAATAAGAACTATTTGAATAAAGAAAATAAAATAGGGACTTCTGGGGCAATATCAGAATAAATGGGAACCACTGAAAAAATGGCAGCAGTAGGTAAGGCAACAGAGATCAAAATAAATGTATATAGGGAGGGAATGGTTGGACTCTCTACATTTGAAGGATGCAATGGGAATGAAAATTCAGATAATAAAGTTAGAATTTTGAGAAACAAGCAGTTTTAAAAGGCATACCTGTAGAAAGCGGGAAAATAGAATCTGTCTTGCTAAAACGTGAATGCAAATGACAGTAAATACCTGTGAAATCTACTGCTGGTGTCCTCCCTTGAGAGTTTTGGTTTAGAGAGCACACATTATATTCTTAAGTATTCAGTCAGTTCAAGTGGCAGAGTGGAGAGATTTTGGTTGCAGTAAGAAAGTACACAACTTATAGTACTGATTTTGATTAGCCTCTTAATAAAGAAGGGTGTTACACATCAAAAATTCATGTTCAGAGATTATTAATGGTCAAAACTCCAGCAATAGGATGGCAAATACCAATTAAGAAAATAATATAAGGTTGTCCATAAAAAACATGATTTGAAGTTCACATCCCTATGGAGAGTTTAATCGTATTTTTGGCAGGAATTTTATTCTATATACTGTTGGGTATGTAATGTAGGCTTGTGTAACAAAGTAGCGAAAGAATCCCCAAACCTTCCACGAAATTACCTGAAGGTGTGTTCAGCCATAAAAGCAAAAATTTTTTGGGGGAGAAAAAAGGGTTCTGTGGTTGTGGTATTTTATTTGTGTGGCAGAAGCTGCATCTTTTTCTGTTTGCAACTTTCTATGACTTTAAAGAAGACTTTATATTTGGGTTTGGATTCTTGTTTTGGTTTTTTGGCTTGTTTTTTTTTTTTTTTTTAATCGGTACACACACTGACACCTTAGAGTCTTGTTTTCATCAACAGTAAATATTCGCAGCTGCAATTATAGTCAATGGACCTGTGCTGTGAACATAAAGTCCTAGAATGAACTGATTTCCCTTCAAGACTTACATGAATCAAGTTTGACCTCAAATATCAGTGTATCTTTTCAATCTCTGTCTAAGCTCATCATTTAAGACAATCTCTCTCTCACTATGGAGGGTATGGAGATTAATTAATTTTTGGATCGTTCAGATTCTAGAGGCATAAGCATTATAGGAAAGTCCATGATAATAATAACTAAATATACCAAGTCTATTTAAGAGTAAGTTTGAATATTCTGCTGTACATATGTGACTGTGACATTTAACAATGAAGAGAAAAAGTACTGAATTTCTGTCCATTTGAAAACTACCATCCATTCACTGTATGAAATGTCTGGATAAAAATAATTTAAAAGAATTATTATAGCAACTGTATTATCATGCTGAAAAGGGATAAAATTATGATTTAGCATGTAGTTTTGACTTCTGAGAGTCCATATTTTCCTTCTCAATATTGCTCTTTTGTTATAGTTTGTTTTATTCAATGTGTCTAACTCTGCTTTCCAGTTTTGATTTCAGCAAATACAGAAATCACCTTTTTCCCTATTACTTTTAAATTACAAGAGTTGTTACATATTCCTCCCTTATTGCCTAAAGCCCTTGTACTCGAGTTGTTCCAAAGTACTACTTTTCCTCATTTTCTGATTGACAAAGACTTGAAGATAATATATTAATATGACCAGAAATTTTAAGCTTGAGATAATGGCAAAGTTTCATCTAACATTGTCTTTTTTATCTTTTTTTTTTTTTTTTTTTTTTTGTTGTTGTTGTGTAAAGTCCTAGGGATAATCCAGAAAGTATTTATTCTTACTTGTCTCTTGTTGTTTGTTTTTTTCCTTGTCATTGTTTTTCCGTTAAACAGATATGTTTAATTTTTTTTTTTAAGAGGTAAATTTCAAATAAGTACAGGAAATACCTAGAAGATTTTTCCCTGAAAAGGGTATTTGCCAAACAACTTAAGCATTTTAACTAGAAGAAAGGTAATTTTTTTCCGAAGTGTAATCTGCAAACCATATTTTAAATTATAACAGCAATGATATCCCTTCATATGTGTATAATAAACAAAAATGCTGCGGGTTTTTTCTGTATTTGCAAAAGCTTCTCACTAACACAGATGATAGGACTGTTCTACTAACAATTATGCAATTTAAAAAATATCGACTGTCTAATCGCATTTTACTTTTAGCTGTTTTCAAATAACTTGCATTCCCCTAAGAAAGCAATAAATTTTATGTTGTAATGTAACACCTTATGCAAACACAGCATTTTGCATTCAGATCTGTCATATAAACAGCTGTGAATATTTATATTGGTGTTAATTAAGTCTGTGATGGTATTAATTTAGATAACGAAAGCTGACCAAATCCCAAAGTGCTATGGGATTTTTAACATGTGTCTGAAAAAATAATAAAAAATTTGCAAGTGAAAGTATGGTGTAAGATCTCACTCTGAAGATAGTACCTTTATGATGTCCAACCACTGAATCCTCATTACCAGTAGCCTGCAATATCATCATGGCTATCAACTAATCCAATAAGAAACAAAACCCCCTTCTTCAGAGAGATGAAGATGAACAACAAAGTCAAACTGACACTCCAAACAAGGAACTAGATGGCACAACCTCACCACAAAGCATATTAGAGAGGTAAATAACCTCATTCTAACAGATTAAATGTGATATAGAGAGTTATTCAGAGTGTCACTCTCCTCAATAAAAAATTAACAGCTCAAACTTCCAGTAAGAAATTGCAATACCAAAAAAATTAGTGGACTTCCCAGTATTGAAATTAGACATACTATAATGACCTTATATATATCAGATCCAGAAAACTGGGAAAATTTTGGAGATAATCAGTGCAGATACTAATTCACCTACTTATAAAAGCCAACACTGGATACTCAGAAATATTTAGCTCTTCTGGTGAAACTGTAGTGTCCAGTTTCCATTCCTTTAAATTTCACTCATCCTTTTCAGTGTAGAAATCTTCCAGCGTAAATAAGCTTCTGTGGATTTAACATGTATTTTCACATATTTGGGTGCCTGAGTGTACGTTAGCCTACAAAGCACTGAGCAAAGAAGGTCCTGTGTTCCAGTTAGTGCGTTGTAGAGTAATAAGACTTATACACTCATTACCTCCCAAAAGCTTCTGTCTGACCAATGCTGATAAGATGTATCAATTTCTTGAGAGTATATAAGCCCTGAGTGGTCTGGATTGCATCTTGCTCCAATTAGTTCTGTCTTTTTTCAAATCCTTGGCAGAGATTCCAGCCAGGATATGGAACTTTGATCTTTCCTTACAATTTTGGCTCCAGCTTCAGATTCACTATCTACACTACTGTGGTAGAAAGACAGGAGGTGAGCTCAGATGTTGGACACTTCTCCACTTTGAGCACTCTGCTCAATTATTAATCTGCTCTCAAGAGAGGGAGGGGATAGCCCTTCAGCAGTAAGAATATGAGCCAGTTCATGCCACTTGGCTTTGAGGTATGGTTAGATTCAAAGACCCCTTTATTTATCAGGAGTGATGCAGCTGTCAGTATAGCAACTGGCTTCTCAGGTTATCAAGTTCTGTTTGCACTGACTTTAACATTGCCTATTCCATTTTTCTGTTCATACCAGTCTCTGACAAGGGGCATGGCCTCCTCTTCTCTGAGATGTTTTGGAAATGATGCACTGCGGAAGGAGTAGAGACATCTGAGTCATGGTGTTTCAACTCTGAAAGGATTTCTGGCTTTCTTTTCACTTTTATCGTAAAAGGAAAAGTTAAGCAAAAAGCAACTCAGAGAGACTTCCCAGATTCCTGTGATCCTTTTAAGCAATTGTAACAGAATACACAAGTTTTCATACACTATATCTAGAACTAGAATCCAGGGGGGAAAATGGCTCAACAAGGGAAAAACTGTATGAAACTCTGCATTTCAGTCCTTAGACTAGTATCAGATCAACTCTCTTTTTTCCTTGGGAACATATAGTAATAAAGGCATAAAGTAATAAATTTAATCATAAATCAGTAGAGAATAATCAATATAAGCCTTATAGTATCATCAATATAAGCATGGAAATTACTTCAATACATCTAAATACTAGAAGGAGGGCAACTCTATTTCGGTCATTACCAATCTAAATTCTTCATCAGTGATTTACTGGATGAGTCCCAATAATGCAGGTAGTACTCCAGAGAAAGAAATTAATTTTTACAAAGTTAGATAACATTTTTTTCTGTTTTGTATACAGACAGGTTTGGGGGGGGGGGGTTGGTGTGGTTTTTTTTTGTTTGGTTTGGGTTTTGTTTTGTTTGGGGGTTTTTTTGGCTAATAGCTAATACACCAAACTATGTGGTACCGTCAACGCACTGGAAGGAAGGGGTGCCATCCAGAGGGACCATGGTAGGGTTGAGAGGGGGGCCTCTGTGTACTTCAGGAAGTTCAGTAAGGCAGAGTTCAAGATTCTCTCTTCTCTCTAGTTAGTAATGATAGGACGTAAAAGAATGGCATGAAGCTGTTTAGGTTAGGGTAGGGAGGTTTAAGTTGTGTGTTAGGAAAAGGTTTTTCACCCAGGGGGTGGTTGGGCACCGGAATAGTGTCCCCAGGGACATGATCAGAGCACCAAGCCTGACAGATTTCAAGAAGAATTTTGTCAATGATCTCAGGCAAATGGTGTGATTCTTGGGGCTGTCCTATGCAGGGTCAGGAGTTGGACTTTGATGATTCTTGTGGATTCCTTCCAACTCAGGATACTCTATACTTCTGTGATTATATGATTTGATGATCCTGCATCTGGGTCAGGGCAGTCACAAACATAAGTAGAGGATGGGGGGAGAATGGATTGAGAGAGACCCTGCAGAGAAGGACTTGGGACATGGGTTGATGAGAAGTTCAACATGAGCTGGCAATGCATGCTCACAGCCCAGAAAGCCAACTGTGTCATTGGCTGCACCAAAAGAAGTGGGGCCAGCAGGTCAAGAGAGGTGAGTCTGCTCCTCTGCTCTGCTCTTGTGAGACCCACCTGGAGCTCTGGGTCTCCAATATAAGAAAGACATGGACTTGTTGGAGTGAATCCAGAAGAGGACCATGAGGATTACCAGAAGGCTGGAGCACCTCTGCTATGACAACAGGCTGAGAGAGTTGAGGTTGTTCAGCCTCGAGAAGAGAAGGCTCCAGGGAGACCTTATAGCAGCATTTCAGAACCTAGAGGGGGCCTACAAGGGAGATGGAGAGGGAATTCTTACAAGGGCATGTAGTGATAGGAGAAGGGAGAATGGCTGTAAGCTGAAGGAGGCCAGGTTTAGATTAGATATGAAGAAGAAATTCTTTACTCAGAGGGCACTGGAACAGGTTTTCTAGAGAATTTGTGGGTGCCCCATCCCTGCAGGTGTTCAAGGCCAGTTTGAATGGGGTTTTGAGCAACCTACTCTAGCGGCAGATGTCCTTGCCCACAGCAGATGGGTTGAAATTAGATGATCTTTAAGGTTCCTTTCAACCCAAATGATTCTATGATTTTAGAAATAAAGTTCCCTGTCATATTTTAGTCTTTTCTCTTTTAGCCTGTCATTCTCAAATGAGTGGCATAAATGATATTCAAAGAAAGTCTTTTCAAAATAACTCATTATATATTCAGCCTGCTAACTTCAGGTGTTATATATGCTAGTTTAAATAGGAAAAAGCACATTTTAACTCGATCTTTGTTATGTTTAAATTGATGCTGAATATGTGGAATTGAAAAGGAAACAGAGTGAAAGAGATATAAAAATATTACCAAACAGCTTTACACCTTACAGAGTATATGTTTTGACAGTTATAGTACAAACCAAACCAAAACCAAAACGAAAAACCAAAACCCCACATCATTAGACAAGTATTAGACTTTTGTATTCAGCAAGCAGCAAGGAAAAGATCCTTGTGTTTCTTGCATGAAGATGAATCATGAGTAATTATATGAGATGTGTGGATTCAGAACAGCACAAAAACCCAGCATAGGTTGTTCATACTTTCTCACTGACTGCATGCAGCAAATGATACTTAAATAACATGCTTTGTCGTCCTAATATAGCAGTTCCCAAGTCAGTCTGTGACTGCCACAGCCCTCCTTTTCCTTCAGGAGAAGACTCCTGATTTGAAGTTTACTAGAGAAAAGAGATCAGGAGCCAAGTGGAAGATTAGGCCATACAACCACAGTGCTCCTCAATGTAGAAACTGGCCTTCAGCTGGGAGCTCAGGGAATTGTGAGACACCATTACTCTCTTTCTCCCTTTAGCATAGAAGAAGTCAAGCCCTTTGGCTGATCAGATATCCGTCATCTTCAGACAACCTGGGGAAAGAAAGATCTCACCGTTAGCTGTCTCAGGAGGCTTTTAACTTAAATAAAAATGCATTACTTTTAATTGCCCCTTTACCTACCATTAAAAAGTATTGTGGGTCATCATCAGCCTCCTAAGAATTCTGAATGAATCCAATACTTTTGCAGATAGTATAGGATGGTGAATGTCTGAGACTTCATTGCTAGTATCTCTGAAATTAGAGTTTATCCATTCAGAATAAGTGAGGTTTGTTTTAGAATTTGTATTATGTCTTTATTGTTCCCCACAATTCTCATCAGTCCTTTACTGTGTATTCATTCAAGATTTAAATAGTTATATAGGACACAAAAGGGACTGTTAATATTTATAGAACACCTAGGTACATTTTTCCGGAGGTGAAAAGAATGCAGCATTTGGCATAACACTGCAATTGAGATGTGCTACTGAACACCTAGGAGTGCTTGACTGCTGTAACAAATTATACAATCACTCATTCTACACACTTTTTGTTGCTATTTACAGTTAAATTCTCAAAGGAATTACGCTAAAGTACACACCTGAAAACAGTTGGTCGAAAATTTTTTCTCCACAAAGGAATAAGAAAATACTGTAATTAATTTGTTCTATTAGTATTTATTGGTTTTTTGTCATTAACATTGATTTTCATGTTGAAAATGGACAATCAAAATACAGATTACATTCTAGAAAGAGGATTGCAAACTGTCTAGTAGTACATACAGACAGTACGTACTCAATCTTTCAGGCCTTTTACACAAATTCCTGATATTACTAGATCTGTTCTCTGTTCTTTGAGTCAGTAGAGCCCACATATGGTTCTTATCAAGCCCACATTTTTGGCACATTATATTATGCAATTACTCTTTTCCTTATTATGATGCTTTGATATCTTACAAACATAGAAAAGTTTTCTAATTATGACAATCATAATACTGTATGATAGGTATATACTGTATAATAATATACTGTATTACTGTATAATATATATATATACACACAGATATAATACATACTGTATGTTACAGTAAGATTTACATAAAGCTGAGATACTCACATCTACTCACTTAGTTCCTCTCACAGACATTTTTAGTTAATGGATGATTCTTATCAAATGTCTGACTTAAGTGATCAGAAATAAGCTTAAGAGACCTGAATTCTCAGGAGGAGATTATGTTCCAATTTAGGCATGCAAATGAAGTACTTTAAGTTAGATAGTGTGAAAAATTACACTATGCATTAAAAAAACAAAACAAACTTTCTGATAGACAGACTTTATACCATAAGGCACAGTTCCTTTCAAGGAAGAATTTCAGTAATGTTTAACAGTCACAGAGAACTCTTAGTATAACTTTACATATAGAACAGCTGGTACACCCACACAAAAGAAAGTACTAAAGAGCTTTGTCAGTCAGAAAATGTAAATACTTCAGTTAGAAAAAGTTCAGCACACTTACTTTTCTTTCTTTTATAAACATTTCAGCTAATTACTAACAGCTTTAAAAGCCTCATTTTATCCCCAAAGCATCCTAGAGCTACAAGTCTTTATCTAGGTTTAGTGTTTGTGGCAGAATGCCATTTGCACTAAATGATCAGTGAGAAGATGTCAGCTGCATCTGATGTCATAAAACAAGAAACGTCCCAGAAACTCTCTATCTGTTCGGACTTAGTGCAAAATCTCCCATTGAATGAGTGAATAAATAGCTCTATTCGTTTCAAGTAAAAGCATATACTTAATTTGTGTCAAAATGTGCTCCTAAAAAGGTTGCTAACTAATCCACAAAGGAATGTCCTGTCAGTAGTCAAAACGGAAATGTATATGGGACAAAAATAGCAGATTGTGCATGTCAAAACTGCTGGCCTGTATTTTAATATGGTTTAGCACTTATCTGAAATCCCTTTGGATTAGACTTTCAGTGACAAATTTCCAGATAATGTGGTGTCATAACATTCAAAACCTTCATTGAGATACAGAATTTCTATTAATAAACACAGTTAGGACTGGGTCTTCAAAAATCTCTGCGGTAGGATCCATCTAAAGAGTTTTTTGGAGACAATGGAGAGATTTCCCCACATATCGTATGATCTATGTATCTAACTAACTAACGGATGAAGACTTTTCTTCCACTTCTAGATAAAAGGCTTAATTCTGGGTGAAAAAAATCTGGTAGGGAAAGGAAGCCTCACACTCTCCAAGATCTGGTATGTTAGGCCTGGACTGGTGTGTGAGGCCAAACACAGAAAAGTGTAAAAGACTAGTTTTAACCAATAGGAACAGCCAATCCCTGAATTTCTTACCCATGAAATCAGTAAACGCTCTCAATACTGTCAAGATTTTTTTCCTATGGTTTCTTCAGGATAAAGCATTCAGGGTACTATAAGCATGTCAAATTTGATAGTTTGAAGATCTAAACCCCCTATTTCATAATGAAAAAGTGATAGATTTATGATTCTATTCATACGCATTTACATAACTTACACCATTTCGGATCACATAGAAAAAAACAATGTATTTCCTGAACACTTTATCTTGAAAAACCACCCTACTCAGAATGCTTGATTATCGGTTCTGTTCTACATGTGAGAAAGTCTTGATTTGCTATTTACTATCCATGAGTTTGTGAGCAAGTATGGGGTTTTTTTCCAATAAAAATAGGCAGAACAACATGGACATTCATACCACAAGGCTACTGTAAAATGGATTAAGCTGACATCAAGCAGGCCTTGGTAAAATGATTTCTGAACATATTGGGAGTAGGAGGGATTTAAAGAAAAGGAGAAGTGGGATGAAAAGGAGATACTGAATCCAACTGAAACGCTTCAGTTCTTCAGAATTTAATCAGTAAAATAGCTCGTATTTTAATAAAGCTGCAGCAAATTTAAAATTGAAAAATGTCTTATTAGATATTTCTAGAGTCCATTATTTAATTTTCACTTATAAGATTATCCCCAGTCATATAGATATAAAATCAAAAGTATTATATTAAATTATTTCACTCAAGACATTGAAATATATGGTATTCCAGGACATAAACAGAAGAAGAAAGGTGTTTGTTGACATATATGAATATTTAGCAGGTAATGTCAGGTAGACACTAATGATGCTTCTAGCATCATTCAAACGTAAACAGTGAAGGCTGGATTTTGACTGCTCTATTTTTTTTTTATTGAGCAGAGATTTAGGCAAGTTATTTAGTATCAGTAAATCTTGCACAATGTGATGACCTGCAAATGAATATCAAAAGTAGATGTTGCATGCAATTATAAGAATGTTCCCCACATTCTTGTGTTTATGTAAGCAAATGTGGCAATTAAGGCAGCTTGCAAGATACATTGTCTGACTTCTAGTGAGAGAAGGCAATATTGTGGGCAACCCATTGATCTTGGACCCGAGAGATTCCTAAGTTTTTGACAGCTTTGCCACAAACATCCTAATTGACCTTGGAAAAGTTTCTTAAGTTGAAATCCACAAAGGAATATGGCCATTCTGTTGTGGAAAAAAGAAAAATAAATAATAAAAAAAAAAAATCCTTAGAAACTCTTAAGAAGTTAGCCACAAATATTCCCCAAATATCCAAGTTCTGTTTCTGAATATGTCCAGAATCTTTTTCTCAATTGCAGGTCTCATCAGCTGAGCCTGCATTTCATCTTATCTATTTGATCAGGATTCACGGAGTGGATATGGGTTAAGTAGACTCTTCTGAAAATCAGTAGTATTTCACTACCTCAGGTGCAAAGCAGAGTAACAATGTTATATTTTTCTGTGTTTGAATATGTACCACATCGTAAATTCTTCAAGATTGTTCATTAGACGCATTCATGTGGGGTTTTAATTTTAACTCTGTTATGTCTCACTTTTTTTATTGTTTTTTTTTCTTCTGTATAAACATTTAAGTATCAATTTGGGACATGAGGCAATTTTAAAATCTCATTTCTTCAGACCCACACATGGTAAATGTGGGAATCATAGCTTAGATGATTTTTTTGGACAAGTTATTGAAGGCAATCCATATTTCAAAAAGGCTACCAAGGCTTTTTCCATGTGAAATAGAACTCTGAATGAGTATGGTACTAAGACATAAGCAGTTGTGAACCTATCCATGAAAGGAAGCACAAAGGTGTTTTTTGGTTGTTTTTTTTTAAACTATATAAAATATATGCTGACTGTTAAAGCTTACTCAATATCTGTATAGATTGCTAAACATAGATTTATGTTGCACCTAACATAATCCAAGGCATTTTTTGAATTCACCTGATAAAATATTCTGTGCACTCAATTTTGTTGTCTAATAGACTAAAATGTTTTATAAGATTCTCAGAATTCTCAGTAACTCTTTCAGAGAATCAAAAACTGAGGGCATAATAGCAGCAAATCAAATATGTAGCACATCTGATTAAAAAGCAATGAAATCTGGGGAATTATTTTCCTAACACATTACTTTCCTTTGAGAAAATTATTTTAAACAAATATGGAATTAAAACTTTTGCAACTTTATGGAGTTTTTCTTTCCACTTCTTGTGGGCATTCCTATTAATCCTTAGAATGTTAGCTACCATGAACATAACCAAAAATTCAAATGTGGCAGGCATGTTTGGGTAATATCAAGGATTTTTTAACAAACTTGATATAGTGAAGTTTGCTATAGTTGTACTTAACAGGGCTTTAAAACAGGTTTCAAGCAAAAGCAGCCATGCTGCAGATCTGTATCATCCTGATCATCACTTTGGCATTTACATACACAATTACATTTGCATATCTTGATGATTTATACATTTTAACTAAATTTTATTCCACAGAAGTGTTTATGTCAAGCGAACATGAACATTTTAAATTCCAAGTTATCTCTAAATTATTGATTTCAGGAGTACTGTGAGGTTTTCTTGCATTACTCAACTTTATGTAAAATGGCCAACTGATGACAATGTTTAATTCTGAACTCTGTGTTCCATTAGATTTATAGAGCTCTTTCAGTTCTGAGCCAGAAGCACAGATATGACTTTGTAAAAAATTTATAAACCATAAAATTTTATCATTTTGTTAATTTCTTCATGATAATATAGACATCTTTACACGGGCTGCAGTATTTCAAAATCTGAGACTATTTTTGGTTTAGTAATTTTAGAAGGCATTATGCTTTTATGAAATATATTTGTAACTTGATATCCAAAAATGACAGACCTGGCTTCATCAGTCAATTTAAATATAATAGCAAAATGGTGTTTCTGAAATTACTTCTCTGAAATATTAAAGCAGAGAAATGTTAACAGTAACATTCTTTCTTTCCTTTGTGATTACTCTGGACTGCCTAATTTGCAAAGAATCGCACAATCTGAATTTGCCTTTGAAAAAGAATGCAAGATACAGATTGTTGCTTTTTGTAGTAAGGAAGAAGGTACGTATTATTCTTCATATTGGAAGAATAAATGATGCCATCAAGTACTCACTGATGTGAACTGAGACTGATTATACATAGGATATAAAAAGAAGACTTACAGGGAAACGGAATTTCAGGAAATTACACTATTTCCTCAAGAAATGGGAAAAATGTAGTAAAGTCTTTGAGAATTGACTTGTACCTTGGGGATTCATACTAACAGGAGCATTTCAGGAATTTTAATATATTGACATGGAGAGGTTACTTTTCTCAAATAACAGGCTCTGCTTTCATAACCTAACAACCTTTTAGGATTCCTGCTGACTTTAACAAACATGGAATTTTAACCTAGGAAGTACTCAGTGAAGTCCTACAAATTCTGACATATATGGAAATGTGTAAAACAGATATATACAGAATCTCAGAATCTTTCCCAAGTTGGAAGGGACCCACAAGGATAATTAAGTTCAAATCCTGGCCCTGAACAGAACCATCCTCCGGAATCACACTGTGTGCCTAAGAGTATTGTCCGATATATGAATGGAGGGAAAGAAAAACTTCAAGATTTTACAAACAAAACCAAAACTAAGAGGTAAGCAATAGGCATGGCATTTCAGGGGATTTATTGCAGGTGTTCTAATTGAGAACTATGCTAAGACCAAACCCAAGCAACTAAAATACCTAACTAATGATTCAAACAGGTTGGACAATAAAGTAAAAAAATAAAAATTTCCATTGTAGGATGGAAAGAAAGGGAGAAAAATGGAGAGGAAGGAAAAAAACTAACATAGTGATTGACTATTATTTTTTTTTCTCCCCAGTTATGAAACAGAATCCCTCAAGGCAGAAGTCACTCTGGAGAGGTATGTTTAGGAACTATACTAATGGGACCTTCCTCTGGTCCTCAACATCCAAGCTTGAATTGCAGTAGTGATCTCTGTAAGAGTCTGAAAGAAAGAAGCAAGAAGAAAAATTACATGAATATCGGAGACTTTCATTTTCCAACATTCTTATGAAAAAAAAAAGCCCCCATAGATATTGGAAGGTCTTAAATATCCTTGAATGTATCAGCTGACAAACATATGTACCAAATAGTTCATGAAGTAAAAAACGTCATTTTAAAAAAATTTTTTTACTTAGAAAAGTAAAAAATGTTACTTTAGAGTTACTTTAAGTCAGCAGCAGGGAGGAGCAGTACAGGGCCTAGTTGTAAAAAATTAGCTTGTATCGAGTAATAAAATTATTCAATTCACTTTAAACTGCGAGACAAACAAAAAAATATATGACTAAGGTCTGGGATTTTAGAAGATCAAACTTTGAGAAAATAAGAAATTAGTTACTAGAGTTTACTGAACCAAATAGCTCAAGAATTTGAACATAGTGGAAGCATGGAAATAAGTCGAAAGTGCAAACACTGTTTGAAAGTTTCATTGCAAGCAAGAGGAAATAAACCTTAGCAGGAAAGGGCTACAAACATCTCTGGAGGAAGAAACAACTGGCATAGGATATGAAGAACATATAAAGAATCTAAAAGGAATAAAAAAAGGGATTGATCAGCAAGAAGAGCTATGTCTCAGAGGTCAAAAAGGGTGAAAATAAAACTAGAATGAAAAAAGCTTAGTTGAGCTGAAACTTGGAAATAAAATTAAAACAAATAATGAAAGTTTTTCAAACACATAAATAAATAAGGGCAGGAAAAGAGAAAACTCAGACAGCTATACATAAAAATATTGAGAAAGGAGCTAATTTAAATATAGCAGCAGAATCAAAAACTCTGAAAGAGTCATAAGGAAAATGATCAATTAATAAGAATGAAAGTAATATAAATTACTATACCCAAGGTAGAAACAAAACTTGAAATGCTTATACTGACCAGATGAGATATTCCATAAGCTCTGAATCCTAAACATGAAATAAATGTGTAGATAAAACTGAAAAATGAGTTGGAAGTAATTTCAGCTGACTGCATTACAGCAAATGCTTTTAAAGACTTCTAATACCTATAATGCAGAAAATTAACAAAAGAATTAATAGTAAGCGACAATAAACCAGATGCTATAACTTGTGAATCACAAGAAATTGTGAAGGAAGTCACTTGAAAAACTGTACTGTAATACAAAAGCATCTTTCCAGAATTCAAAATTCTTCTGTTTTGGTAGAATTACATCTTCTAGTCCACAGTTTCATATTTTGAGTACATTTTGTAGATTAACCTCAAGAAGATCTATTGATTTACACAGTGTGGTTGCTTTGGAAAAAAGTTTACTGTCCTAAGTAGATCTTTCAACTTCTTATGATTTGTGAGTTCATTATAAAGCAAGACTGATTTTTTTCTCTTTTATGAAGAAATATTGTACAGTACATGAAGTACCTCACAAAATCAGGGCAGTATGTTTGATCACGGATTGTGAGAGTTGACCTTACTCTTTATGGCATTTAAGACAAGTCATGATGCCACTCTGGGATGGGATGTTGGCATACAGAGTGATACACTTCCTGTGTCCCAGTTGTTGGTTTATAGTCAGGCATTGTGTAGTTGGGAAATATACTTACCTGAGAGAAAGATGTGTTTTTATAAATCCTTAAGGGTTAGAATATCATGACTATTTGTAACAACTCCTGCTGAGTTGTTTCTTTTCTCCTTTAGTGGCTCATGGGAAGCATTTGAGAAGTACTTGTGTTATTTTTTCCAGAAGCTTTCAGAGAAGGATTTCTATTTTATATTTGAGTTCCAAGATGAAGAAAAGTTTAGGAGTTCCATAAGTTCTTTGTGATGAATTATGTCAGAGAACTCCCTGTTAGACTCATTTATGTAGTCTCTGCTGTGCAGGTTTACTACAGTCTTTCTTTTACTTTTTTGGTTTAATAAGTATGTAGTTTCACCCTTCTAAGATGGTACAGATTTTCTCTCCAAGGAATAGAAAGATTGACTGTCATTGTGCCTTCTTTTTCTAATTATAATATTGTTGATTTTTTTTTTAAATATATTTTTAAGCAGTCACTGTCAATGTTTGGAGAGGTGTTTATGCTCACAATTCACTCAGACTGGGACATACAACCTGGTTTTCACTGCTGATTATTACTTCTTTTTATATCTTCATGGACAGGTTTTGGATGCATTATGAAGGTTTTAGATGCACTGTGAGGGTTTTGGATGCATTATGAAGGAGAAACTAAAAAAGGATATGGAAGCAAACACCCATCTATGACAAATCAACAGGAAGAAAGGAAAAAATGGTAGAAAAACAGAGTCTGAAATATCACAAGTTCCCCTTGAAGAGGACTACCAGATCATGGAAGCCTAGATTCAATATTTTTTGTCAGCATCTTACACTGACTGCTAAGGCCACTCTGTTGTAGTTCTTAGCTGGAAGGCTGCACATCCTACCAAGCAAGAAGTAAATTGGAGAATCTCTAGCCAGAAGTATGCACCTTACTGCACAGGAACTACAGGGACCACCAACCTCTGGGTAGGTGGTACCTTTTCATGGCACCTTATCCCCTTTATGTTACCTTCAGCAGCTCCTTTTGCTCGCCATTACTCTTCTCCCACAAGTGATAAAGAAATCAATCCTTTGAAAAGATTTTGCTCATTATAGCAGGAATATTTTTTCCCCAGAAAAGTCTGTATCCAGTAAATCCTAATTGATCGGACAGGCTCTACAGATAATATGCAAATGAATAAAATTTCCAGAAGCCCTGAATGTGGTTTTTATTTTCCTTTCAGAGACTGATCCTGTGAGAATTCAATATCACAACCCCAGATGATAAACCTTTACTCATACAGAAATTTTTACAAGGGGATTTTACTATGCCCCATGCACACATCATAATGGCAGGTACATCTGGGACTGTGCTCCTAGCTTGAGCAGCAAAATTAAGGATGATGTGCAGATTCATTGCATTAACTGGATAACAGAAAATATGAGAGCCTGTTTTGAGGTTGGGTATCTCTGAATAGATCTTACTTGAATCTGTACCTTGTGCTGGACTGGAAAGAAAGAAAATTGGGTTGGAGGACTTGGATTTTTTAGTGACATTCAAAAAATGAAGCTTTGATTAATTTTATAAAAGTGTTTGAGCCAAGGATCAAAGCTGTATATGGAAGTAGAAATGACACCCTGTACTTCTAGGAGAACTAGTGGATGACTTTGCTTTGACCTATTCTCCAGGTGTCCACTGAGTAAATAACAATGATCTAAGATGATTTTTCCACCCAAACAGAAACACTGGATACACTGTTCATTCATCACTGTCTCTAAATGCATTCAGAGGAGGCAGACACCTCTTTGCTCTATGTCTTTTCCTCCTCAGTATTAACCATGGTGTATAACACAGACATGATAATATTCTCCTCTGACTCATTCTGCGGGCAGCAATCAATTTTAATTCCTGTGTCTTTCTACACTGATGTGGACCCCCTTAATGTTTTCAGTATATATAAACTAGACCATAAATAAACGTGGGTCTGCTTTGAAGTTTTAGATGGTCTAATGTAGGTCTATCTACAATTTTCTGTCAATGTTGCCTTATACTTTAACCCATGAATCTGTCCATTTCTTTTTCATCAGGAGACCACATTTCCAAACTATTTTGAATATATTAAAAGAACATTTGAAGCACAGAGCTTTAAAATAGTTCATTACAATTTATGTACAATTAATTCTTTGTTTATTTACTTATAATGGTATTTCCCTTATGATTTTTGTATCTTTCCTTCTAACTGTAAACTTCTGTGTTAATTATCTTTCGTAGGATTTCTTGTAACTAACAAATCACTGGAGCCTGACAGTGTGTAGTTCTCTTTTAATTGTATATATTTCTATTTGTGAGAAATGTAGATTGAACTACAGAGCTGAAACAAGTAGCCAAGTATCTTTTTCTTTGTCCTTAAGAAGGGGCAAGGGTGCTTTTGGAGTGGGAAGAGGTGAAAGTGCTGTAAAAATGAAAGACTAATCAATGACCTAAAATGGCCATTTATACCATTCAACATATCAGTTTAAACTAACAGAATCTTGACATTTCTTTATAAATACATTCAGTATATTTTAGTCTGATTTGGGCAGGTATGTCCCCAGAGAATAAATGCAGCTCAGTGTACTTTAGAGTACTTTTTAAAGTTGGAAACAGAGAATGGGGAAAATCTAGTCACCCAATATGCACTCAATCTGATCACATGGAGGAAAAAAGTTGAAGTCTGCTCAGGCTTCTATAAATGTCAAAATACCGTCTGAGGTCATCTAAATAGTCACATAAATAAAATCATTCCTCAAATCCCCTCCTAATCTCTTATGTTTCATCAACCCTTCCAGAAAACAGGGACTTTTTTGTAGACTGTTAATAAAATATCCCAGAAATTATTTGTATGCATCCCCCAAACATCAATAAATTACCAGAGAGTAAACCAATGGCATTTTAGTTAATTATAATTCTTTACTAACTTAATCATAAAATGTTTTAGAGACTTTTTAGACTTATTAAATGAACTCTATTAGTAAAGTACTAATAACCTAGCACACTTAGTAGAAAATAGAAGGCATTATTAACAGAGAGTAAAAAGAAATAAGAAGCATCAATTAATTTTCCTTATCATGGTTCAGGCTTTAATTTTCTGATTACAGTATTGCTGTAACTTTTTTATTCCTAAAGTCAACATGTGAGCAACAGTTTCCTGTAGAAAAGACTAAGTGTTATGAATCTTGGAGAGCTACTGTGTATTTGATTTTATTCTCCTTGGGAGGTATTAATTACTTGAAGAGGCAATTTCTTGCTCTTTCATATGATTGTTTATAACTATTATGCATATGTGTAAACACTGGTGTGTGTAACATAAAACGCAGGCACGATGCTTCCATAATCTTTTTATCACATAACCACATTGATTATGATCTTCTTCTAGCTGCTCTAGGAGGCCATAGGTACCATGTGAAACTCTCAACTTAATTGCATGGTTATGAAGCAAATGGATCACATTTTACCAGAACTCTCAATATGCTGCTTTATTTGTAAATATACAGATTAGGAGGTCTATGGTATTCTAAAGCAGCATCTGAAGGTAAGACACAAAACTCTAGAAACACCTCAGGCAACTGTACCAAGCCTTGAGCAGCCACCAACCATCTGAGATGCTTGTCTTCACAAATAACACCTGTTCTCTAGCTATGTATCACACTTGCTTGCTCCACTGGGATGTCTCTACTCTCAAGCATCTCAAATACTGACAGGAACCTACATGTGAGCGACTTAAATGATCCCCTAGATGTGTAACTTGTTTTAACTTTGACCTGAGTATCAACCATACCGACAGCTACTTTTGTAGCTGTCTACACTACAAAAATTAATGTAATGTACTCTAAATCTCAGAGGAAGCAATTTATTTTAGGAGAAAAGAGGTGTAGGTTTCACAGAAGAGAGGAGGCTTTTTAGGTATCACAGTTTGAATTAATTAATTTTTTTCTCTCTCAGATTACGTTCCCTATTGCAGAGGGATGTCTGCTTTGTTTTGTCCCTCTTGGACAATTTTATACATGAGAAGCAGCCACTGCTTCTACCGTAAGTGTTTAAAGCAAAATGTGCATACTGTCAAGATAAAAATCTCCTCCTTTTCCAATTTAAGACATCAACAGTCCAAGAGTGGGAAAACTTGTGCCTTTTATCTTCTCTTGAAAAAATAAAGAACAAAAAACAACAAGGCAGAAAGTATATGCTTGAACTTATCTAGTGTTTTCTGTAATACAGGCAATAGACGTGAGCAGAAAAATACCTCATCTAAACTTAAGGAGACTTAAGCATAATGAATATAAATTACATTCCTGATATTTTTCAAGTTTCTTCCTTTTCTCATTTTAATTTTTCATCAGCCAAAAGACTAAGTGTTTTCCTGATAATTAATCCACGTAACTCCTAGAAATTTCTCTTGCTCCTAAGAGGTCAGATGAGTCTTTATCTCGGTAAACAGATATCTTTCTGAACCATTTACTAAACGAATGAGAACCTCGCTACCTATTACACAGAAAGTACAATTCTGTTAACCTTTCACTCAGATAGCCTGCTGTTGTGTAAGCCATCTATCTACAAATGTATAAGGACAGAACATTTCCTCAGTAATATAGCTCATTGCAACAATCAAGAATAAAACAAGCTTCCTGACAGAGGATGTTGAGCATCTTACCTTGGTCAAAATAAAATATTTCCAGCTCATGTCCTTTCCTGAGAAAAAAATGAAGCAAAAGATAACTTTCACTTAAAGTATTGCAGGAAAACTGGTAGCTAATTAGTAGGCTTTCCCCTGTGGCCTTATTGTTTGAGTTATATAATAGTCTCCACACAATTAATGACTTTTTAAACAGTTCCCTAATTTCTTTCATGATAGTAAATTTATGGTCTTTTTTTTTTTTTTCCTTTGGTTATGTTATTCCAGTGTTAGTGATTCAGTTAACCTCTAGGTAACTTAACAGAAGTGAATCACCTTTTTTGTTCCTGCTTCTGCTAATCTTACTGTACTCAGTTTTGTATTTGGAGATTGAGAGATGGCCTGTAGCCCTCACTCTTCCCAAAAGAAATCATATTTCCTTCCTTGATGAAGTTGATCCCCAACTTCTATTTTTGTTATTAGCTTTCGTATGATTATAGATACGTAATTTTACAAGTATTATTCTCCCACAAAGAAGAAAACTTATCAGTTCATCCAAGAGTTGTCCTTTTACAGATTTATTTTGGGCTTTCTTCATTGGTTTTGGTCACTTTATTTCAATTTCCTTGGACCTTCTTCCTCCACATAAAGAAACACTACCTGCTAATAAAACAATTTAAAAGGGTGTGACAGTTTCTTCAAGTGATATGTTTCCATATTTTGGCTATCTTCTGCATAAAGCAGAGTTATGATTGTCCAGTATTTTCCTTTTTTTTTTTATTTGAAGCCTTTAAGCAAATTTTAGTAAACCTCTCCCAACCTGCTGTTTGAGACAGCATGAAAGTGATTTTATTATCCAAAACCATACCATGTAGCCTGACAATTCCTGTGTAGATACAGCTACAGGCAAATAACTGTCAGTGAAAATTACTGCAAACAGGTTATCAGGAGGTTGATAACTCTTTCTATGTTGCTGAAACCAATAATAAATCCAGTGAATACCACTCATTATTGTGATTTTGAAGATTTTGAATGGATTAAACAAGAGCTCCCAAAATGGAAATTCAGCCATGTGAGGTTTAAGTGGTAGCAAATGAGCAAATACCATACAGTAGGATAGCTTTGATAAAGTGTATTTTCATTTATATATCTATATTCCTAAAGGAAGACACAAAATTGTATTTAAACAGTACAATGAACAATATGTTAGAAACAAAAGGATTACCTGTTTCACCTTTTCCAATTATTCTCGTTATTGGGCTATGATGGCTGAATCAACTAGATGAACTTCAAAGAATAAGTTATTCCATATGCCACTAGTAATAATTTCAAAAGGTCTTTTCCACCAATTCTATGAAGAGCTTTTGTGAGATAAAGAAAGGTTTAATAACTGGTTTTGTTCTGCCGTGCACTGTAGTTTTTGCATACATACACACAAACATATACAGAGAAAAAATTCTCTACTAAGCTACCAAGTAACATTTTCTGAGCTACAGCTTCAATACAGGAATTCAACTACTCCGTGCAAAGGTTACAGGAAAAATCCGATGACTGCATGTAATTCAGAATAATTCTCACTATTTTTGGGGGGGAGGGTTACTTTTTTAATTGCAATGAATTTTACTTTTATTTTGCTTTGTTTTATTTTGGTTTTGTGTATAGAATCCTATAATCAGATTACACTAGATATCTAATATTTAGATCACAACAGCTGAGATTTGTGTGTGCTTGAATGGATTGTTTGTTAGCCTTCAAAACAAAGAATAATGCAGAGGGGTTTGGTGTTTTTTGGTCTTCTGAATTTTTATATCCTGCAAAAAAAGTCCAATAATCAAGATATATGGTAGTTTTTTTCTACATACTGTGTCTGTCAGGAACAGTTGTCATTCATCACAGAAGAAAAAGCAGGACTAAGCAAAACCATGATGAGACAGTGACAAATTTATTAGTGGAGACAAATATTTTGTAATGAAAATATTCAAAATATTAGTAGCTAATTCTATATATCTCCATTCAGTCAAAATTGTTATTTCAGTCTGTATTGCAAGGGCACCTGTTAATCATTACTTCTGAAAATGGTAAATATTATTGGGTTGAAATTAAGTCAAATTTAGGTCTTACTTCATGCTGTCCAGGTAAAACTCTAGAAATTCCTGAAGCTGAAACAAGTTTCCATGTCAGGTTCCCTCAAATGGTCCCACAGTAAGAGAGGTGAGAGGCAATGGGTCAAAAACTTCTTCAAGTAGGTGTGGAAAGTTCTTTCTCTTGTTTTAGTTGGAAAGGAGTATATACCAACCAAGTAAGTGTTTATACTTTATTAGATGAAAGCCCTTATGCTTAAATTTCCACGCACCATAGATAATTTTATGTAGCTGCCACTGTTGATCCAAAGAGAATACTAAAAACTAACATATTTAACAATTTTCCCCTCTCCTGAATATACGAATAACAATGCATTTGTTGCCTTTATGAGCTTTATCCTCATCCTGAAGTTTAACCGCCAATAACAATTTCTTTAGCATTTCCAAGCTACTACTACAGCTTCTCTGCTTATTCAGTTTTCACTGTGAGGTCACTGGCACACATTAATCTATACTTTTCATATGTTCTGTAAAAATTAAACTTATAGTCACTTATTAAATTGTCAATTATTAAATTGTAAAGCATTCTTATATGCAAATCTAAGAAAATCTTTGTGGATTTTTTTACAACCTGACGTGGTTATTCAACAAATATTTCAGAATTTCAGTTTTCCTCCATAAAATGACCTTTGCAAATCAAGAAAATATTGCTTTTATAATTTATGTATTTATTATTGATATTGGTAAAGTAGTTTATAACAAATGTTCACTGTCAGTTTACAGTCATCATTCAGTACATCTTGATTGCATTTATCTTTGCATATATTATATAAGATCACAGGAGTTTAAGGAATTATTTTTTGGTAGTTTTTATTAAAAGACTGTTACTTGGACCAGTATTTGGGGCTATATGTTATCTTAAAACTGACTTTACATGTAGTTTATCAAGTGTTAAATAATTGTTATATTTTACATCTATGTATAAATAGCATACATGTACATATAAAATATGTATGGATCACAGTTAAAAAGATGTTTTTTAGGACAGAACTTCAAAATACTTACTGTGCATTGTAATACATATTACAAAGCTGGAAGTCATTAACTCTCCTATTAAGAACTTTTATATCAAGAAACTGCTTTTTCTATGTGCAATATACCCCAACTCAGATCAATCAGCCCCTAATGCCTTCCCAAACAGGCAGGGAAATATCCTCTGTAGGAAAAATAACATACGATCAAATTTAAACAGTAAGTATGTTAATTTAAAATAAGTATTATCAAAGCAAGTTTTAAATAAGTATGAGCATTTGTACTAGGAATCTGCAAATATTTCTCTGAGCTCTTCATATATGCTAAATGCAGGTCTACTTATTCACTGTGTTGTTCTCTCATCATTCAGATATTAGACACAAAAATGAAATAAAAGAGAGGAGAAAAATATTCAGAACACCACAATGAACTAAAACCGAAAACTATTGAAGCTATTTTAACAAAATAATTTTCAAATTCTTTTATTCAAAATCACAAATAAACGACCAGACAGTCACATACAACCTCTTTTGAATTTAAATATTAATACCATGTGCCAGAGAAATCAAATCAAGATTCAATCACTTCCTTCATTTAGTATTCCCATTAAATAAACTATTATTTCAATACATATATTTCTAATGACAAGAATGCCAGTGTAATTTATATCTTACTTAAGATGCAAGTATTTTTGTACCTGTTCCAACACAAGGCAAAGGCAGGATATAAAAATACTTTATTAAATAGGTGAACGGGCAGTAAAGCCATATGATGATGACATCTTCTAATTGCCTGCAGTGCATCTGCTTATAAACTACCAGGGCTCACAAAAAAAAGCACATCTAGGATAAAAGCCAGGACCATAAAGGCTAAATTATTAATTAATATCAGGCAGCTATCATAACTTGCTGGTTTCTTGCCTGGATACAGCATGTTGTTGGAGAGCTTAGCAGGAAGGGTTTTATAAACGCTGGAGAGTATATAATAAATCTAAGCAAGTTTTAATTTTACATAAGCCTGAAGCCTTCATTTTTGGCTTACAGTCAGACTGAAAAAGCTATGATGCAATTGTCTCAGATATTAAGATATTAGCTTTAAATTCAGTAAAATTAATAATTTCCCAGAAACCATGAGTAAAAACTAATGCTTAGGTTGATGAGTTCTATATGCTTTCTTAATAAATTTATCTGAAACCAAAAAGTCCTCAAATCATGACTTTGAATTTAAATTTTGGAATGGTATACTGAATTTATTACTGCACTTATTCGCCCACATTCTGGTCAACAGACAGCTGGCGAGATGCATTGTTACCCAAAACTGTAGTAGGATGTTTAATGATAAGTCCATTGGTTTTAGAGTAATAACTTAATCAGGCATCTCATGATACTTGTGCTTTTTAATGAAATAGAGTCCTGGGATGATCACTTGTAGTTAATTCCCTACATGATGGAAAAAAGGTCATCTTGGTTCAGGTAAAAAGGATATTTATTAAATGTGCCAGAGGCTAACAAAAAGAAGCAATATTTCTTACTGATGTCTTCGGCTGTATCACAATTCTAAATACTGAAGAGTTCATGTAGGTGTCAATTTTCATCCACCTATCTCAATTATGCCCACATATAAAATTAATAAGCACATGACAAGAATATTTTATTATAAAAGGAAGCAAAGAAGGGAGATAGATAATGCCAGACCTGTTTAAGTCATTATTTCAAAAGGGGACATTCCAGCCTAATTTCCTAAACTTCCTGAGAGAAGCAATGAATGAGACAGCAGCAGACAAAGAATTTAGATTGAGAGAAAAGTATATGTTCTGTTAATTCTCCTTTAGAAGTGACGTAAAAAAAACTTAGTGTCATATTTCACACGTTCTGAGATAGTACTGTTTATGATTTAACAGGAGAAATAACTGGAAATAAGTAATATGTTGTTTATTGTCTATATTAAGGATCATTTTACTTGACTATGGATAACAGGAAAAGCTGTTTCACAGTTATATCATTAGATATTGTTTTCACATGTTGTAGTCCATTGGTTTGTTTATTTACATTTACATTGACAAAAAAATTAGAGTCTGAAGTAAAATTTTAAGTGTTTAACATTATAAAAGCTGACACTTTATATTAAGTGCTTAAAATTTAATAGAACACTCAATACAGTGTAGTAAAGTTCCAAATATTTTAAGTATAAACAAATGTAGTTCATATAAGAATGAGAAATATAGGGACCTAGGATTTACTGTCTTATTTTCTGTTTCTACTTCCTGAATCACATAGGATCTTTAAATGGAACTCTCTGCTATTATGCACATTTAATTAACTGAATTTCATAGACAGTAAATGTTTGATTGCTGAAAATGTGTAGCTGTATTCTTTTCAAGACACTACAGTTTTCATTATGAACCAATTAAAATGGGTAGAACCTCTGTTAAATCCAATGTGACACTCAGAAATATTTCGTATAAAGTTTTCTCCACGCATCTGTAATAGCAGTTCCACCAGAAAATGTAAATCCTAGACCACTTCTTCTTCTGTAAAATTTTATGGTTTCAATTAGTCTTCCCAACCCAGCTTATATATATTTTGGTGTATATATATGTCTGTATTTCCTAAATATATATATGTAACTGAACTCTGGTTCATATTGTGCTAGTAAGGCAACAGAGGAATCTCTCACAAAGGCAGCAAAGAATACTGCTCTTCTAATTATTTCATTTCAGAAAGAAAAGAAAAGAAAAGAAAAGAAAAAAACCAAAACACCAGCACAAACCACATCACCTAACACGGTGATATTTTCTACTTATTTCCTGAGGTATTTCAAAGCACTTCAGAAACAGAAGTCTAATGCCACTGAACCACACTGACCTCTGAAAGGCAGGGAATTGCTTTGAAATACACACTTACTTGTTCAGTGGTTGATTTGGGAAGATAAAATGTTGTCCAAGGCTATAGGAAATGACCTCTTATATATTTTATAATGTCAAAGGGTCTGAAGTAGACATGTTGGGCTGATGGTGCATCTATTATAAACAACATGGAGAAAATAACCTGCCAAAGTATTTACCTGTTTGGACTTAAAATGCACTTCATGCACACGTCTATAAGAATATGTTTTAAAGCTTGTTTGATTAGAGTTTCATAAAAACACAAAGCCTTCAATTATGAGCTAATCAAGTTCCTATATCTGTTTGATAAAAAATCTTTCTTGGCTTTCATTTTCCAGAACAAATAACTAATAAAAAATTTGAAAAAAAAGTTAGACCTAACTGTCCAGATGAATTTTTCCTTTTCTGATATTTACTGTTTTTCATTGATTCAAAGTAACTTTTATGAAAAATAGCTCTCCAGTGAGAACTGAAATTTGTTCCAGTAAGAAACAACTCTTTCTTGAACAGAAAAAATTTGAGACTAAGTGTGAAAACATCATAAGACTGAGTTTTATTGCAATGAGATGTCCTGCATTTTTACCAAAACAAACCATTTCACATTGTTTTTCAAATAGACTTTGAAAGAGATGTTTTATGAAAAATAAAACAAAGAACTTAAACAAGGACAATACAGTATTAAAAAAAAAAAAAAGAAAAGTAAGGATTGTAAAATTATTTTTTTTTCTTATCTCCTTTCTTAACAGCTCCTCTGGTAGGAGTCTGAGTTGCCAACCTGATGATTTCTGGCCAGAAGTAAAATTTTGAGGGAGAAAACCTGGTGGCAAAAACCCTCACTGACTTCAAGTAGTATATCTGATTTCATTTTTTAATCCTCACAAATGTAAGATATTTTATATTCTCCTTTTATGAGGTAAATTGATTAAGGCTTAAATATTAATGAGGGGAAAAAAAAAAGCTTTGGAGTTTAGAAGGCAAAGGTATTCAGGGAAAGCTGTCCATGAGAAGAAAACCAGACCAACTCTTACTTTCAAAGATCACAAGAATTGCACTTTTTTTTAAAATTGATCAGTGGGTTACCGTTAGGTGGACAGACTCAATGTAGCATACCACTTAGCAGATAATGCGGTGAACAAGCAGAGCTGTTCCATGTGTACTGTTATAAGTCAGCACCAAAATATGATGGAAAGTTTTGAGCTGGAAAATATTATCAAGGATTTAGGCTTGACAAGTACTCAAAGATGAGCAGTTTTGTAGTAAGCACTCTTTTTTCAAGTGCTAAAAATTCAGTTAACCCTACAATTTATAAAAGACCCACACTCAATTTTACACTCTAGTAATGTAACAAGCATTGGACAAAAATGTTTCAAATAAATTTCTTTCTAGTGAACTTCAGCAGAAACTGAAATTTGAGTATATTAGCAGAAGCATCCTGGCCTCCAGTAACCAGTACAAAAATAGTTTCCTCCATTTCTTTATCCACCCTCAGCTACCCACCACACACACATACCTTGCCTTGCACATCTTTGCTGGAAATAAATGTGGTTTGCAATACAATACGAAAACTCAGGATGAAGAGTAAATTTAATTCCAGAGTAAGACTAAAATCAGAAATACGACTCAGCATCCTTCAGTTTGCTTAGAGCTAGCAGACACAGAGTAGACAAATTCTGAAATCAGGATTATACCAACACTTTAAGCCTCACACAACCAATGGGATATTATAGCAGAGCACCAGTGTCATTATAGTTATGAGTAAGGACAGCTTACATTTTAAAAAATAACTTCAGTACTTTAAAAATCTGCATCCTTAGAGTATCTTCAAATTTTCTATGCCTCATATGCATGTCAAGTCCAATTTGCTTTCTATATCTGGGGTAAATACAAGGAAGAGGCAGTAAATTTATATCAAGAGGTATGTACATATACATATATAACTATAGGATATACATATACTCAAAAACTCTCTATAAAAATTTGTTATAGATAAAAAGTTATTTATAAAGTTATAAACATGTGTGTGTATATAAAATATGTAAGATTTCATATGCTTCTTATAAATTTCCCAAGCAAATCTCAGTTTCTCAATGATTATCTTCACAAAACACCTGATCTCCATTTTTGGGAGCACTGCTGAAGGAGGCAAGAAGGTATGTCACAAACACTCCCTTGCTGAAGAACTGAAGTAGATGCATTCAGTAAGCCCAGTCAAGTTTTTCCTGCTTGCACTGCTGACAACCAAAAAGATGTGTCTGCATCACTATTGAATAATACACGGAATGCTAAAAGATAACTACCAGCAACACAACTGGACCCCATGTATTTAATTCTCCATGCTTAAGACAAGCTACAGAAAGGAAATTCTTCTTTGGGCTGCGCTCTGATCCTCACTAAGGCCATGGTGGCATGACTCTGTGGAAGTCAGGAGACACTACGAGCTGAACTGAGTCCTCACATACCCAAGATATCAGTGAGTATGTACTACAGAATATTAAGTCTTCATATCAGTTCATATTTGAAAAGACATTAAATGTTATATCCAGTTCACACACACAAAATAGAGAGCTTACCAAGCCTGTATGCCTTGAGGAAACGATGGACCTTCTGTTACAAAAGCCCCCTGATTTTAAATTGAAAAAAATCAATCATTTTATTTCAGAAGCTCACAAATGGCTTAAATTTCCACTATGTTTAAACACTGTTATGTCGTAGTGATACTTGCACTCAATGAAATGACACTCTTAAAAATTTGTATGAGCAAGTACTGTATCCACATTAGTAAAGTGCTCACTATAAATAATAATAGAAATATTTAAGGATTTATGAAATAATATTCAAGAGATTTTTACAGGATTTTTTCATGGGAGAATAATTAATTGTCTCCAGCACCAAAAATAACACTCGATCTTTGCAATCGAGAGAATCTAAAAGAAAAAGATCCGGGATCTGCATTTGCGTTAAGGGATTCTTTTCATTTAAGATCTTTTCCTTTAATACTTACTATCCAGTCCTAATCTACCTGCAAGTTGTATTCACCCTACCTCATGAGACTATAAAATGGGATTATATGTTCTTGAAAAAGAAAATACATATCACAGCTCAACTTCTATGCAACAACTGCTTGTGTTACTCTGGATGATAAGAAATAAATAGTTTGCAAAATATGCTTATCATCTGGTATAAAAGCAAAAATTATTTTTTTAACACATGTCCAGTGGTTGCAGAGGGCTCCATGATATCACCTAAACTGTGGAACCTGGCTGCTCATTCCAGTTATCCCACAAGACTCTGTATCTCCCATATCAGACCTGACTCTCTGAATACACCACCCCTCTTCTCCCTAAAGGCTGACTTAATCCCCAGTTTGCTCAATGAAGGGACAAGGACAGAGACCACACAGTAAGCCATTTAAAATAGACTCTCATATTTATTACTCAACCAAATTGCTCAGTCATATTTGGAGAAATTATGCTAGATATTAATAGGTGGTTTAGTTAAGCAAGAGTAAACCCGGAATAGATCCATGAGATACCATCAACATTTAATTTGGTGTAATACAGGGTACATCTGTCTGTAGGTAAACCAAAAGGTCAGGGAGTGAGATCAAGCATTGGAGCCCTAATTAATTAATGCTTGTTAATTGCTAACTCACACTCTCAGCTTATTTGGGATCCCTCTAGCCGGATGTCTACAATACACTTTCAAGTCACAGTTCAGAGCAGAGTTCATAGCAAGGCCCCTCCCTAAGGGTAGCATAAACAAGATTGTAGATACTTGGTTCCTTTTTATTTAGCTTTTAAGACATAGCCAGTAAATTGTTTGCATGGAGTAACCCTCAACAAACAAACAAAAAAGGGTATCTATCTGCCAAAATACAGGAGAGAAAGAGTGAAGGTCAGTGTGAGGGAAGAAGGTAGGAAGGGAGTGAAGAGCAAGGGAGAGAAGGGAAGGGAGGAAGGAAGGAAGGAAGGAAGGAAGGAAGGAACGAACGAACGAACGAACGAACGAACGAACGAAAAAAACAAAGTGGAAATTAAAAATGGAAAATTAATAGGAGAAAGAAGAATGAGAAAGGGAAAGAGAAGGAGAAGGATGGAAAAAGAAGAAAGAAGGAGAAAAGTAGAAAGAACACAGAAAAAGGACATTAATATTGCCAGACAGCAGAATTTCTAAGAAGCAAAACAGAAAAGAGACATCTAGTAAAGATATATGAATAATTTAGCTTGAAATAATTTGAATTTAGATTTTTGAAAATCTTTTTTACAAAAAATATCCTATTAATTTAAGATACTAGGGTTAACTACTATTGTCTACAGTATCATTTCATAGTGAATACAAATATTATAAAATGAAAATTAATAAAGCTAATGGCACCAGAATTCAACTCAACCAAAGATTTTTATCTACAGAAGACTCTTTCTTCAATAGTTCCTCCAGACTGAGTGTTTATTATCACATTTGTGGTGTTTGAACATATTTTTATTCCCAATGTTTTACTTGCAATAAGCAAAGCACACAAGTGAAACATGATACAGCTAAGAAAGAGAATAAACACTAAATAAAATAAACACTAAACTACAGTTGCAGATAATGAATTTTCCGGTTTGGTTTTCAGTTTTGGTTCCTTGGTTGGTTGGGAGTTTATTTGTGATTTTTTTTTATTAAGGATTGCTTCTCTAGCAACTTGCTAAAATTACAATAAATATAAATAAACAAAATTAGAAAGAAAGAAATTAAAAATAAGGATAGTCTACTTTGTTTTTCATTCAGGGTTGTTTTATACTAAAGTCTTATTCAATTTTTATTTAAATGTATTTACATAGCAAGTGGAATTTTCAGAGGTATTCAAACAGCTGTCCTGGAAGCTATCTGTATGTTGATACTTTGAAATGCTTCACAGAGATGTAGATTGTGTATACTTAACACGAAATAAGTACACTCATGTCTACACAGGACACACAAACAAGACCAGAATCTAAGAACCTTACACAACAAATTCTAGCCAGTGGAGTCTGTACAACTATCCTCACCTAAAATTAGACAGCTATGGCTCAGTGTAGTTGAGTTGGCCAAAAAATAAGCATTACTACCCTTTCGCATGAGCTGCTATGAAGCAGCTACTCAGGGCTGTAAGATGTGGTGCAACATCAACAGTTGGGAAACCCATGTGGTACTGAAGTGGTGGCTAGTCTTCAGGTAGAGCAGCCAATATGGCACATCTCATATGATATTAAACACCTATGGATTAACAAGTAATGATGTTTGGTCAGAACTCATCTATATTTAGGTTTCTGCAAACTGAAATGCACACCACCTAGAGACTCACTTCACTTGCTTATTCATAAACATCCTTAGTGAGGGTGCAGGTCATCCAAGACAATCCCAGGGAGCTGACAGCTGTCTCTCAGGGCCTTTAGGATACCAGGTCATTTTAGGGTGGCAGCTGGCTATTCTGAGTAATGCTCAAGCCCTTGCAGAGTAGGTACTACAGTGGTTCTAGATATGCATGAGTGAGGAACAAAAAGAAGTCTCATTACCTGTTTTCATCTTTAGATAAACACAATCTTTTGAGATGACCCTCTAAATATTTGGACTTTAGACATGTATCATCAGATTCAAGAAGTAGTCAAGCCCAGTGCTGCAGTACCTACATTTATGAATTTAGCTCCAGAAGCTGAGTATCAGGTATATATTTCCCAGTTCCCAGAAAATAGAAATGAGAAATGTGCTGATGTATAGGATTAACACAGTTCCACGTGCTGTGCTTGGAGGTGGCTGAGCTACATAAAAATAGGGCCAAAGGGACCAAAATAGAGTGTGTGTGTATTCCAGGTACGGGCATACAGGACACTCACATGGCCACAGCTGTGGCTACACAGAGAACCTCATACAGGGCTCTGTCCCCAACAACCCCCACATTTGGAACTCGCACCAGACACAGGCACAAACAGACATCTCCCCTCCTCTTCTTGGGCTCACAGAGGCAGAAGGTCATTAATGCAGCACATACACCGCTCCCCAGGTTCACACAAACATTCATGGATCCCCTGAGCCCTGGCACAGTCCCTCTGCCTACCAGACACCCCTGCTCAGATCCCAGCCAACCTTACCCATCCCATAGGTCCCCAACTCACCATCTGGTCCTCTGCATACATGCAGCAAGTTTGGGGAAGGCACAGACACTCACCTAGCACATGAACTGTGACCTCTGGTCCAGATCCAGCACTGAGCCCCTCAATCACCTCAGTACCACCCTAGCAGTTGTTTTTTGGGACACACACTGCTATCACCCCAGTGGCTGGAGGTTAAAGACCCCACTGACTCCAATATTTCAGGTCACAGGCCAGAGGAGTCCACACCCCTGGACTGACCCCAGCAACTAGCACAAAGTCTCTCATGCCAGTGTCCCCTGTAGCTGGCATTGAATTCTTGCAGCACTGACACACATGGGATGGTGAGATTACACAGAGAGATCATTAAGAAAGGAATTTCATAAGAGAGGAGGGACTGGGGTGACCAGTCACTGGGCTCACAAGGTTACAGAAGGATTACCCCTTCTGTCTGATGCTCCTTTAACCCTCCACAGTCCCCA
The DNA here is from genome assembly GCF_009829145.1 of Chiroxiphia lanceolata. Classification (NCBI taxonomy): domain Eukaryota; kingdom Metazoa; phylum Chordata; class Aves; order Passeriformes; family Pipridae; genus Chiroxiphia; species Chiroxiphia lanceolata. Next base: position 67,449,226 of record NC_045638.1, on the reverse strand, counting down.
CCCAAATGTTTCTCCATAAACTTTATCCAGTCCCACAGGCTCCTCTCCAGTATCCCAAATTCTATATTATTCTAGCTTCCCTTCTCTTACCAGTTGCAAAAATCAGGCTGGCCCTCTCCAAGGCTGGACCTGCAGTTTCTCAGTGGCCCTTTGATTAATAATTGGAGGCTTTGGACTTTTGGCATTGTTGCCATTATCCCTTGCCTACCAGGTATGAGTGTCTGTGTACTTTTGTTTATCGCTTCCCCCTTTACTTACAACTGAACATCCTTACGCCTTTTGGTTCAGTTTCACTGTTATAACTGTTACCTGCTATGGTGCAATAAAGAGATATGACAGCCAGTGTCAAGTCAAGCCTTGTGGTGAATGAACACTGAATCTGGTTCCTTAAAGAGCTAGAAGTCAAGAGAGCTTCTGGACCATGCAACCTCAGTCAGTGGGAAGTCCTAAATGTCCAAGTTCCCTAGGTGTCAGTAATGACCAGTGACAGAGGCAGAGCCTTGAACATGCCTCCAGCTTATGAAGGCTCAGGAACATCAGTGTCCAGTCTGTAGTCTCTCCTATCTCCTCCTCTTCTTCTTTCTCCCTCTGTCACTCTGTTTTCTGTCTTATTAGAGTGTCTGTCTAGGCTAGCTCCTGTGACATCCATGGTAATTAGCATCTGCAGCTAAAAGGAGTATGTCAGTATATTTATCACTAAGCTGCCTTTTTTTTTTTTAACATTACTAATCTAATACCACTTATAACATCAAGGCTAACATTACTGGATTTTTTTCTCAAGAAATGTAATCTAACCTAATAAATATGATCCAATAGAAACAAATTTGAGGGGGAAAAAAAGACAGCTCTATCCTTACATGAGGGAAAAAAATTAGTTCTGACAATTTTAGGTTAATAGAAGTACAGAATATTATAATACAATAAAGGTTTACAGCCAGACTGACCCAGTTATGTTTCTGTCAGCAGTTTTATAAATGAAATGTCTCATCAGTCTGCAATTCCATTTCCAAATACAATCCGTATTTAGATTTTGAACTAGAAAGAGGGTGTTACAGAGCTTTAACAATCATGGTATGGCTCTGTTAAAAAACCAAACCAGTAATTAAATAACAAATTGTATGAAAATGACATTTTAAAGCTGATGTTACTTTTATTATCCCTGTAGTTATATATATTTGTATATATACATAATATTTATTAAATGCACAAAATTCACAATGTGAGTGTGGGGAAAGAAGTGAAAACTGAAATCCCAGACTCTGATCTCAGTTGTGTATTTTAATCACTTTTTATTTCAATCACTTCTATTGTCAATAGCACCTATTGATAGAAATATTTTTGTAAAATATTTATTATTACTAGTTTTAGAGAGTATATATCAGTCTCCCCCAGATCAGTTTAATCTCTCAGTTATCTCGAGTAACTTTGTTAATAATACAATTCACATTATTTATGTTTTTCCACATGTTTATTTTTGTTCAGAAATTGACTAGAAACAGAGTTCAATAGGGAAGAGGATAAAATAGAAATTACAGAAACCTCTGAAGAAATCAATACATTTGCTTATTGTCATGGGCATTTGATGTAAAAACAGGAATGGTATCTTTTTTTTTGCATGGTATAAAATGTTTATTCTTATAGATCTAGAAACAAAATAGATCTATATAACGGGGGGAAAAAAAGTGTCAAATTTCATCAGGCCAGAAACAAAATCCCCAAAAAATAGATTTACATCCATTTAGAATTCTGTTGCTTCGTGGGTGTAAAAAAAACCCAAACAAACACATATATACTCATTCCCCACAGACTCTTAGCTAAAGTAAATGAGTACAGCAGTACTAAATAAAGTGACAAACAGGTATCCTGAATAAAAAAGTTTAAAATAATAACCAGACAAGAATTAAGCACTGCTTGTGTTCCAAAGGGTATCCAAGACCTGAGACATGCCTTCAAATTCTATAGCTTCTTTGATATTTGAATGAGAGAATGTCTTCTGCACATGCAAAATTTGTAAAAATTATATCTAGACTACCTACGTACCTCCCCATTTATAAGCACCATTTATATTTAGACCACTGAGAGCACTCCTTGGTTCTCAAAGTTGTAACACCTCTGAAGCACACAATACCAAAAGATGTGTCTCTGGTAAGTTTTAGAAAGCAGACCAAAGTGCAACTCTTCCTCATTGCATTTGGCCTTTTTCAGTTTTGTCCAGGCATTCATATTTCTGTCTATGACTTTCATGAATTTACTTGAGCAGCCTGAATTTAGAATCACAGTTGAACTGGAAATGTAGAATTTTGCCCAAGGACCTCGGTAACATATTTCTAAAAGTGGCAAAACACTTTGAAATTGTGAGGACTTCAGAATCAGGGGGGAAAAAAAAGGAGTTTGTTAAAAGTATTGCATGGTGGGTGGAATTTGGCTGAAGATGAATAGATGGGGGTTTCAGTACAAGAGGAAACAATACAATTATATCAGTTCCATTTTGCATGTGGTGGAGCATGAGTTTCCTACAGGGTGTCACATACCCAATAAAATGCAATATGGTTGGCAATTTGTCATTGTTAATAGCTCAGCTACTTACCAGACCTTGGCAGTTTTGCTGACCTTATACCATGTTTTGCAGCAGGAAATCTGATATCTCATATTCACATTTTCTTATTTTCATTCTTCTGTCATTTTTTTCTATATTAATTTTGAAGAAAATACTAACATATACTTCTAGAGAAGAATTGAAAATACAACACTACATGTTTAAAGTATAACTATAAAGGGAGAGTTGTGGCTTATTGCCTGCATTTTTCAGTTTTTCTGCATGAATAGTCTAACTCCATCTGGGTCAAGAAAAGCTAAATACATATGCAATAGTAGAGTCACAGAATCACAGAATGTTCAAGACTGGAAGTTATTGTTGGATATCTAGCAAGGACAGCTAAAGAAGGTTGCCAGAGCCATGTCAAGTAAGGTTTTGAATATCTCCAAGCATGGAGACTCCAGAACCACTCTGACTAACCAGTTCCCATGTTTGAATACCCTTACAGAAAAATGCTGTTGCAACAGCATTCCTGCATGCTCAGACGGTGCCTCAATTTTTCTGCCACCTGTTGTGGATTTATTTCTTTTATGCTTCCTTTTTATGTTTAAACTTAGTCCTTGTTCACCCATTCAGACTTCCTACTGTCTTTGCTTGAGTTGCTTCTCATCAGGATGGATTATTCTTGAGCCATGAGAATCAACCAGCTGTCCTCTACCCCTCATTTTTTGAGTACTATATTCCTTGGGGTTCTTCCAAACAGGCATAGGAACAGGCCAAAGTCTGCTCTTATGATGTTCAGGACTGAGATCCTGCTCCCTCCTCTTGGGATTATGAACACAATCTCATGGTAACTACAGCCAAGGCTGCTTCCAGCCTTCTCATCTCATGAGATGAGACCTAGCAAATACAAGGTCTTGCAGAATATCTCACCTCATTGGCTCTTGACGACCTGTGTCAGACAGTTGTCATCAGTGTCCTGTTGGGTTCTCCCTCCAGCGAATATTCTGCTAGTAATCTGAAGAAGGCTTTATATACCTCTTCTTCATTGTCAGATTATCTCTAGCCCACACCCACAACAACATGTTAGACTGCCCTCTAATCCTTACTCACAAGCTCTCAGATGGCTCAACTCCTATCCCTAGGCAGAGTTTGATGTTCACTCCTTTACATACAGAGCAATTACCCACTCTTTGCTTTCCACAATGAGAAGAGGAATTTGGTCTTGTGGTTTAAAATATCACTTAAAAACTTGCCTATATACAGTTATTAAAGTCTTTTGTTTTACAAGAAAGTTAAAATGTATAAAATCTTGATTCAAATGAGTACTTATTACTAAGACTTCATCACTGAGGATTTCAAACTGTGTTTTAACATATATACCTCCAGATAAAATAACACACACAAATTAAAACCTATATGAGGCAATCTCAGCTCTCAGTAACATTGCTTTCTGAAATTATAGCAGACATTTAGAACACGGAATTACAGGGTCATAGAATAACAGAATCATAGAATGGTTTGTGTTAGAACAGACCTTTAAAGATCATCTAATTCCACCCTGCCTGCCATGGACAGGGACACCTTCCACTAGAGCAGGTTGCTCAAAGGCCCATTCAAACTGGCCTTGAACAAATCCAAGAATGGGGAATCCACAACTTCTGTGAGCAACCTGTTCCAGTGTCTCACTGCCCACCTCATAAAGAATTTCTTCCATATATCTAATTTAAATCTACCCTCTCTCAGTATAAAACCTTTGGCCCTCATCAGATCATTATGAGTCCTTGTAAAAAGTCTCTCTCCATCATTCTTATAAGGTCCCTTTTAAGAAAAGCCACAATATCTAATCAATGACATGCATAAAAAGAAACCAGAGCTACATTACTTTATCTAGTAGAATCTTAATGAAACCAAAGCTTATCTCAAAAAAGCAAAAGTGGTTGTGTTGTAATCTTGCATCATCTTGAATCCAGAAAAGCCACTGCTGCGAGAAAAGCTAAAATCAGCTAAACAAATGGGGTGTAGGCTGGCCGTCGTCACAAATGACTGCAAGAAGTGGAAGATGTGTAAAAGTTGAAACAAATTTGCTGAAGTAGGTATTAATATCTTATATATTGAAAAAAAACCAAGAATACAAAAAAGCTAAACATTTAAAATTATCAGCTGGAGTCAATAACACAGTATAGTTATAGAGCCAGAAAAAAGCTCCAGATACCTAAGTTCCAACTTTTCTGTTATCAGAGTAATACATAAAACTTACTTCCATCAACCTTTCTCTCCTCCCGTGGTATGACACAGTGAAGTCTAAAGATTTGTCTGCTGCATCATAAAGAGAACAGTTCCAAAGGACCTCACTTATACGCTTGATCCCACCATCCAGATCATTTACAAAGATATTAAATAGCAATATTGATCCCTGGAGGGCCCCACCTGTGACAGCTTGTCAGTTTTAAAAGGAGCTATTTACCACCACCCTCTGTGTATGGCCTCTCAGCCAGTCCCCCATCCACCACAAAGACACTTACCTAAACTGTACTGCGTCCATTTCCTCAGGAGGAGGCTGTGGGAAACCTATCAAAAGCCTTGAAGAAATCCAGGTAGACAATGTCTTCTACTTACCCCCCATCAACTGAGCAGGTTACATGGTCATAGAAGATGATCTGGTTTGTCAAACATGATTTTCCCTTGGTGAATTCACACTGGCTTTTACCAATCATGTGTTTCATCTGCTTTATGATAGCCCCTGGGAATTTTTATACCATAGCCTTCCCAGGGACTGAAGTAAGGGCCTTATAATTTTATGGATCCTCCTTTAAGCCCTTTTTGCAGATGGAGTTGACATTAGCCTTCTTCTAATCTTCTGGATTGTCTCCGTACTTCTCAAAGATTGAGGAGAGTAGCCTCGCAATGGCATCAGCCAGTTCTCTTATTACCCTTAAGTGGGTCTTGTCAGATAGTCTCTGTTTCATCAGAGAAGTTCTACTTTTGCACTAACACACCTGTAGAGATAGCAAAACTAACTTCAAGAATCTGATCACATTGTGTCACATATCTCAACATAACTCCTATCCAAAATGTATAAAATAACCTATAAATAACTTTTATGTGAACCCAACAAAGAAAAGTCTAGGAAGGGTCAAAAAGGTCTTGTGATTATTATTCTACACCATGCCAGCTCTCCCTGGAGCATTTTCTTCTTCATTTTTGTGGGCTTTTGTGTTTTGTTTTGGGGTTTTTTTATCTTTTCTTTACAGTTTTTTTTCCACAATACTGAAGAACACAAAACATTTAAACAATGTAAAGCCTTATAAACAATATAAGCAGTGTGAGAAATTTGGGTTAATAACTATGTCAGCTTGGGAATAGTATTCCGGTTTTCTGAATATCCTTTTATATTTGACTGTCTATTTTGAATGTAATTTTAGAATAGCTAAATTAGTTAAGTATTCATTTTGAAAGTGGAAATAAAATTCATACATAAAATCTTAAGTACCTGAAGTTAAAGGTCTAAATCTCTGGTAGTCACCCCAATCTCCTGCTGTAGTCAACAAACAGAAATGAGAATATACAGTTTCTGAGCTAATGTGAGCATAAGTGAGCATATATATTTTCTGTGTCATTCTAAAATTTGTGTTTAAATTGCTAAGGTAATCTGATTTTTCAGGGGATGTATTTAGCTGCTCAAACATATTCATCTACTGCCATATGAAATTTTCTGAGCATCCAAGGCATCCATGACACTGACACACAGACTGTAGGGGAGCTGCACATTCTGGACCAGCAGTTGGAGGTCAGATGTGATAATTAAAGGCAGCTAAATAATGCTGAAAAACAAGAAAAGTTCAAGCACTTATTATAGAGGCAAGATGGCCAGAATGCAAAATCCTCTTACACAAAGTAGATGTCACACCTAGGAATTAGAGAAAAGAAGAAAATGTGGACATTTAGCAGCATGGAGATTTTGATAGAGGTATAATTGTTGAGAAAATAGGGCCAAATCAAGTGTCAGAAACTGGAAAACTACAAAAACTCTCTGCCCAAATAGTCATAGATGATATAGCAGAAGCATCTTAACTTCCTTTACCGATTTTTAGACAAGCAACCTTTCTAGAGAACATTTGGAAATAACACTGTACTGTATTTAGAAATAATTCAGTACTGTACATGAGTGAAAAACATGCATCAGTGGCCAACTGGATTTACTAAAGTAACTGCTCCTGTTAAACAAGCATTTTCTGGGGTTCTTTTTAATCTTTGATGAAATTGTAGTAAGAGTTAGTGACATGTAAAATTTGAAACTCACAATATGAATGCTGTGCCTAAATGTATCTGAAATCTGTAGAACTGTTGGGTATCATTTTAATGACCTGAAAGCTTAAAATACTTTGACCAGTTTCCTTCAAATATAACACAAATTTAGAATATGTAATACTTCTTGTGTCTAAAATTTCTATGAGACTGAATTTAATACTAATTTTACAATAGCATCATGTTATTAACACTGACTTTCTTAGTAAATTTGTCTATTGAAAACAAGATTGTAATGGACTATACATTTTGACCAACTTTATTCATATTTTTTAGAAGAAAATATAGTTGAATGCTTCCCATGTTCCTTGGAGTAAAACCAGCACAGTTATCCCCATCCATGCTATAAAGAGCTCCTCAGTTTACTTTAGATGTTACCCTTGGATGTAGCTACATAAAGAAACTCAGGAAAATAAATTAAAACTAGAACTATGAAATTAAAGCGGATTACTTAAACCAGATTAAGCTCATATTGTAATTAATGTAATTTATCTAACTTTATGAATTAGCCTAAGTAATCCACTATAAAAATGTTAACAAAATTATTTAAGGTAGTTTATTTTATTTATTCTGGAAATTAATTTGAGCTATTTTTTTCCTGAAAGATCCCAAGTGCACAAACATTTGAAGTTTAAGAAACCCAATATTTGATATGGAGTAGTTTAAAAGTGTCAGATATGTCTGTCTTTGTAAATCTACAGAAATATGTATCTATGTATAGATGTGAAGTATAAATATAAGCATTTGTTTATTCTTATCATTAAATATTAAATATTAAATACAAGGTGTCAAACTATTTAACTGAGCAAATTTTATTTGATTCTATTAAACGCAAATCATCCTAAGAAACAGGTACACAGTTCAAACAATGACTAGTTAGCAATTTCCTGCCATGAACATTTATTTGCATTATTTCTAAAACACAGCAACAGAATTGCAGCACGTCCTGCTGAAATACATAACATTTCATTTCTATTTTGGATAAGTCTGCAGATGTAAAGACATTGCTTCAGGGTGCACCATAACACTGACAACTTTTTGCATAGCAAGCAAGGTTGAATAGTTCAGTATACAAGAATAACATTCATGTTGAATATTAGTAAATCAAGAGGTAAACCCTACAATTTTATTAAAACAAAATCTCTACATTTTTGGTTCCTTTGTTTTCTTCTCTTCCACTTTTAACATATCAGATATGGCTATTTTTGGCCCCAAAATTCAAAAAAGACATAGACAGACCAGAGACATTTTAGGGGAAGGCCACAAATATAAGTAAATGGCTGTAAAACCTGCCTATGATGAAAGACTGAAGGAGTAAGGTCTCTTCTCCCTGGAGAAGAAAAATTTCAAAGAGATTTCATTGCAGTATTCTAGTACTTAGATGGTAGCTCTCTCTTCACAATAAAGTCAAATGAAGAGACAAGGGACAACAAGTACAAGTTGTTCCTGAAGATATTTCATCTCAAAATAAGAAGGAACTTTTTATTTATTTTTTTGCAGTAAGAAGAATCAATCACTGGAAGAACTTTCTTGGAGACATGGGAGAGTGCCTATCACCAGAGGTTTACAAGATGCAATTGTACAGTGTGCTGGGAAATCTCATCAAGGCTCTCTTTCCCACCAAAGGTTAAACATGACATTTATTGAAGTCCCTTCCAACCTAGGCTGTTCTATGATTCCGTAATTCATTGCGATTTCAAAATTATTTCTATGTTCTACACAGGAAATCAATTCTGAATTATTCACTATACTAGTATATTTCTTTGGATACTTAAAATGGGTATCAACAGGGTCAGGGTTATTCTAAATTGTTTCTACTGTTTTTACATATTCTGTGTGGGTTTTTGCTGCTCCATAGTGAATTTCCAACAAATAGAGTAGGAACAATACCACTTAGCCTACTTTTATTAGGTAATACTAATTATGTCATTGTTAACACTACATAAGTGAAACAGATGCCATTGCCACTAAATACATTAGTGCTTTTCCTGTTGATATGCTAAAGAGAAAATTCCCCTACACCACTGACACATGGTTTCTGAAAGAAAGTCTCAAATAAAAATTAGCATTTTCCTATTTAATTATATTTATCTTCCATGTCAAATTTAATAAATTCACTGTATTGTTTTTAAATTATGCCACTGGAGTATTTAGAAGTCATTACCATTTTTTATTTCTCTGTAAGTAGTGTTTTAACGTAAATGTTGCTTGAGGGTTGAAATCTTTTTTAATTGCATATAATTAAATATATTGGAATTTTATTTATATTTAAAATGCTTCACAATGTGTTTTAGATCCAGTGTTTTTCATTTTAAATAACTGGAACATTTTAGATCCACTTTTTTTCATTCCAGGCTTTTTTCACTACAGATTTTAAAGTTAATTTTATTAAATGGAAACTCTGGGTCTCATCTGTTTAGCTTAAGAAAAACATCAACCCTCCAGTCTTAGCTTAAATTTCTTATTCTGCCTTTAGCAATTAGCCAGTAGTAGTACAGAAGGTTTAACAAAATTTTTATGGCTGAATACTCATAAACTACATGGGATTTTTCAAATAGTTTTCAAAATTCTTAAAAAAAAAAAAAGGAAGGAATTATTGATATTTGTTTGAAATTTGAAAATTGCAGATTTTGGCCAGCTTCAGTACATGCATATGTAAGTTTTAAAATGCATTCATGAGTATATCCCACACAGTGCATACAGACATGTCAAAACCACAGTCTGATTCCTATTTCAAAGAATGGTGCCAAGAAAGTTGTACTACTACACTTCTATTGAACAGAATAACATGTAGAAAGATTACAAAGACATAATACCTCCCAGAATATTGGAGTGAACTCTGTGGAGTTTCAGCCCACTAACATATCTGTTATGATATAGAGAAAATAAAAAAAAAAACTAAAAAAACCACAAACAAACAAAAACAAACAGAAAAACAAACAAACAAACAAACAAAAGAACAAATACATATCTTCATGATGGCTATAGGATGGTAAAGATTTTAAAAGAAATAGTACTTAATTCAGTTATATAGACATATGTTTCTAACAATAATTGAAATGCCTTGAATATCTAACCTAACTTCCATGTGCTAGTCTAGAGAGATGTGACTTTTTCATAGTTCTTGTGTCATATTTCTTTTATGACTTTTATGAATGCCTAGAATACTCCAGCAGTATGTAGAGGGCATTGTGAAGCTCACTGTGTGGCATCGAAGAGTAACTCGGTTAGGTATATTGACTGTATTTGACAGAAATTCACAATCTAGAGACCTCAATTAAGCACAGATGTTGGGCATCTAGCCTTAGTGCAATGATTGAAGTCTCCTAATACCAGATCTTGGAAAATCAATGACAACTTCTTATTAGTTAGAGCTACTATCTTAGATTATTTTTCTTCCCTGGTTAAACAGAGGAATGTTGGATGTTAGACATGTCATCTTGGGAGACAGTCTGTCTAGCCTTTCTCTGAAGATAGGCACCTGATGAAGTAGAACTGGCTAGTTTTCTTTATAATGCATCATGATATCAAATAGACTTTTTTTATTATAGTGGTTGTAGCACTTTCACAAACTACCCCAGCATTCATCTCACCAATACAAGGTAAGGCTTTCAGTCTTTCAGCACTAATCTCACCTCCATGACCCATAAAATAATGGAGTAGATCTCCCTGGAACACATGTCAAAACATATGAAAGACAGGAAGGTGATTAGAGACAGCCAATATGGCTTCACTAAGGACAAATTGTGCCTGAATAATCAAGTGTATTTTTATGATGGAATGACTGTATCAGTGGACAAGGAAAAAGCTATGGATGTCATCTACCTAGACTTCTGTAAGATTTTTTGTACAGTCCCCTACAATATTCTTGCTGCTACATTGGAGAGACATGGTTTTGACAAATGGACTGTCAGATGGATAAGGAACTGACTGTTTGGCTGAGTCCAATGAGTTACAGAGAATTGTTCAGTGTTTAAGTGGAAACCACTGATGTGTGGTGTCCTTCAAGGTCCACAGTAGGATCAATACTATTTGGTATCTTCATCAATGACATAGACAGTGGCATTGAGTGCACTCACAACAAGTTTGCAGATGACACCAAGCTGAGTGGTGCAGTTGATTCACTAAAGGAATGGGATACCATCCAGAGGGGCTGTGGTAGGCTTGAGGAGTGGACCCATATGAACGCCATAAGTTCAAGAAGAACCAGTGCAAGGTCCTGCATCTAGTTTGGGGAAATCTACTGTATCAGTGCAGCCGGGGGGGGGGGGGGTGTGACTGACTTATGGAGAAGAACTTGGGGATAATGGTGCATGAAAAATTACATATAAGATGGCCTGGTAGCCCAGAAAGATGATTATATTCTGAGTTGCAAAGACAAAAGCATGGCCAGCAGTTTGAGGAAGGTGATTCTCCCCTTTACTCTGTTCTTTTAGGACCTTACCTGCTATACTGAGCTCAGCTCTGGGGTTCCCAACAAAAGAAAGAGATTGACCTTTAAGAGCAGGGCCAGAAGAGGAACTCAAAAAATGAAGAATGCCTTTCTTCTAGGAAAAAAGGCAGAGGCAATTGTGGTTGTTCAGTCTGAAAATGAGAAAGCACTGGAGACACCTTATTGTAGCCTTTCAGTATATAAAAGGGATCTTTAAGAAAGATAAAGACTTTCTACCAAGGTCTGTAGTGACAGGACAAGAGGTAGTGGTTTTGAACTGAAAGCCCAACCCCATGGCAGAGGGGCTGGACTAGATGATCTTCAAAAGTCCCTTCCAATACAAACCATTCTCTGATTCTAAAATTCTATGAAAGTAAGAGGTCTCAATTCTAAATTGTATAAAGTTTTTTAGATAACCTTTTCCCACAAGCAACAGAACATTGTACAAAATCTCAACTAGTAGAACATCATTTTTCTGGCTCTTTCAGAGCAAATCAGAAGACTATGCAAACACTTCTTTTGTAGTTGTCTTGGTTTAAGATAAATGCTGAGATGGAGACTCCAACAAATGAGCCCAACCTCTTTTATTAAAACCTCTCCCCTTTCATCAATACAGAGAGATAAAATGCAAGGAGATATAACTCAAAAAATGACAGTTTGCTGACAGGAAATATAGCAGCAACAACAACAATACAAACAGAATGGTTCAAACCAACAACAGACAGAGATTTCCTCTAGTCTCTCCCCAACCCCCCCCCCCCCACCAAAATTCCAAGGACAAAAGAACAACCTAGGAAAAAACATCAACAAAAACTGATACTATTAAACTACTCAGTTCACAACACCCATCAAGGCTCAGGTGCTATTCAGCTGGACAGCAACAGGGACTGCAGAAATGGCAATGGTGGAGCAGAAGGACTGGAGTAACAAATGGCTCTGGGCAGCTTCCTCTTTGCTGGGACTCCACAGCGAGATTTCACACGGTGGGATTTATGAGATAGTGGAAGCCTCAGAGTTAGTTTTACTTTTGTTTTCTCTCCAACTGTGGTGGCCATGACCATGGCTCTGCTGGGCTGCGCTCCTCATGTCTGCCAGGGTGGTTTCGATACAGGGGCTCCAACCCGCCATGAGTCTGGCAATAGTTACAGTTTAGCTGGTTTCAGTAATAGTTATGACTTCCCGCAACTCCCAAGAGGCAGGACGGCAGTGGTCAGTTTCTCTGTACTGTTCCAAGAGGTCTCAGTAGTGAGGCTTCCCAAACTGAGTGGCTGTGACAGCCCTTTTGTCTCTTTTCTCCCCTACCAGCAAGAAAAGCATGGTTCCAAACAAAGCGGAGAGAGTTCCACTTCCTTCCGGGTGGTGTCTTCCTCTCCCCCTCATTCTGCTCCCCACCCACAGCTGCAGCAAAGGGTTCACTCTTAAAGAAAGAGTATTCCGAAACACTGTTGGAAGAGGGAATAGAAAACAAAACCTACTTTAGCCATGACAATAGTCTATATCCTTGACTGTTTTACTCAAACCTTAGAAACTCTCCATGCTTAAATCAAGGGCTCAGCCTCTCATTGTCTTGCCTTACCCTCTGTATTTACTCTTAGTCGTTGTTATTGTCTTGATTCCAGTCTCCATTCTCAACTATCAGTCTCAGTTGCTTACTATCAAATTGGAATGGGCTGCCCAGGGAAGTAGTGGATTCTCGGTCCCTAGAGATTTTTAAAAAGAGACTGGATGTGGCACTTAGTGCCATGGTTTAGTAACTGCAGCGGTAGTGGATCAAGGGTTGGACTTGATGATCTTGGAGGTCCCTTCCAACCCAGCTCATTCTATGATTCTATGATTCTATGATTCTATGATTCTATGATTCTATGAAATCTTTTAAGAAACAATCTCTCATATTTGAGAGATGCTTCCCAAATACTTCTTAAAAATATCTCATTATTTTTCACTTATCTGCTGTAATAAGTCTTGACAACAGTTAGGCTGATGGTTTGATGACACCATATTAGCTACACAGAATGTTCTGAGTTGGAAGAGACCCACAAGGATCATCGAGTCCAACTCTGAAGTGAATGGCTCATACAGAGACCAAACCCATGACCTTGGAATTATGAGCACTATGCTCTCTCCAACTGAGCTAATCACAAGGTCTTAATACAGTCCCTTAAATTAACCTTTCTTTGGAAAGCAAGGGATAAAATTTGTCTTGGATTTTGACAAAGAACTTGTAACACAAGGAAACATCATCTAGTTTTGTATTTGTGCAGTATTTGATAACCTGTGTGCCCAAATAATAAGGAAAAATAATACTAAAGAAAAAAATACTAAGAAAATGAAGGATTAGTTTCCAATACATACGTGTTTGTCTGATTACTATGACAAAGGTTGTGATTTTGAAAAGATGTTATTTTACATTTCAAATATTGGATTGTAGGATATTCCAGTTGCTTGGAATATAGAAGGCGTTTACATTTGAGTAACTATCTAGTAAAATAAAGTATATTTCTCACCAAAAGCTTATTGTCAGATATTTTGGCAGAATGATTCAATGTGAAGAAGTTAAAAAAAAGGTACATTTATTTGACATTTTAAAATATTTTGGACTGTGGACATCATTAATTATGAAACTTTGCAACCAAATGAAGATTCAGTTCCGGGTTTGCTGGTGGTTTTGGGGGTTTTTTGGTTTTGTTTTTGTTTGTTGTTTGTTTGTTTTGGGGTGGGTTTTTTGAAAGATACAGAAAAGTATGATATTCCAGAATCGAAAGTCATCAAAAAATTCAGTAATCCAATTAATTCTCATAACCCAATGAAGTTAAATTTCTACATTCTGTTGAATTTATGCTTAGGGTCACATTTCTTCCAGGGAAAAATATTCTGTTATAGCTTCAGTCAAAATTGAGGTGTTTCTAAGTTTTCTAGTTGTATTTTATTGTACTAAATTGTATTCATACAAAATTAAAGAAAATACTAAAAGCAAGGTGTTAGCTACATGTTACTGCTGAAAACTTGGCAGATAACAAGAAAGACACCTAGTATAACAGAAGAAAAGTTTTCTGTAGTTTGTCCATCGAAGGGGACAATAAAAATACTTTTAACTTAGCTTCCCACATTTTTAATCGTAAATGATTGCATCCCCTTTTTCCATCTTTTTTCTTTTCGTAGAATTACAGAATGTTAAACTTGTTTTATCTTTGCACCTTCACAATTTTTCAGGATTCTACACTTCTTTTTTTTCTTCAGCTTTCAGTATGTAGCCAGAGACTCCAAGCTGTTAGAATTTAGAAGTCGTGCTTCATAATCCTTTTCTTCACTGCACAAAAAAACCAACTGTCATGGTGTTTTTTTATTTATTCATAATGTAATTTATCTCTGAAACACTCAAAACAGTGCTCAAGAAACTTAGTTTGAAAATTGTTTCAAGTTATATCATGCAACAACATAATGAGTGTGAATGGGATATAATGGTAAAGGATAAAAACCAGCTTGTTGATTTTTTTGAGGGTTTTTTGTGTTTTTTTCTTTAATTCCAACTCATCCTTTTGAAACAATGAACAAAAAGGAAACAGTAGACAGCCTTGCTTCTGCAGAACTTATGACACACATAGTTAAAATTTTATACTAACTATAAAAAACACAATGCAATGTATTGTGTAAATTAGGAACATCCTACATGCAGTTTGAACACAAAATATTCGTACAACATTTATGTTTTGGTTACACTCTAAGTGCTGACAAAGTACTGCATTTATGAATAATGCAAAGAAACTGAAAGAACAAGCTTTTTATTTTCCATTCTCAGATTCTGTTTTTCAGCCAAAATGATTTAACAATGTAAAACACATGTCATTGATGGAATATGATTAGAAATACATTGTGTTCTTGGCAGTTAACAATTATTCCTCTGTGCATTACTGATGAAGTCATAGCAGCTATAAAAGCTAAGTGTCAGGAATCTTCAAAAATATAAGATCACAGTCATTTCAGTAACATCTTGTACTTCGAACTCCAATTCTATCTGAATAATGTTTTGCCATTAAAACAAATAGTCAGGAAAATTAACATATAAATCTTTGGTATTTCCATTGATCAATTTAGGCAACATTTAGAATAAAATGCAATCACATTAAAAATATATTCAGAAACAGAGTGCCCCATACTCAATTAATTCAATAAGAAAGAAAGAAACAAACAAAAAATCCCTTAAGAACCCATGTACCCCATGCTGCCCAGTGAAGCTTAAAGCTCAGAAAATTTGTTGCATTTTTAATTGAAATGTATTGCATGATTAGTCTTGATTTATGAAGAATTTAATGCCTATGCTTTTTCCATTTCCTTTTGCTGAAAATATCTTTAATCATTTTTTTTAATCAATATTAGAAAAAATGAGTCAACATTGTCACAGCTACAGTAGGACTCTACAGAGCCTAGCTCCAGCATAAGCAAAATTCTCCAAATGACAAATATTTCATGGTAGGCTACAATAAACAATTAGCCTCCTTCAAAGAAAATATCTATAAGTTAAAGCATTGTTTTGGATGAGTTATAGAGTTAGTCTAAGTTTTACTTTCAAAAATGACACAATCTTTCTCATAAAGATTTAATTAAAATGTTGATTAATTTAGTCACTTTAACTCTGTGGAGTCTTCTGTTGTAGGATGTTCCTCAAGGATTTATATTCCTACCACTTAATTAGGGCAGAAGACTATTCAGATCTATACTCTATAATCAGAAGAACACCGAGATGTGAATACCATCTTCAGAGTTGGTCATAGCTTGTAGAATTTCCATAAAAACCAAACCGAACCAAACCAAAAGCAAACCCTGAAGCAATGTGCCTTGAATGGGATGGGAAAGTACTGTGCACAAACTATACCAGCACATTAAGACTTAGGTATGTAAGTATGCATCTACACACTCAACTGAACAAAGGGCAGCGTTTTTTTATTTAATCAGTTTTAAGAGCATGTTGGGATGAAATTTACTCTGCAAAGCAAATGCCCTTGTCTTTAATTCTAGATCCTTTGTTCAGATATAGGTTTCTGAACTGTAGATGTCTGAAATTTGGCAGGATTCTGCTGATAACCTCCTACCACAGAAGGTATTCCTTTCAGTATTCTAAAAGACAAGAGAGTCTGTACATTTCTACGCTACAATGCTGATATACCATGGTAACATGTTAACATGCTCAGATCAAACTACTTCCTATTAGATTTGAACTTGGCAGTGCTACGTTAATGGTTGGACTCAATGATCTTAAAGGTCTAATCCTCCAACCTAAAAGATTCTATGATTTTATGTTTCTAGATACTTTTAAAGAGGTGCCTTCTTCACAATACTCGGCATAAGAGGTTTAACTTCCCATTTCTACATATTGCTTAAAACAGTTACTTTTTTTTGGACCACATACCACGCCATGTGAAAGAAGGGGAATATATTTGAGACCTTTCTCATAGTTGCAAAAACATTTACTTTCATTCTGACTGTGTCGATGAAACAGAAACCCTTCTGAAAAAAAAAAAAAAACACAAAAAAACCCCACAAAAAACCCCAAACTGAATGCTTTGGAGCCTTGGTGGAAGGAAATCTGAAGGGATCATTTGACTGTGGTCATTAAAGAAAAACATATCCTCTAAGAATTACATGGAGGATATGTTATTTATCAGGAGCAAATTATAATCTTCTCAATCAAATTCACTGAGAGTCACAGACTTTCTTCTCCTCTGTAACCTCTCAAGTCTTTCTGCAAGGAGAACCATCTACCTTAGAAAGAGTTTTAAGTAGATTTGATCTTCCTGATAAAGCAAGTAGGTAAATGTCTAACCTTATTTTGTGCCTTTTATTGAATTTGAGGTATACGGTACTTGTAAGTCTTTTATAAATATATTTTCAATCATTGTTTGTTTCCTATGTAAAACAGGATATTAGATTTCATCAGAAAATCTTTGAGATTATGCTACAGAATGGAAAGGAGGCAGTCAAAAAATGTCTGCTGAGTTTCAACAAAATTTCAATCATGAAGTCTTCTAATCTTTTTATCCTTATGAGATAAAAACATAAAATCTTCTACAAAATGAAAGGAAGAAAGGGATAAAGAACTAAATTTGCTTTTATAAAAAAAAGAAAATTCTGTTCCATAACAAAAGAGGAACTTTGATGGATGTACAGTACATATTAAGGTTATTTAACACATGTGTGGGTAATGCCTCTGGAGATTCCACATTGCTCTGCAACATCCCTTTCTATTTTATCTAGTTTAGCTAAAGTCACATGCTAGGGCTGGTTACTGTTCTCTGGACAGGAAGACTTTCCCTGACCTATAATCCTACCAAAGCATTCCAGTTTAAAATGTTTGGAAAGCTGTTCTTAAGACTCAGAAAGGCTTAATTTAATATCAGAATTTTCTACTTTTTTAGACCATCAAATCTCCAGTAAGAATTTAATTTAATTTTCATGGAGTTCATTTTGTATTTATATACTTCACTCAGAATGCAGAGAGTCAGCAGGAAAGAGAGATGTATTTGAATAAGTTGGAGGTAAATACATGATTAAAATTTTTTGGTTTCACATTTTTCAGATGTCAGACTGCAATTTACTTTACAGTCAAAGTTAGCACACATTAGTTAGCCCTCATGAAAACAGATCCTATGTCTTTAAGATACCTCACTCTGAAAAATCAGAAACAGGTGGTGATAGTGTCATCCCTTTCATGATTTGCACTGTTTTTTCTGAGATGAAGGAGTCTGTCATGCTCAATATTGGTCCAAAAGTTCAAGGACCATTTTTAGGCCCTGCTCTGTGTATGATAATCCAATGTGGAGGGCTTGGACACCTTGTGATGTGTCCAATGGCAGTAGGGGCCTGTATTTCAGCAGCTGAATTGGCCCCATGCGTTAAGATTTAATTCAGATTGCAGACAACTTAAAGTAGATATCTATCTACACATGTTTGCATGTAATCTAGAGCACTAAGACCCCATTTTTAGGCTTGAAAGGGAGCCTCTGACCAATGAACCTTCTGGAATTATGAAGAAATATCAAGTTCACTCTACAAAGACACATTTATGTTTAGCAAGATGTCTTTTCACTCAGTTATACTTCCTATATTGACAGGATCTCCCGAGTTTTGGCATTTAGCTCCCATACAGACATCTGCCTTTAGACGCCTACAGTTAGTTGTCAACAGTGTGCAGCAGTTCACCACCCAAACAGTGTCACCTGTTTTACTTAATTTTAGCCATGAAAAAAACTAATTTGCTTGCCTAGACTGGTATCCTAGGTCTTTCCATATTAACAGATATTAGACACTTCATAGAATCAATTACACTACTTGTATCAAGACAGGAGTACTGGCTTCCTGGAATGAATACTTCTTGTTCATTGCAGAAGAAACACACATAATTAAGTTCCACTAATTAGGCCAAATTACGTTAAACTTCCAGAGATACAGGTGACATAAGACCAGTGATTTATGTATTTTTGTACATCAGATGTGAATTCTATTTGTTTTCCTTAAATTATATGTCAGCTGAAGTTAAAAATATCAGATTCTTTTAATCTTTACTCTCAGTGATCAGAATTAAAGGTTTTTTTCTCTTAGCTATTATCAACAACAGCATTAATGACCATATGTTGAGATTTTTAAATGACTAAGATTATATATGAGCGATTTCAAACTCTGACTTTATCAAAGGACTGAAACTTTACAGAAAGACTAATTTGGATGGTTAAATATCATATGTATTTTCATCACCAGTTCATTCTCTCACAGATATTACATTTGGGAATAAACATCTTCTCTGAGATAGAGACATGATTCTCTTGCTTATATTGGAATTAATGGATCTAAAGCAGTATTGGAATAACAGTATTGAGAGAATTATTACATATCCCACTACTGAAAGATAATATGATTTGTATACAAAAAATTTCATACACTCATATTCCTTTTACAAAGCAATACAAGAGAAAAAATCTCAAACCAAACCAAAAACAAAACAAAAAAAAGCAAAACCACACTTAAATTTTCAGTCCCCCAACTACACAGTTATTTCTGCAGTATTTCTCTTTTTTCAGGTTTTATTCTCCCTGAAAAAGTGACCATGACACCTTAATTTTAAAGAGTCTTTTCTTCCATGTATTCATTTGTAAACTCATGTAAACTCACGTAACTCAGCCTAGATACTCGGTTTAGTGAGGGAGAAGGCAAAGAGGAGGGAAGGGACCTTAATTTTTTTTAGTACCAAACAGGCACTTCAGGAATAACAGTGGAACAATGAGAACAGCTGAATTTGTGTCACTCAGGTCATAATCTGAACATGGAATTGTAGTAGTCACTGATCCTCTCTGCGGAAGAAAGTATGTTCTGTGTCAGATCATGAGAACTGGCAGTAGCAGAAAGACAGTTTCTTGTTTGAGAAGTGACTAAGTTAAATCTTTAGAGACTAAAAGATGAAGGAATCCCATGTCATTTTTTCTTAGATTTTCTTTTATTGTAGTAGAACTTTTTTCTTTTGTATGAAGCTTATAGAGAAAATCAAAGTTTGTAAATAATCTATGATTTCTGTTGAATTTACACATATTTAATGAATTAAAAAAAAAAACCAAACAAAAAACCCCCCCAAAAAAACCAAAAAACCCAACCAAACAAAAAAGAAACCTGATAGATACCTACCAAAAAACCCCCCCAAAAAAACCAAAAAACCCAACCAAACAAAAAAGAAACCTGATAGATACCTACCAAAAAAAGACCTTTTTGTTACAGAGAAACTGTTAACGCACACAAAAAGTTCTTACTTTCTCAGTCCAAAGGCAACTATTCAATATTTTTTTTATTAGACACATAACACTGAATTCAATTCTTAGATGTTTATGAAAGCACTTGTAATGCTTACTACAGCCAGCATACCATAATGCACCACAGAAATCATGCTAATGAAATAATACAGGATTAATGACAAAGAAGATAAAAAAGCTGAGATTAACTCCTGACAGTTTGGGTTCTAGTATTTATGAATGGAACTATGTTCATTTTAAACTTAATTCTTGAGAATATTCTTGCATGTCTTCTCTTCTTTGGGGAAAAATAGTAAATATTTTTATTTCTGGTTCAGCTTTTCTAACATTCCTTCCTTTCTAGATATCTATTTCTTTATAAATACTGTTAAGCCTCTTAAGATTCTCCCCATGCAAAAATTATCATAAAGCTGACCTTCTTTTGTCATCATTTTTCTTTTTCTCTTTGAAGAGACAGTGACCAGAACTCCACACAACACTTAAGATGTGGAGGTACCATGGATACTTTGTACCATGATAATGGAGTTCAGAAAAACTAACACCTGTGTGGAAAAGATGCATTTTTACTGGTGAGATGAAAGCTAATGAGTCACTCTTGATGAAGATCAAAGGATGGGTGCATGGAAAAATAGGTTAATAGAAAATGAACCCATAAAATAATGTTTCTCCAAAATTCAAAATTCCATTTTTCCATAGGTTTTACGAGGAAAAGGTTTAAGAAATTTCTTCAAGCAACCATGTTAAAAAATGTAAAAGAAATTTTAGTGGTAAGCATTAGATTTTACTGCAAGTTTTTGTACATATATTACAGAGTTTTGCCTTCTTTTTTATTATCAGTTACTGAAAGTCAAATTTGATTTAATATTTTTGCATTGTTCCAATTAACACTTTTTTCAATGACACAATACTTGTAAGAAACTTTGTATTTCACTGCTTTCACAGCTGTAGCTTCTCTGTGGTGTAAGATCATTTTTCACCTTAACTATATAGCCTAATCCCGATGTATTGTCTGTTTGCCCAGATTTTCCAGGAATTCACTTGCTTTTGTCAGTCAGTTATATTATTCACAGGACAGTGCAAAAGACATCTGTGTACAGTGTGATCAGGAGAATGATTTGCTCTGTTTAATGGCAGAGCTCTAGGAAGAAGTAGAGAGGCTAAGGAGTATCAGGGAAAGTGAAAGGGAAATTGACTGGTAGAGTCACACCCTTTCAACTCCAAGAAAAGTTCAGCAGGAGTCAGAGAAGCCCTGCCCCTCCTGCCATCAGGCAGATGGAACAGATCCAGCAGATGGGGGTAATGGAAACAGGTCAAAGAGGTAAAAGAATCCCCTCCCAACCCCCATCACCTCCCCAGGTCCCCTTACAGAACAGGTATGAGGCTCTGGACCCAGAGAGTCAAGCAGACGACACTCAAGAAAAAGATCTGTCTGGAGAGTCTCCCGGTTGCACTCCCTCTATTAGATGGATCACAATCTCAGTTATTAAGAAAAAAAGAAGGGCAGTCGTAGCTGATGATTCCCTTTTGAGGGGAACTGAAGGTCCCAAATGCTAACTGGACCCATCCCACGGGGAAGTCTGCTGTCTTCCTGGGGCCAGGCTGAGAGATACTAGCAGGAGACTCCCAGAGCTAATTCGGCCCTCTGATTATTACCTACTGTTGGTAGTACAGGTTGGCAGTGATGAGATCAATAAAAGAAGTATCAGAGCAATTAAAAAGGACTTTAAGGTTTTGGGTCAATTAGTTAGTTGATGGGACAGGAGCACAAGTGGTGTTCACCTCAATTCCTGCAGTAGGAGGAATGAATGAGGAGAGGAGTAGGAAAACCCATTTTATCAATAGGTGGCTAAAGAACTGGTGCCACCAGTGGAATTTTGGTTTTCTTCATCATGGAGCAAAATTTATGGTACCAAGCCTGCTAGAGTCGGATGGACTTCATCTATCCAGCAAGGGCAAAAGAAACCTAACATCTAAGTTGTCAGGGTTGATCAGGAGGGCTTTAAACTAGTTTTGAAGGGAGAAGGGGTTGAAACCAGGGTTGAAAACAGGGTGGACCCTCTAAAACTTGAGGTCAGTGATGATAAGGTTGAGTGCTTACATGTCAGAATTAGGGGGAAGGCCAACAAGGCTGACATCCTGGTGGAAGTCTGTTATAGACCACCCCACCAGGATGAAGAGAGTGATGAATTATTCTACAAGCAGCTGGTGAAGGCTTCAGAATCACCAGCCCTTGTTCTTATGGGTGACTTCAACCTGCTAGATGTCTGCTGGGAACTCAACACATGGCAAAGAGACAGTCTAGGAGATTCCTAGAGGGTATGAAGGATAATTTCCTCTTGCAGCTGGTAAATGAACCTACTAGGAGTGAGGCTCCATTAGATCTACTGTCTACAAGCAGAGAAGGGCTGGTGGGAGATGTGGTGGTCAGAGCCTGTCTGGGGCACAGTGCCCACGAAATGATAGAGTTTTCAATACTCAATGAAGTAAGGAAGGGCATCAACAAAACCTCAACCCTGGATTTCTGGAGGGCAGACTTTGGCCTATTCAGGAGGCTGGTTCTGAGACTACCTTGGGAAAGAGCCCTTGAAAACAAAGGGGTCCAGGAAGGTTGGACGTACTTCAATAAAGAAATCTTGAAGGTGAAGGAGCAGACTGTCCCTATGTGCCGAAAGGCGAGCCACTGGGGAAGAAGACCGGCCTGGCTGAACAGGGAGATTTTGCAGGAAATTAGGGGAAAAAAAGAGAGTCTATCACCTTTGGAAAAAAGGGCAGGCAACTCATGAAGTGGTTAGGAATATCGTTAGGTCATGTAGAAAGAAAATTAGAGAGGTAAAAGCATAATTTGAACTTAATCTGGTCACTTCTGTTAAAGACAACAAAAAGTGTTTTTTTAAATACTTTAATAGTAAAAGGAGGGGCAAGGAAAACCTCCATTCTTTGTTGGACACAGAGGGGAACATAATTATCAAAGACAAGGATAAGGCTGAGGTACTTAACACCTTCTTTGCCTCAGTTTTCAACAAGAAGACAGGTTGTCCTCAGGAACACTGGCTTCCTGGGCTGGTAGACAGCTACGGGGAGCCGAACAGACCCCCTGTTATCCAGGAGGAAGAAGTTAGTGACCTGCTCAGCCACTTGGAACCTCACAAGTCTATGGAACCAGATAGGAACCATTCTATGGTGATGAGGGAACTGGCAGAAAAGCTCACCAAGCTGAGCTCCATCATTTATCACCAGTCCTGGCTCACTGGGGAGGTCCCAGATGATTGGAAGTTGGTGAATATCATGCTGAGCCACAAAAAGGGCTACAAGGAGGACCTGGGAAACTACAGGCCTGTCAGCCTGACCTCAGTGCCTGGTAAGGTTAAGGAGCAGATCATCCTAAGTGCGATCACACAGCACCTGCAGGATGGACAGGGGATCAGACCCAGCCAACATGGGTTTAGGAGGGGTAGGTCTTGCCTGACCAAGCTGATTTCCTTTTATGACCAGGTGACCTGCCTGGTGGATGAGGGGAAGGCTGTGGATGTGTCTACCTGGACTTCAGAAAAGTCTTTGACACCCTCTCCCACAGCATACTCCTGGAAAATTGGCAGTCCACAGCTTGGACAGGGGCACTCTACTGGGTTAAGAACTGGCTGGAGGTGGTGGCGAATGGTGCTGCATCCAGTTGGCAGCTGGTCATTAGTGGTGTCCCCCAGGGATCCGTGTTGGGTCCAGTCCTGTTTAATATCTTTATTGATGATCTGGATGAGGTGATTGAGTCCACAATCAGCAAATTTGCAGATGACACCAAGCTAGGAGGGTGTGTTGATCTGCTGGAGGGTAGGAGGGCTCTGCAGAGGGACCTGGACAGGATGGAGAGACGGTCTGATTCCGACAGGATGAGGTTCAACAAGGCCAAGTGCCAGGTCCTGCACTTCAACCACAATAAAACCCTGTGCAGCACTACAGGCATGACACAGAGTGGCTGGAGAGCAGCCAGGCAGAAAGGGACCTGGAGATTCTAATCAACAGGAAGCTGAACATGAGCCAGCAGTGTGCCCAGGGGACCAAGAAGGCCAATGGTATCCTGGCGTGG
Source organism: Chiroxiphia lanceolata (assembly GCF_009829145.1). Lineage (NCBI taxonomy): Eukaryota > Metazoa > Chordata > Aves > Passeriformes > Pipridae > Chiroxiphia > Chiroxiphia lanceolata. The sequence goes on along the minus strand of NC_045638.1, from coordinate 67,425,080 downwards.
ATCAGGAATAGTGTGGCCAGCAGGTCCAGGGCAGTGATTCTGCCCCTGTACTCAGCACTGGTGAGGCCACATCTGGAGCACTGTGTCCAGTTCTGGGCCCCTCAGTTTTGAAAGGACACCGAGGAGAGTGTCCAAAGAAGGGCAACGAGGCTGGTGAAGGGACTGGAACACAGGCCCTATGAGGAACAGCTGAGGGAGCTCAGCCTCGGGGAGACCTTATCGCTCTTTACAACTACCTGAAAGGAGGTAGGATTGGGGTGGGCATTGGTCTCTTCTCCCAGGCAACCAGCAGTAGAACAAGAGGTCATGGTCTTAAGCTGTGCCAGGGGAAGTTTAGGTTAGACGTTAGAAAGAAATTCTTTACAGAGAGAGTGATCAGACATTGGAATGGACTGCAGAGGAAGATGGTGGAGTCACCGTCCCTGGAGGTATTTTAGAAGAGACTGGATGTGTCACTTAGTGGTATGGTCTAGTTAACAAGGTGGTGTTGGGTCATGGGTTGGACTCGATAATTTCAGTGGTCTTTTCCAACCTGGTTGATTCTGTGATTCTGTGATCATTTGAGGATATACTAATTAAGCTTTAGATAAACGAAATAACATTTGAATGTAAAATGATGTAAGATCCATTCTTATCAAAATTGTCCATTGAGTAACACATCATCATCACAGGTCATCACTCTCATGAAATTAATCTGCAAAGCCACCTGTGTGACAGAGCTAATTATATATTAGTGTGATTCATCATAAGTGATCATCAACAGTTGATGATGTATTAGTATGTTTCTTCAAGGATTGCATCATCCAGAAAAAATGAACTTCTATAACTAAATTGTGTCACTAAATCAATTACAAGACCATAGTCTAACCCAGTCACACAGTAGGTAGGAACACTGACACTAAATCAATTTTTCTAGAATTTTTTCTTTTGGCTTCCTGGTGGCAATTTGTGAATTTTGTGAATCAGATCTCATTACACTCGTGGAATATTATATTTGTTCTCCAGTAGTCTTCCAATACTTAGAAAGGGGAATATATTTAGAGAGGGTAATAGTTAATGGGGTAACATCAGTCACAACCAGCATGGCTTCATGAGAGGAAAGTCCTGTTTATCAAACCTAGTTGATCAAGGGAAGCCAGTTGATGTAATTTTTCAGATTTCAGAAAACCTTTCAATAGAGTTTCTCAGAGGATCCTTCTGGACACAGCTGAATAAACACATCATGTGGTGAGTGAGCACTTGGCTCACAGGTGAGCACAGAGGGTGATAGTGAATGGAGTAACATCAGACTGGAGACTTGTCACTAGAGGGGTTCCACAGGACTCCTTCTTAAACCCTGTGCTCTTCAACGTCTTCATAAATGAAGAATAAGCAAACGAAGCAAGTTTGCAGATGACACAAAAATGGGAGGAATAGTTGACTCCCTCAATGGCAGGGAGGCCCTGCAGAGAGACCTCGACAAATCAGAGGACTGGGCAATCACCAACCAATCACTGAGTTGCACCAGATTCTGCACCTGGGATGGGGCAACCCTGGCTGTACGTACACACTGGGGAATGAGATACTGAAAAGCAGTGTCACGGAAAGGGACCTGGGGGTCCTGGTTGAAGGTAAGTTGAATATGAGTCAGCAGTGCCCTGGTAGCCAGGAGGGCCTGGAGGGTATCAGGCAAAGAATCACCAGCCGGTCGAGGGAGGGGATTGTCCTGCTCTGCTCTGCACTGGTGTGACCTCACCTTGAATATTGTGTGCAGTTTTGGGCACTGCAATATAAAAAGATATTAAGCTGTTAGACAGTGTCCAAAGGAGGACAACAGGATGGTGAAGGGCCTTGAGGAAAAGCCATATGTGGAGCAGCTGAGGTCACTTGGTGTGTTCAGCCTAGAGGAGACTGAGGAGAGACCTCAACACAGTCTACAGCTTCCTTGTGAGGGGAAGAGGAGGGGCAGGCACTGATCTCTTCTCTGTGGTGACCAGCAACAGGACCTGAGGGAATGGTCTGAACTTTTGCCAGGGGAGGTTTAGGTTGAATATTAGGAAAAGGTTTTTCACCCAGAGGGTGGTTGAGCACTGAACAGGCTCCCCAGGGAAGTGGTCACAGCACCAAGGCTGACAGAGCTCCAGGAGCATTTGAATGATCCTCTGGGGCACAGGGTGTGACTCTTGGGGATGGGCCTTTGCAGGGCCAAGAGTTGGACTGGATGATACTTGTGGGTTCCTTCCAACTCAGCATATTCTGTGATTCTGTGATTTTTCACATCACGTAAAAAAACCTGAAAAGCCTCTTGTCAATAGCACTGCTATACATTTCTGTGAAGGTGGCAAACTAGGCATCTATAAGAAATGTTTACAGCATCACATAAATTAGGCTAATAGACACCTTCCTGCTTTATCAATTTCTATATTTGTCATGGCAATGGTCAGCAAAAGTGAAAGATCAGAAAGCTAAGACAGACAAAACATATTGGATTAGTAGACCCACCTAATCATTTTAACTTTAGGATTAGGATTCCAAAACTCAATTTGGAATGACAGAACTATTACAACATAAAATTACATTGTCCTCCCCTGATGCGGCCTTGAGCAATCCCACATGTGCCATCACTGGATATGAGGGAGAAGACTGTTGGTCTCCAGCTAGATACAGCCCTTTTTACTACAACACTTTGAGACCTTCCATTCACACAGTTCTTCAGCCAACATCTTCTCTCCATCTCACAGTTGGACAACTTGTTTAGAAGGCTACTTTGAGGAATAGTATCAAAAAGCTTACTAAAATCCAGAAAAACTACATCCACTGCCTTCCCTTCATCCACTAGGTGGGTGACCTTATCATAGAAGAATATCAAATTAGTTAGGTAGGACTTCAGGAGCTGGACTATGGTGATCCTTGTGGGTCCCTTCCTGCTCAGGATGTTCTGTGATTCAGGGTATTCTATGACTTTCCATTTGTGAATATGCGTTGACTCTGCCTGATGATTTCATTGTCCTTTAAATGCCTTTCAATAGCATTTGAACTATCAGAATGCTCTGCATCTAGTCCCTGATAGTTTTTAAATCTCTGAGCTCACCTTGATCTCTTCTTCTTTTTCTCCCCATTTATTACACCTGGATTTACATGTGTCTAACTTCCATTTCACCCTCATTTGGAGAAGGCTATGAGTTTGACAATACCCTCAGGTGAAACACTCTCCTTATAAATTGAGTACAACAATGCTCAGAGGAAAAATAAAGTTTGAAAAGAAAAAAAAAAGGGCAAGTGTAATTGATAGTTCTCCCAGTTTTTAAAAAACTACAGCTTTGGGATTTCTGAGCTGCAACTTGTCCACATCATTAACAAAGTGTCCACATCACTGTGTCTAATAGCCTTTAAATAACTCCTCTACTGCGAATATGTCTTTGCTTAGACCCATTTAAATATTTTTTTTTAATTTTATGTATTTGAACCCAGTTATCATTTTGGCCTCTACAGCATTTTATGCTAATAAATCTGACAGTTTAATTACGTGTTGAGTGAAGAAGTACTTCGTTTTCTTCATTTTAGGCTTACTGCTGTTTTACAGTTCTCTCACCATCACATTGAAGGTGGACTGTACTGTAGAGGGGAAGGGATGAGTTAGAGTAGAAAGGTGACTGGTTCCTTTCCTTGTAGTTAACAATTGGTTTTGCCAAAAAAAGACATGGTTTTCCCACCTTTATTCCTGGAATTTCTGCTACAATTTATTATTTTTTTAGTCAAGAAATAACTCAAGAGCCACAGCATTCCAAAGTGGAAGTGCCTACTAATTTCACATATCTGTAGGATTCAAATGTCATTTGACAGTACAAATCTAAATCATTTTTTCAAATGTAGGCAATCTCCACTACTGTGAATTCATTTGACCGAATATGAATGTTTGCAAGACAAATACGTACATCTGAACTAGCCACATTCAGTTCTTTTTATGATCAATGGGAAGAGAAGAAACAGCTTTTAGAGAACAGTTGATTTCATCCTAGATTAGACATCTGTATTGCATCAGATGAATCACACTCTTAAAGTGTCAGTTCTCCTGAATTTTAGCATTCTAGAGAAAGAACACCAACTAAAGTACTAAAATTTCTTAAAACCATCCCCACTGTATCTGATAATGAAAGGTCTGAGATACAAAATCTGCATTTATAGCCCTGATAAATTTTGTGATGAAAATTGAAAAGTAGGGTCAGGATCATGTTTACTGACACAGTACTCTTCCAAATGTACACAAAAAAGTGAAACTGGAGTAAAACACTCCTCAGGTACATGATCTGCTGAAAAACTACCCTGTGAAACACAACAACAAAAAGGAAGGAGGATGAGCAACTAAATACTCCCACCTTACAGAGGGATCGCTTTCTTCAGGTGGAGAAGGTCCTAAATAAAAAACCAACTATGAAAGATATTTCAATTCTGAATTAAGTTGATTTGACCTGGATGGATCACAACTTCCAATACAGACTCAAGTTACAGTGTGATGATGTTTTATACAATCTTATAACTCTGGTTGAGATGTATTTCACTTCCTTTTGATGGAGAACCCCATCTTTCCCTTTTCCGGCAGGGTGAAAATGACATGGAGAAATCTAAGAAAACAAATGAAGACAAATGAGAGTGCAAGTGCTCATGGGAGGGGAAAGATACAAAGGAGAGGGGAAAACGGTATGCGTATGTGTACTATATTTTTTTCTAGTGGGAAATACATAAATGTGTTCTGGTACTTCCAGAGGAAGTGTGGAGGGAAAAAAAGTGGACATACAAGCAAGGGATACATAGAAAAAGAATACACATCCTTTGATCTTTCAAGAAAGCCCCCTCCTAAGGTGATTGTGCACTTTTTTTTTTTTTTTTTTGTGATGAGAGGCCTCAAGATGTCAGAAATTTATTCCTTTCTTTTTTCCAGAGAGAGATTCAATATTTCAGATTACATTGGATGCACAGCAAGACATACAGCCTGTATGATCCTTGTGGTTAAAAGAGATGCAAGAATATGTTCCATATCTCCATCTATCCCGAGCTGTCAGGTGTAAAGTCCTAAATTCTGACACGGTCTTCAGCTTCCTGTTCAATATTAATCTTATCCAAAGTACTCGCAGAAACATCTGTTTTCTCTAGCAAGATAGATGTAGATTTGCTCCTACATTGTTCTTTCTAAGAGTTTTATGAAGTGTTCTTTCTGCTTTGATCATGAAAGTACTTCAGGTGCATTACTTTGGCATCATAAATCAGTTTCACAGTTAAAGGTACAAGCATCTAATTTTTAAATAGTCTTATAAAAAAAAAGGCACGTAATTTATATTATATGGAAATATCCAAGTGATCTTACAATACACTGAAACAAAAGAATAGCCTCTACAGACTTTTCCTGTCTTATAGAAGGAAACAAAATATAAAGAACCCTGAAACCTCATTGAGCAGGCCTGCTTTCCTCTAGGCTTTGTAACATATTCAATCTTCAAATGAAGGTACAAACCCCCAAAGGAACACAGATGGTACAAACCCCATGCACATAGCAATGAATGATTGTTCAAACTCAGAATAATCCAAGTAATACAGAATTTGAAGTCCAGATAAAATTATCAATGAAATTAGAAAATAAAGTTTTTAAAAATTTAGCTAGTATAGGTAAAACTAAGTTTAGCAGTATAAATCAGATCATGATTTAGTTTTCAACAAAATATGTCTCAATTGACACTATAAAAATTGAAACTGAAATTACAATATCTCATCAACAAAGAGAGGACACTAAGAATTTAATAATCTATTATTTCAAGGACTGACTGTGAGAGTCCAACAACAAAAGAAATATTGTTATTGATAGAAATGCTGAGACATGGAAGAAAATAGCATCTTTTCTCATTTCTTTGAAATTATCTTCATATCTAGTATGATATTCAGAGGGAAAATTTATTATGTTGAGTCTTTTCCAATACAAACTCTACTATCAATGCATAATAAATATGAAATTGCATTCATTAGGTTTAAAGCTGCCAAAAAGATATTCATTGTCATGTAAGATGAAAAGTGAAGGAGAAATATTATGTGTCATATATTTGATCTTGTGAAAACTTTTTTGATACACAACTGACATATGTGAAAAAGTGGGGAAACATAAATTTCATGACCATGTTGTCACAGTTTGGTAAGCACAGTTCATTCTTAAAGTACTTCACATCGGTAAACAGAATAATTGTATCAGTAGGAGAAAGATGTAAATCTGAGAAAAAAATACATGACCATACTGTAAATTTTGCTTTGATATTATGAATGCTATATGTTGTTCTAGAAAATCAGTTCCATCTCTCCAGTATAAACAAAACCAATAAAAATTAGGTGTGCTAGGATTCATCAGAGTACAGTACTGACAGACAAGCTATGGCAGACAGAGTAAGCTATGGCAACAGAACACACTTTCATAACTCGATTACTCTATTCCTGTTGAATTAGATATGACTAGCAGGCCTAGCAGAGCAGACCCTGTTTTATTCCACAAAGTCCTGAACACGCACATTGTGAAACAGAGCACTCAAAAATGAAAACTATTGGAAAGAGTACATGTGGTTAAGCCATGGAGGTATCTGTGGCAACTTAGGTTTGGGATCTGAAGCATTTCAGCCAGTAGACTTCCCCATAAGAAGAAAAAACAGTGAAAGAATTGCAAAGAAAGGCAGAACTGGGTCTTACTCTGCTAAAATAAAAAAAAAAATCTACTATTTGAGATCTAAATCAAAAAACTTTATGGGTGTTCAGCAATCCTACTAGTGTTGCATTGAAAAGCTTTAGTGTGGGTGCTAATCTTTAACCCAGAAAAAATGATTCAGTCTTTCTTGTATATGTTTCGGCCTCTGTAGCCTCTGCACCATATAACAGCAGTTAAACAGATATTGGCATTCTTGTCTAAATATTGTGAAACTGAAACCTGTCTTTGTATTGATTCAAAAGGGAAACTTAATCTTCTTTAACACCCTACAGTAAATTTTGTCTATAATTTATTATTACATCAGTAGATCAGTTCTATAGTGACTGGAGATGTCAAATATATAAACTGAAGACATGATAGAACAGAAATCTGTGTTTAAATATCACAATATTTCAAGGCAAAGTGCATTCAAATTTACAATGTGTTTATTTATACTTCTCTGTTGAAAAGATGTATGAACTGTGCAATGTCAAGGAAAGTGAAGAATACTCAGTATGTTTATGTTCTTTCAAAGCACACATTAAAACACATTTTTAGAAAAAAATTATGGTCTTCCTTAGTATCAGCACTTACATTCACTATCCCAAAGTTTAGAAAAGGTTTGATGACCTTAATATACAAACAGTATTTTCTGCTATAAGTTATTTTAAAATCTTGATTCAATATTTTAAATGTTAGACTACCATTAATAACTCATCAAAATGAGTAGAACTGCAGGTTCCATAAACAACTTTAATTAGTATTCAGTTTTTATGGATGATTTTCATTATTAAGTAACTGTGTGAATATAAGAAAAAGTAGGTAAAAATTTCTAAGAGTGCTTATTCTTATGTCAATCAGGCACTAGAAAGAATCTGGAAAAGAAAAAAGATTGTTCATCAGTACTGAATTTTAGACAGGGACTCTAGGTCATCCAGTTTCAATTGTAGAGAAATTAAGTACTTTTTCCATTCCTTTTAATCCAGCTAGAGTGATATTTGAAGACAGTTCCAACTTTTGACTTAATTCTTAAAAATTATATGTCTGAACATCATTCAAAAGGGTTGCAGACATGCTTTTAAAATTTGTCTATAATGTATGGCAAAGTTACATACTTCAGACATCCACTAATTAAGTCTGCTGAGTTCCTCTGACTGTTAGAGAGATCTACTAGTCAAGAAGAAATTATGCTATAGTTAAACTCACCATGTTCTCTAAACAATAGGCACCTTCCTTAACGCTGGAGTCAACAGGTAAAGATTTTTGCAGAAAACTGGAAACCTAATTAGAACCTAACTGGAAACAACAAGACAATGAAAGAAACAAGAGTTGACATCTACAAGCTTCTCAATAGTGATCAGTTTTTACAAGGAAATAGCTGACCTAAATTCTAGCTCATATACAACTCTTAAACTTGATAAGATTTGGTCCCAACACCAAGCTCTCAGTTTTCAGGAAAAATTCTAATTATGTGGCCTTTAATACACTGTGTTAATACACACTCCTCCGGGAGCATGGAGGCAATGATGGATCTTCTTAATATTTTCAAATTCAGAGTATTTATCCAAAAATTTATCTAAGACAGTTTAATTTAGATAGTTTGGATGACCTCTTAAATTTAAGCAACAAAATTTCAACCTAGTTTATTTTTAGACACCACCGTAGCCTTTCTGGATCTGTTCCAAAATCTCCAAGCCAGCTAGTCCGTCATCTATCATTGTCTTCAATGCTGTATCTCATACCTGTCTAAAAGAGATCTACAAAGGAAAGTGGTTCTACATTGATTTTGAATTTTATCTCAAATTCCCAGCAGTATATACCTCACATAACACAATCATCTCCAAATATTCATATATTTATGCTGTTAATGAATTGCAATATTGATAATCATTAACAAATAGTTAATGGTAGTTAATTATTGTAATATTTGTGAATTTATATTCACAAGGCCTCTACTTACACCGGCCTTTACTGTTATCTTGACTGTTCTTAGTTGCTTAGAAAGGTCGAGGTCAGCTCAAGTGGAATGCTTCCAAAAAAAAGCTAGATGGTACAAGAAATAGTACCAGTGATTTAGTAGGCAATATTTTCTCCTCTGATTCAATGCTGAATCAGTACCTCTGCTTTTAAGGGGCATCTTGCAGTTATAAGGATGATATTTTAGATGAAAAATTAGTTCTAAGAACTTGACTTCACTATTTCTGGTCACAATTGCATATATTAATCTTGTCTTCCTTGCCAAGTCATCTCCTGTAGAGTTACATTTTGTTGCACATTTCTTTATCGATTTCATTTAAATAAAGATGGTGTTGGGGTTTTTTGCTTTTCACTTTATGGCTTAAACTACTGACTATCCCCTGGGCAAAGTTATTTTGCCCCTTGAAAGAGCTTTCATGTTCTATATGCTTTTCAATGATGACATTTTTCTAGTAAAATTTTTACGGCCATATGGGTATTGTAAAGCACTGGAACAATGTTCTTAGGAGCACTGCAGAACTCCTTTCATTGTAGGCTTTACAGAACAAGTTAGACTCTTGTCAGAGACATCAGTGCACTTGATCCTATTTCAATACAGAGTTGGATTGAGTAGTACATTTTTCTTATTCTCACCTTTACAGTTGATTAGAAGTACTCATTAAGTACTTTAAATAAACTTACCTTATCCATGGAAAGGGTCAGTAAAAGTACAAATAATAAAAAATAAATAAAATAAAAAATCAAAGTGACTAAAGTGTTTCAAATTATAAAAGCCTGAAATGAAACAGAGTGAAATTGCAGAGGCTTTCAAGCAATTCCATACAAGCATGTCACTGAGCTGATCTTTGACTCAGAAACACTGCTGAGTTACAGTACAGTATAAATACATTGACCGTCTATACAGTCACACTTTATTTTCTTCCTGAGCAATAACTGAAATTTCTTTCTGCAGTACTCCCTTAACATTTATAAAAACACCAGAGGAAATATGGAACACAATATCACAGCATCAGCCCTCCTGAATAAAGCTGATTACTGACAACAATAATCACATAAGTCACTTAAAATACACAAGAGTTCAATATTAATATTTCATTAGCAAATTAGCAGAGTCAAATAGGCTCTCAAAATGTGTGTTTTCCTTCAGAAATGAATGAAAACGTAGTGTAACACAAATGGTTATATGAGCACAAAATATTCCCACCTTCTAATTGAATTTTAAGATATACATATATTTTGTCAAGATAAATAGTACCACTTACTTGACCTTTTACTTTAGGTTGTGCAGCATTAGTTCATTAACGTAATAATTTTTCTAAATATATTTTATTACTCCATTGAAAATTATTTGTTTACTAAAAAAAAATGGAACAAGAAAATATCCGGGGCAACATCAAAAATGGACATCAATCAATATTGTTCTAATAAATTACATGGCAAGTGGCCAAATTACCAACTGGTGTGAAATACCTTAGTTTCATGAAAATGAGCTCAACCAACCTGTGGAATTATTTTAAGGAGTTTCCCTAAAATTTCAACAGGCAACAGAAGGGAATAAAACACAACCATAATATATAATATTATAAATATATATGTATATTTATATGTATGCATGTAATATCTTGTGGTGAATTGACCCTTTGAATGTACCCACCAAAGCTACTCTATCACTCTCCTCCTCAGCTGGACAGGGGAGAAAAATATGACTAAAGGCTCCTGGGTCAAGACAAGAGTAGGTAGAATTACCAGTTACCAATCATCAGCTACTATCACAGGCAAAACAATCTCGACTTGGGGAAATTATTTGAATTCATTACCAATCAAATCAGAGTAGAATAATGAGAAATAAAACCAAATCTTAAAACACCTTTCATACTCTTATAAGCAGTTAAAGACTGTCTGTTTTTCAGCTGAGCTTTCCTTAATTTTTTTTTTTGTCTTCAAAACATATTCTGCAGAAATGCTTTACATCCAGAAAATTAATGAGGAAAAAAACCCTGAACTTTTTGAGGAAATTAGTGAGGTAGTACCACAAACTAGTTTTAACCTTAATATCCAATGAAAATTAGTCTGTACATCTCAGTTTTATACACTGGAAAGTCATGATGCATATACAGACTAAGGAATACTTTCTAAATTATCCTTTTTTTAAAGAGTAGAACATAAAAGACTGCTTATGATTAGAAATGAGAGACAGATGAAATTAATTGAATGCATCCCCTATCTGAAATTAGTCGCTGAGCTATATAGATGTTAATACTTCTTGCTGCTGCCAGCAAATAAAGGTAGGATTAATCTGCCCTGGTTTTTACTCATCCAACTAGGCATGTATTTTTGAGCTAATCACCCCAGGCTTTTTTGTTGCCTGTGGAGAATGATCAGTATCTAGAGAGACCAATCTTTGCCTCCTAGGCATTTAAGAGAGGCCAATGAATCATCCTTAGCTTGCTTCAATCTACCATGTCAAAAAGGGTAACCAGGTAGGTACAGACCTAAGCTTTATATACCTCAACCTAGGGCAGAAATATGATAGAACGAATTGAGGGGTAAGGAAAAAACAGACTACCTTAATTACAAAGATGGTTGAGATTTGGTGTTCTCAGTATATATGAGCACTATCAGAAGGAAAAGGCTTGTTCATAATTTCCTACCTGCTCAGTGTTGTCCTTGGGCTGTAATCTGTCAAATGGATTTGTAAACACTGTGACTCAAAAAAAAACATATCTGAAAAATTCACAAATTTATTTTTAGGCAGAAATTCAAGCAAAATTGTATTTGATATGTTCTTAACTTCAAATGCATCTTTAAGCTTTCGTTATATGCCAAATCCTGCAGCTCTTGCTTAGTCCATATCCAGATATTTGCTTTTGAAGTCAAACATTTGGCAAAATATGCAGAGCCTGAAGAGATGTAATGAATACTCCCAGATATTTTTAAAAATGAAGATGCCAATGGGATCCATGCTCTCTCACCATTTCAAAGAGATCATCAGTAGAAGCTGTAAAAGGTTTGGTTCTCCTAAAACGTTAGGCTTTCTGCTGAAAGCCAAATGTTCTGCTTGCAAAAAAACCCAAGAATCAGATCCTATTCCTATTTTCATGTAACGGTGGCCTTTGAAGCAGCTATTATTTGAATCCTTATGTTCCTGATTCAGGTTTCTGCAGAACGAATTCTGGAATTCCTCTGAATATCTTTACTACTAATATGACCTTGGAAGAACTGTGATATATATCACCTAGTTCTACTTTCCATTTTATCCAAGTTAGTTTCCAATATTCTTGCAGCAATAGATTTTTGGGTTCCAGAGAATACCTAGAACTGTCAGAGGGTTAAAACTTTTCAATTTATAAGTTTTAAGGAAAGAATAGAAGGGGGGGGGGGGGAAGAAAAAAAAGAAAAAGAAAGGTGTTTTACTGTTCTTTAATTCATTTTTAGACTTTCTCCAGGATCTCACAGTCAAGAGAAATACATTGACTGACCTTCAGTATTTGTCTCTGGAAAAGAGAAGGCTGTCTCGGTGGCTTACACATACCCGGAATTCTGCCTATTTGTCTCTGGAAAAGAGAAGGCTGTCTCGGTGGCTTACACATACCCGGAATTCTGCCTATTTGTCCTTGAGAAATGTTTGGTTCCTCTTATTGAGCTTTCAGAAACATTAAATCTTATGTTGCTATAAGTTTTCTATCATTGATGGAATAATTTATTCCATCTAATCAGTAAACCTCAAATGTTCTTCACCTTTACAACCTTTTTGATCATACTCTTACATCTGAGAATTACTTTAAAAATAAAATTAAAAAAGAAAGTTTCGTCTTCATCTCAGCCCGTTTCTAACCCCTCCTTCTCGAATACACTACACACTGCTTTACTTGCCATCTACTTTGCTTCTTCCCAATCTGAAAGTTCATCCATATTTTTGCCATTTCTGGTGGCTAAAGCTTGCTTGTTGACTGCTCTCCGGGTTGCTCACAAATCTTACTTCTTTATTTTATATTACTCTGATCATGAGGAAAAAAGTTTCTCTGATCTAGAGGTGGCAATACAAAGTCAGGGATCCCGTAACATTCACAAGAATATTTTCACAGCCTTTGTTAACTTATTCATAAGTAATACACCAGAACTGGCTTAATTTTTGCATTTAAAAAAATGTGTTGGTTTTTTGATGTTTGTTTTTTTCTACATATACTACATTGGATTGGCTGATGAAGCAATTTGTAACTCAAATCTTCTCTTTTTTTTCAGTTAATAAAAGTCTAACAGGAGATAGTGCTTTTTCTGGCACACTCTGCCTTTAAAATTTATAATGTCTTTGAAAAATGAGTTTTCTTGTTTTTTCACAGGACAATTTTGATCACATTCTAGAAAGTAAAGCAAGAAAAGAAAGAACCAAGTCCTCTAAAAATGTCCACATCTCTCAGATAATTTATCCCATTTTCTTGCCTGTATCGCTACCTCTTTACCAGTCTGGCTTCTTTGGCAGAAGGTGAAGAAATTGTACATACAGTACTATTATATCAGCTTATTTAAATAGTGAAATTGAAATTGGATATTTTTTGTGAAGATGAAGAAACTAGAAACTACCATAGAACACATGAAAAAATTATCTAGTTTTCATTAAAATTCAAGATTTTAATAGCTTAAAAATACAAAATATAATGCAGCAAGCTGTTATTGTCACTGGACACTAAAAATTTGAAGGACTCCACGGTATTAGCCAACAGCTAAAAAGTGGGTACAGAGGACGTTTATTATTTCACTAATATTCCACTAAAATTACTCAGAAAATTATTGGGTAGTAAATGTGTTACCAGTATGTAAGACACTGTAATTGTCATCATCTTAAACTATTTTGAGAAAAGGATGTACTGTGAGGTTGGAGATTTATGGAATACTGTTATACATTTCTAACCATCTTCAAGGTTGTTATAAAATTTTGAAAATAATTGAAAGAAAGCTATCTAACTGGATCATCATTCCATTTTTAGTGATGTGGCTCAAGAGGCACAGTTCAGCAGTTGAGGTCTAAATCCTTTAGAGACAAATTTGGGAAAATAATATCAGACTTAATTATTTTCATTTCCTTAAACTAAATTTGTTGTTTTCATTTAGACCACTACAAGTATGATAAGGAAATTCTTCTTTTAAATTATAACCATATTTGTAATTTTCTTTGTGCAAACTGTCCTGTGTTGACCTGGTATTTAAAAACTAAAAATATTTTGAATACTGTTAATTGAACAATATGAAAATCTGGATTAATTATTATTTGTTTGATATGTATGTTCTGTAGAAGAAATTAAATTTGAGCTCAAGGTAACACACGCTATCTGGGTTGCTACCTGATCAAATGTGGCTGCAGTAGAAATACATGTACACTGGTTCTGTGGTTTGATTTCCTCTTACCAATTTTTGATTGAGTAAGATTATTTTAACACAGTACAGCAGTGGGTTAATAAAAACCTTTAAAACTACTGATACTACTTAAACTTTTGTTGTTGTTGTTAAAAGCATTTATATCTTATGTGTATAAAACATCTAAAGATATAATTAACATTTTAGCATCGTTTCCTTTAATAAAAAGTAGTATGTAGCTTTTTTTTTTGAAATTTCCAATAGCATTTACAGTTAAAAATAAGTATTTAACTACAAAGCTGAAAAGTAAAAATTGATTGACTACCTGTTCTGATAGCTATGTTCCATCATTTATTTTAAATATATAATAATTAAGCATGAGCCTAAGATGATTGATTTTAAAACACTTAGCATAATATGTTATAGCAAGTGTGTCTTGTTATGTGGATTTTAATGGAACGAGCAGTGTATTATCCTCAATGCAATAGCCAATAATGCAACTCTTATTGTTATGTCTAAGCTGTTGTAATATGCACAGTGGTTCATCTATGTCTGTGTCACACCTGTATGTCTGCTGTATTCTGACATAATGACATATGATTAGAGTTAAATGAATGTTTAAAATACATAATTTATATACAGAATAAAATGAGTTAAAAGCTCCATGTGTTGCAAAGCTGCTATTGTCATCCATCTGAACCAAATTTTTTTTTTAATTGTTATCAATTAGCTTACTCTATGATTCAAGTTGCTCAACAGTTTGTGTTTTCATTTTCAAAACTGTATTTGAGTTATTATATGCATATTTTTAAATAAAATGAAAAGCGATTCATGAACAAAAGCATTACATAGCAAACTACATGTTCTGCTGAATTCACAAGTAATCTCAATTCTGAACATCTGCCAGGATTAGTCTTTGAAATCATATCATGTTGTCTCTTGTGCACTTACAGTATAATAACTTGCCATAAGGTAAAATCTGCAGCTCAGAAACTTAAAAGCCCTTACAGTTTAAGCTGGTCTGTGGATAACTCAAATTATACTGATGTCATTTTCAAGAGTGCCTGATTTGATCCAAAGCTATATTTATTTCCCAGACTCTGATTTTCCTGAAACACATAGACAGTAATAGGTAATTATTTTAGGGAAATAAAATTGTTTCCTTAATGTGAATATATGTACTTTCTGAAAATTACATTCAAGCCTAAATAGTGTTACTTCACTGTTGAAGGAAGATGTTCAAGCATTACTTATCCATCTCAAGACAGTCGTGGGTATTTTAATGTAGGGATTTCTTAAAAGAGTAGAGTAAGACACACAAAGTGGAATCACCTTCAGGAAAACTGCGGGACCCTTTCAGCTGGGCAAATCCATGGGATTAAATCATGGGTACCTGAAGTGAAAAGGAAAGACTTAGAGTCAAAAAACTAGTTAGAACGAGGACTTGCAGTTCATCAGTCACCATCATTTAAATGTATGCAAGATACAGGTAAAGCACTTGCTGAAGAGTCCTTTTGAATAAGAATTGTGTACAGGTCTCATTGAGTATCAGGTTAAATATGGGTTAGCATAACAAGAAAGAAAGACAGAAAAATTGCTATCTGGAGTTTCACAAAAGAAGAAATTCAATTATTAAAAGCATAACTCTTACATGAGTGAAGAAAACTGTAAGCTGGTTGAAATGATGCAGAATCAAAATGAGCCATGACTAAAGGCTGTGGTAAGACAAAAGACTTGTTGTAGGATCACAGAATGGTTAGGATTAGAAGGGATCTTTGAAGATTACCTAGTCCAATTCCCCTGCTGTGGGTAGGAACATCCTTTAATAGACCAGGTTGTTCAAAGACCCATCCAACCTGACCTTGAACACTTCCAGGGATGGAGCAACCACAACTTCTCTGCATAATCTATTCCACTGTCTGATGACCCTTCTCATAAAAAAATTTTTCCTTATGTCTAATCTAAACCTAACCTCTTCAGTTTATAATTGTTGCCCCTCATTCTATTACTACAGGCCCTGGTAAAAAGTCTCTCTCCATCTGTCTTATAAGCCCCTTTTATATATTGAAAGACCACAATAAGGTGTTCCCTGTTCTGCAGGCTGAAAAAACCCTATCAATCTCTTCAGTAGAGATTGGTAGCTGCCCATCAAAACTATGGTATACATCAAATTTTAGGAAGGATGAACGTAATTCCTTACCTGAGAGTAAGGAATTAGTAAGTAAAAGGGGAGAAGAGGAAAAAAGAGAAGGGAAGGGAGGGTTTGGGAAGGGAAGGTTTAGGAAGGTTTGGGAAGAGAAGGAAAGTTTCAATAATTTATGTAATCTTTGTTTCCTGTGAATCAAATGAAAGGGAAATCATTGGATGACTGGAGCACTATTCCAACCATGCACCCTACACATTTATTTTCTCCTTATCCGAAGTCAAATAAAACTTCCCAAAATGACAAAGAAATTTCAGTTATACCTTCAATAGTGTGTTGACTAGATAGATATTTGACCTCACGTGGACAGTTTTATTAATCACAGTAGCAAGAAACAATATCATTGAGCTATTTAAGATTGTAATAAATTTCCCTTTAATTTATATATATTTGATTGATAAAAACTCAACAAATCATGGCAGGAGTTACTGATGAAATCTCAAATAGGTTTTATTATCACAAGCCTTTAAGCTGCTGTTCTTGCATGCAAGGTGAGTAGATTAATGCAGGGAACACAGAAAATGTTTGAAAGCTGTTGATCACAAATTATGCCCTAAACTATATCTTAGAGGGCTGACAGAAACCATGTATTCTGGTAGAACTGTTACTGTTACTCTTCTGTTCTGATCGCAGTTCCACCTAACACTATTTGCACTGCTCCGTGACATAATTATAATTATGACCTTGGGCCTTAAGATCCAGTGTGCATTTTCCTGCAACTTCAGTGGGTTAGATTGATTATGAAGTATGGAAAAGAAGCTTTAGGTGTGAGGAACTGGCTAGTTTGTATAATTTCAGGTTGGAATCCTTGTGTACTTTGGAAACTGAAGCACAAAGAGATCATGACCCTGAGTCATGATCACTCAGAAAGGGGCAGAAGGGGTTAAAAACCCTTCATGAATTGCTTACTCAGACTCCACTTCAGTACTTCCTGAATAACAAAAGCAAAGCAGCAGGAAACTTCTCTTCCCTATGCTTGTACAACACAAAATATACACCTATGCCTCAGAGATGCTATCTCAATAAGAGTAATGGATGATAAGAAAGCAAAGAAACTGGGGCAGTATACTCAAGAGTCAAGAAAACCAAGCATTGTGTGACTTACCTAACATTATGTCCTTCCTTTACTGAAACTACTCCAAAAGATGTCTCGGTATATATCTTACAAAATATACACAGAATGACCTGAAAGCCACTGAAATACTGAGGCAAATAATAGTTCATAATATATTTCATCCATTATGAACGGTATTGAAGTATTTTAAGCAACTTCTTCTTTTCAGTAGATATGACCCCTGTTTTGAATGATTCTATTTGTAAGTTTAGTAGTTTTCCCATCTACAAGTTAAATACAGATGAACCAATATACTTCAATATACAACAACCTTGACATACTAACTTATACAAACCGAGCATTTAATTAAACACATAAAAATAATAAGCAAAATAAAATATATTGAGCTGACTAAAAGACACAAAAAAAGAAGAAAATTTGATTTTCTATTCAGACTACATTACCGACAGACAATTCTTTCTCCACTAGTTCTTTGCGAAAAAAGAGGACTTATGAGTACGCATCTCATACCTTCATATCGATCCTCAGAGGTCAATTCACATAGTTGAATTACCCTCCTCTAGTTCTCATTGCTACTAGATATATTACTTCAAATACAGGGTTTTTTCTGAGAGGGGGGAACTTCTGAATTTTGTTGATAGACCTGAAATTTTATAGAGGCTTTAGTTATGTCAAAGGATATAGATATTTACACAGTGCAGAAGAAACATAAGCTATTTATCTTTAGTGTCTTTCTTTTTATAATATTTAGGAGAATATGACTAAATTAATATCCAGAGGTTTAAACTACAAAAGTAAAGTGGGAAAGAGCAAGGGATGGAAGACACATGGAAAACAAATAAATGTTATACTAATGTTATAAATGTTATACTAATATTATAAATGTTATACTAAGGTAAACACTGCTAACTCATAATGAGCTGTGAAATTAAAAAGCTTTGAGAAAGACTATTCCAAGAAACCAGTCTACAATTATATGATGAACTCAAAATGTTGTTTTGGCCCCCTTTAGTAATTTTTTTCCATTGTATACAGTGAACTCACAGCTTCACCCCCTCACACACATTTAAAAGAAAATAGGAATACTCCTCCCATAAAGTCTTAAGAACAACACCCTTCCTGTTTCAATGTGAAAATAGTTAATTATATATTCCATATATAAAGATCTTTAAGTTAGTTGAATTCTTACAACCATGTAACTTTCGGTGCAAATAGCTAAAAGACTTATGTAGTGCTGCAGATAGGAGCTTTTTTCAGCTAAATACATTCCTAATATAACTTGGGTGAGGGGTAGAGGAAAGGAAGGTGAGGAAAAGGTAAGTTTTCCCTACAGCAGACATGACTTTGAAGGAAAAAAGTTTCAAAGCTGTTTTTAAATCTGTATCTACAGAAGTAGGTTTCTCTAGAGTGTTTCCAAACCTTTATGTTGAAATGGGTTGTTAGGTAGTGCCCGAATATCATTACTCTGGAATAGCATTTGCAAAATATTTTCCCTGCTATCCCAGACCAAACAACTTTTCTGTACAAAATGATCCTTTTCAATGAAAACTGTGGACATTTTTGCATACATTTTTTAGCAATTTTATAGTATTTTGTTGTAATCAACCTTGATGTAAATCTAGTCTACCTCTCAAAGGACAGTGTTATACTGAATAAAATATTGTACAGACTTTGGTTTCCCATACACAGTTTTAAAAATAATGGTAAAGAAAATTATACAGAACTGTGCTGTTTAGGCAGACTTCTAATGAATCCAGGTGATTAATAGGATTTTCTATAAACAAACAGCCACACAGAAGTCATAAAATGGAAAGGAGGATTCACAGAATAGCATTATGCTAATCCCAGGAAACTAATTCTAGTGATGTACTACAACAGCCACTGCATACATTCCATTCACCCAAAACAAGAAAATATACTGCAGAGACCACTTGAAAGTTTAGTATTACCTTGCTGTGCTTTACCACAAATCAATGTAAATTCATTTCTAGTGCCAATATCAGGATTTTGTAGGCAGCTATATGTTTGCCAGTGTTGTGGTTTAACCTTAACCAGAAACTCAACCACATACAGCTACTCACTCACTCCCCCACGGTGGGAAGGGGGAGAGAATCAGAAGGGTAAAAGAGAAAACTTGTGCATTGAGGTAAAGGCAGTTTAACATGTAATGCAAAAGCAGCACATGCAAGCAAAGCAAAACAAGGAATTTATTCACCACTTCCCATGGGCAGGGTGTTGTTCAACCACCTCCGGGAAAGCAGGGCTCCATCACATGTGATGGTGACTTGGGATTAAAAAGTGCCATCACTTCTCTGTTCCCCATCCTTCTTCTTCCCTCAGCTTTATATGCTGAGCGTGATGTCATTTGTCATGGGATGTCCCTTTGGTCAGTTGGGATCTGTCTGTTTCTCCTGGTTACGTCCCCTGTCAACTTCTTGTGCACCCCCAGCCTACTTGTTGGTCATGTGGAGTAAGGAGTAGAAAAGGCGTCGCCACTGTTTAAGCACTGCTCAGCAATAGCTAAAGCATCAACAGTGTTATCAACACTGTTTTCAGCACAGATCCAAAACACAGCCCCATACCAGCTACTGTGAAGAAAATTAACTCTATCCCAGCCAAAACCAGCACATCCAATTTCCAAAAGAAATGGGCAACCAGTTTCTCCTAATTCATGAAAAGTAATATGACGTGTTTCTTTCTTCATCTAAAATTTCTAATCCTAATGGAACTTCCTAGTAGCAACATAACACAAAACTATCCATGTTTGCACTTTCTGTGTGAGCACAACCTCCTTCATTCTCCTCTATTTGTCTTTCCAGAATATTAATTTTCTTCTCTCTCCCTTTCCATCCACTAGATATTACTAAAAAATTTTGATCTTTAGAATTTCGCCACATTCTAATTTCAAAACTTATCAAAAAAGTAATAGACACAGCCTTTGCAAAATCTTCAGAATATATGTAATTTTTAAAAATCTCCATTATGTATGTAATTTGATTAGAGTACACATGCTGGTCTTAAACACATTTCTAATGCTACAACAATTATAAGGATTTTACTGTTATAGGGTAATAACATACGTTTTTAAATTGATTAGACATTTTAACTATCACTCTCTCTTCTCCTCTAACAGCACTTGCTGTGGAGATACATGATTGACACAACCAGTAGTGACATACGACAGCAGAGAATGTGGACCTGGGAGAGTGGGGCAACAAAAAACGGCTACTTGTCAGAAATGCATGATCAAAGAAGCCAGAGATTTCAGAGACTTCTGTTAAAAGCAAATAAACAGAAAAGAAATAAATGCGCACACACACAAAGAGGTCTGCAGTTAAAATTTGCATATGCAAAATGTAATAGAGGGAAAAATGTCATGTTTCTCTATGGCCCTATGTGGTAGAACAAATTCCTTATGAGGTACTTATCTATAAAGTTTACGCAATTATGATACTGAATATCTTAATTATTTATGAGCTGTTATTCCCCCACCTCTGTGAAACTTCTCTCGCCTTTTGTGTCATTAGTGACTAATAGAAAGAAGCCAAGCAAATTCTTCAGATAAAATAATCTGGTCAATATCGTATACAACACCATTAAAGTGTTTTGTCTTTTATAGATAGCAATAAAACACCATATATTGGAGACCTTGTGAGATGGATTTAAAACAAAATTTTAAAGAATAAGATACTCTTAGGGGCTTGACAACCTGTCAGATTAGAAATCACAGAAGGTATGTGGTCTGCAATATAAGAAGAATATTAGAGAGCGTCCAAAGGAGGTCAACAAGATGGTGAAGGGCTTTGAGTGGAAGCCATATGAGGAGTGGCTGAGGTCTCTTGGTCTGTGCAACCTGAAGAAGAGAATGAGAGGAGACCTCATCGAAGTCTACAACTTCCTTGTGAGGGGAAGAGGAGGGTCAGGCACTGATCTCTTCTCTGTGGTGACCAGTGACAAGACCTGAGGGAATGGTCTGAACTTTTGTCAGGGTAGTTTAGGTTGGATATTAGAAAAAGCTTTTTTACCCAGAAGGTGGTTGTGCACTGGAACAGGCTCCCCAGGGAAGTGGTCAAAGCATCAAGCCTGACAGAGTTGAAGAAGCATTTGGATGATAATCTCAGGCACGTAGTGTGACTCTTGGGTATGGTCCTGTGCAAAGTTAAGAGTTGGACCCAGTGATCCTTGTGGGTCCCTTCCAACTCAGCGTATTCTGTGATTCTGTGAAGTAACAAGTATATTCCAAGGCATTGTTCCCCAGTAGTGGTCATGCAGTAACTAATGCTAATTATATATTCATATGTTTTAAATTAAATACACTTCTATTATCAACTGACCTTGCATGCAATATAGTTTGAGATTCTTATTCTCTGTCTCATATTGGGCTTCCTTACATTCAATTAAAAGTCTTGAAGAATGGAGAGAATGTATCTCAAAATACCTCAATAATGAATTGCAGTATGCATTCAGCTTCCAATTAGAGGCTCTTGATCTGCTTCCATATTTTAAGAAAATCTTTAATATAATAAATCCTTTTTCTAGGTGACTTTAAAAGGTCTATTAAGTTACTTCCTAACTTTTCTTTAATAATGTAGGGAAGATTTGGGAGCCTACAACAACAATGGAGAAAGGACATAAGAGCATGTAGTGACAGGACAAGGCGGAATGGCCTCAAACTGAAAGAGGGTAGGTTTAAATTAGATATTAGGAAGAAATTCTTTACTATGAGGGTGGTGAGTCACTGGAACAGGTTGCCAGAGAAGCTGTGGATGCCCCATTACTGGAAGTGTTTAATGCTAGGTTTGATGGAGCCATGAGCAGCCAGGTCTAGTGAAAGATGTTCCTGCCCATGGCAGGGGGGTTGGAACTAGATGGTCTTTAAGGTTGCTTCCATCTTGAGGCATTCTATGATTTTCAAATCACTCTGTAAGACACATTTTTCAGTTTCTGAAATACACTGAAATCTTCCGTCTAGCTGGGTAGGTCTTAACTTATGTCTATTGTTATCAACATTTGTACATGAACTGGAACTGGCAGTCTGATATACTTTTACAGCTAACAGAGGTCAATAGGGTGTCTAAAAGTCCCATTCAATTGACCATTTTGAGATCCATGTTTCACTATAAATGTTTATAATAGAAATCTACTTAGATTTAGTTACAGTTAGTAAAATCAGTCTTGCAATGCATAAGTCTTGATTCTGACAACATGGATGACAAATAACTTGTTAACATGTCTTAACTGGGTTTTTTATCTAATGAATAAATGGTTACTGCTATGAATCTGCAGTCATAGTAAGTACAAGCTTGAGAACAACTCAAAAGTGCATTACTTTTAGGTTGTCCTTTTGAGCTGCCTGATCCATGAACTAGGGTTTGTGAAAACCTGGACACATTTGATTTGTATATGATTAAAATATTTTCCACTATTTTAAAATATACAGCATGTACGTTGTTGTCTTTCAGGACAATAAGATAAAGGGGGAGTATATGTTCTTGAGAGAGCAAAGATTATTTTAACCCTGCTAAGAAAGAGATTCTCCAGGGAATAATAAAAGCCTTCAAGAAACTCAAGAAATTCTTTAAGGAAAATTGTTTCAGTAGTTTCCACTACAGTAATCACTAACAAATTCTACTACAGTGGGTCAAGATGCATATGTCCTATACATGGTCATAGGCATAGTCAAAGACTCTTTCCTTAAGCACTTTGGTAATTTCTTACAGCTGGCAATGTTTAGCTATGTATGTATTTGAGAGACAGGACAGAAACAGCTCATCCTTAATGGACTTAATAAACAAACAGACCATATAATTTTGCTGAAGGGTAAGTTTTAAATTTGTCTTGACCTTGAAATAAATACTAAACTAATACTTAAAGAACACTAAAAGGAATAAAACACTGAATGGTTCCTTTTGCACTTTGTTTTTATGTGTTAATGGCTCTTACTTAAGTCTATGTTGGATGTGTATTTTCTTCAATTTAAGTTCCAGTCATAGTTTTCTTGAGAGATTAATCATCCCTTTGGGAGTTTGCTTTTTCTCCTCTTTTCAGTACTAAGCTATATTTTCATCACTGAGTTTTTGTTTTGTGAGGTTTGTTTTTTTCTTTGTTTGTTTTGTTTTAATGTGATTATCATAGGCTTTGTTTGTGCAGTTTAGAAGTAAAGAGAAGCTGGACAGGCAGTAGAATTTCTTTGCTTGGTTCCATAATCTCTAATTTAGAGTCCTTTTGTTGAGGTAATGTTATTTGGGAGTTTTTTTAAAGACATAGTTCTGCAGGTGTCTTAAGGTGCCTACATTTCTTTTACAATAAATTTGGAATCACAAAGTGATTTATGGTGAATAATGAGTTTCCAAATTAATGGCAAGAGACAAGAGATATTCAGTAACAGAGATTTAGATTTTTTTCTCTTGGAATATTTTGTACTGTCCTTTGGATTCTAACCATTGCCTAAAATGCCAAATACATATATTGAATAGGAAATGAAATTTCCTATATCATTAGTTATGGAGCTACATAATCATATGCTCTTTCTCTGTTGTCTGATGACTAGAAAAGTGTTCTAGGACATGGAAGAGGAATAAGAACCCCTAAAAATCCCTCCTAGATAACAGCATTAGTACATACTAACAAGATAAATAATTTTTTTTAATTGAAATTTTGTATCGTTCTATTATAGACACTTGCCATTGTATACTTAGAATACTCAGAGCCTACCCATCAAATAAGTGTTCAGGAGATCTAGATGGTTGAGATATCTACTCCAAAATCGCCTTTGCATTTAGGCGCCACAACAGCACTGAGCTACTCACCTATACCAAGGCTATTTAGAAACACACAACTTGGGGCACCAAATAAATTCTGCTAGGAATTTTGCAGTGTACTTTTGAGTTAGAAAGTGTCTACATTTAATTTATATTCCTTCTTTTTTTTTTTTTTTTTGTGACACCTTAAGGGATATGTCCATCCACTTCCCAAAAGATTTTGATAAGTAGAACAGTAATAGTCCCAAACTACCATGACCTTCCTTTAAACTCATATAATGGTAACAAGAAAGCAATTCTGTGTCAAACAAACTCTGTTTCAAATTACACAAAGTATGGATAGTCAAAATTACTTAATTTCTGGTTTCTAATTTCTTGTATTAAACTTAACTCTATTGGCAAAATATTCATATCAAAATACTTGTGCTAATGAAAAAAATTAGTTCCAGGCCTTTAAGTTTTATAGCATAATTGCTAAATGACAAAAAATGTGGAATTCACATATAGGTCAATTAAAGCGTGAAGGACTCCATGTTCTTAAATTAGAGAATGATAGCAATAATATTGTTCATTTTTATAACATCTTTCATCCTGGAATATCAAGAGGTGCAATAAATATTACTGATTCCTTCAAAATAATTCATGCAGTAAAGTTGTAGATAAGAAGTCATTGTATTGACATTAAATATGAAAAATGCTGGCATGAAGGTAAATCCAAAAAGTAAATGAAGTTCCCCTGCTTTTGTTAGAGTAGTCCTTACATCAGAAGCTTGCAGGAAGTTCTCTAAAGTGCCATTGATGTGACTGGGATCATAGCAACATGCAATACCGAGAATGGACTTCGATTGCAGGTTTAATTTTCAACAGCCATATGCAGAATGATTGCTTTATGCATAGGAAAAGAGGATTCTATTCACACAAGGCTGGTGAAACATTTAGTCCTAGGAAATTTTGTTAAACACAGTTGAATACAAAAGTATTCATGATCTATTGCAGATATTTAAATCTGAATAGATCTAATTTAAAAGATGACATAACTATGCTTGCATTGGTTTTGACATGTATTATTCATCTTTTTCCTCCTTTTCCATTTGCAAGCAAATTGATAACAACTTTTACATATTTACATGCAGCAGAACAATATCAAATTCACTCACAACCCTTAAACATCATCAGTGATCCTTTTGAAAGGAACAAAAGGGTAATTTGTTTAAAGGGTAATATCTCCCTCGATGTTGTTTTATGACATGTCATGACCTGCCTGAAAACCATAATTATCTTTAGGGAATAACTGTAATCTTCTGATTAATGGGTTTTCATGAGTTGGAACTGCCTGAAGTTTGGACTCACATTTAGATCTTTTCCAGAAAAATAAATCCTAATTATTCTGAGTCCAAAAGTTCAAAATTAAATTCAGTATACTAGATACCAGAATAGAAATAATCTTTCTTGAAATTTTTAAATTACATTCTTTTACTTTTTTTCCCTTCAAAATCAAGTAAGTATTGCAAGAAACAATACTTATTGCAACAACAAAGTCTTTTATTATCACTTTAAACGACTGCAGAAACAGCTCAAGAGTATGAAAGTTTGTCAACAGATCAAAAGAATGGGCTGCATGTTGTCTTTTTGGTTAGTGAAGTTACATACCAAAAAGGCTTCTGGTTTGATTCTGGCTTGTTTTATTTTGTCAGGAAAAGGTCACTAATAAATGCAGTAAACGCTTTCTGTACTTCATCCCTTGGCATGCAATCTCACTAACTGAAGTGAAAAAAACCCTAATGATTCTAGAAATCCTGAATTTCTGTCATGTAACAGTCTTCTCATTCTTCTAGAAATGGGAACTTAATCAAGGCTCTAATGGCACAGTAATAAAAGCAGTCTGAGTCATAGTGGCTATGTGTTGTCCTCAGACAAAAAAATTCAAATCCATTCTGAACAGCTTTTCTCCTGGAAATCTCTTGCTGTAATCAGAAGAAATACACAGAGCCAGCTGTTAAGACACAGTATAGGCATCTATTAATTACATTTTTCTTTCTGGGGTCACACTTAGAATTCTTCTAATAGGTCGTGAAATTCTTATGTGCACATAGCTTCTGTGTTCGCAAAATAGAAATAGCACACATGGACAACACTGAACATAGTTTCTTATCTTTAGAAATATAACAAAATATAAATATTAATATATTGCATTACTTTTTGCCATTTTATTATTTCAGACTGAATAAACTGTATGTGGAATCACATCCTGGAACATCTAAGAATTATCTTGTTCTAAAAGACATTCTTTTCTGTATTTCTTCTCAGTTAGATGTTTGGGATTCAGTTTTTTTAATCCAGAGATTTTCTTGTCTCAGTTTGTAGATGTCTTCCTACAACATAGTCCTTGCAAAAATAAACAGACTACCAATGCTATGACTAAGCAACAAGAGAAACATGGAATTGTTAGAAAAAAAACTTAATAATATAGTAATGAAATTACACATTGCACTTGCAGTTTTATATGTTATTAAATACTTAGCTATTTGAGGAACAAAATTAAGAATCCACTACTTTTTGTAATAAAACTATGGCGTCGAGTTTTCCCCAGTGTACTGACAAACATTAGTCTTTACTAATGTCTATAAAAATACATGGGAAAGGTCATAGGCCGTTCTCTGACCCTTGAGGGAGAACCATACCTCTTTTCCATATGATTGAAGTATCTCCCTCTCCCAGAGAAAGACAGCATTACCAATACACTACTGGGAAAGGTCCTTAGCTTGTGTTTTTTCCCCAAATCCTCCCTGTATATTATGAATCAAAATGCAAAACTATGGATCATAACATAACAGTGCTTCAGGGCTGTTTCTTTGCCCTGTGTTCACTAGTAGAGATATTGTTTCTGGAGTATATCATGTGAATATTCATGACGATGTTAACTGCTAGTACTTCAAAAGAATTATCCACTTTTCAGCTTTTTTTGGAGCTGAGTCAATCTGTAGAAGTTCAATGGCGTATAAGAATTTTTACTAACTTGCTACAATTTTCTCTTCTGATCTTAAAAGCACTGATGTTTTAACATTACCTAGTTAAAACATATACCAAGATACTAGAAATATTCAATTAGAATTGAGCCATGCAATTGCATATATGCATAAATACATACACACACAAATTTCACCGCAGAAACAGTGCTTTTATTTTGTCATGTGATACATTTACTTGCAAGACTGACCTCAAACTAATCTTTTGCCCGGCAGTCTCTATCTTGTTTTCAAGAAAATATGATTATTCTGTGTGTCATAGTAAAGACTGAATATTGTTGGTGATTCAGTTTCCTAATATGCAAGAGTTAGCAGAATGTTCATCTGTTTTGACTTTCAGCACTTAAAACTAAAAGATAAATTGTGTCAGACTTGAATTACTCAAAGTGAAGAATCTTCAACAGGTTCACTATTTTTTTTTCATTCTTCTTTTATTGTTATTGGTTTTTCTTACTTTTTCTGACCCGATGGAGAGTGATGAAAATTACAAAATACAAAGAAATTTTGAAAATAGTAAAATATAGAATATTCTCATGAAGTATTTTTCTCATTTTAATGTCTACACTTGTCAGATGACATCTGTTTCCTAATTAGATGTATAATTCCGAGAACTGAATTCATGGGACAAATACTCATATTTTAAGGTCCAACTTCCATATTCCTTTATGCAGTCTTAAAACTTGCTTTCATGAACGTCCTGCTAATAAGATTATTCAATGAAATATATACAGACATCTAGCACAAAGGAGATGCAAACTCAGCTTAAGCATACTCCCATCTCTTATTTAGGCAAGTACATAAAGACTGATTTTGAGGTATTAAGCAAGCTGTAGAAGTCATTGACCTGTATAATTCACAGAACGGTACCAGAGCAAACTTATGTCAGTGGCAGACAGACTTGTTAAACAGTCCATCATGTCCTCAGCATGCATATCAGTCTCAGTGTCCAGTAGGAGTATGTGACAACAACAAGCCTGTCATCCTAATTGCTAGACCAAATTTTATGTTAGCTTTATGTGGAGATAAATTATTCAGAGCAAATAACTTGGATCACCATGAGCTGGTAGTTTAGAGTGTTTTAGGGAAGATATTTACTGAAATTAATTTATGCTTTAAGAGTATGAACGGTCAATCAGAAAAATGTGCACAATATAAGTTGCCTTAAAATATTCATTTTTATTTTTGGGTAAAACTTATACATCAATTTCTATGTTATACTTGTGTGTAAGTAAGGTGTCATCCATAGTCTGCTTGTAATATAATCCTCAAGGAATATGATTTAAAAAGATGATGTTGTTATTGCATTTAAGTAATTTTTTCCTTATCATTTTACACTACAAAGGTAGTTTAACTGTTAGACTGCCATGGGATATTTTTGCTATTGCTAGGGCTATGATATGTGAATATATAAAATCTAAATAACTTATTAAAGTAACCAAACACTATACTCTTCTAGACAAGTTCTTCTGTGAGAGACCATAATTAAATTATTGATAATACAGACCAAGTAGACCACCTATAATAAATTGTGACCCAAATATTTTCATTTATAGAAAATATTCTCTCTTATTTATATATTTGCAGTGATAAATTAAGAATTTTTTTAACAAAAATATTACATCTTCAAGTGGTATGATTTTTATGCAAAGCTCAGTTAGATTTTCTGCAGTTTACACTGCCCAGTGTATCACTTGGGTCACAGAGATCTAAGATAGAATTTGTTCTGTGCTGCTTTATCTCACAGGTCTGTGCATCTGACCATGAATCAAAATATGAGTCATGCGATTCTAGTAACTCAGCTGTTTTCTCACCAGCACCTTCCAAGATAGACACTTTTTCTATTAGCTTCCAATTTCACATTCTGAGCAAGGTTTCATCACCCTGTATTCCTTCTCAGAACGCAGACTCCACAGCTCATCTCAACACTTGATATTCAAGCACTCAGTATTACTCGTAACATCCCCTCTTCAGGAACGTCTGAGAGTTGGAACAAAGAGATAAAGACTTCTCAGAAGTATGTACAGCATGATTGCTCTGCCATTAGGAATGAAAAAGATGCCCATTTTTAATCTGGATATCATGTCTGAGGGATTCCTCTTGGAAACACCATAAAAGTCCTGCTTATTTTCTCCTTTAGAACATCATCTTCCCATAGAGATATTCTCGATATGGAGGGAGCTCATTTTACCCTCTCTTCACCTCATTGTAAAGATTTTATTAATCTTTCAGTTGTACTTCTTTTAATTAACATATTGTTGGCTCCAACATTTGTCTCTGGCAGAGCCTCAGCAAATAAACTAGTAGAATTTTATATAACTACTGTAAGAAAGAAACATAACACAGCCTCCTTACACGAATTAAGGCATGTACTTTTTCTCTTTACTTCCTCTTCTCTCTGATGTATCTGATTAACATTTCTATTGTATAATTTAATTAGTATATCCTTGGTTTCAGGCTGCTTGGCTCTGTTACAACTTTCTAAAGTTAAGTTGATCAAAACATGAATATAATTTTGTATATATGCAGCCTTCTTTTTCAATTTATAATTAACAATGTTCTGTAACCATCACCTGATGTCCACCAATGCGGTAAACAGAATAGGATTCCCTAACTGAGTAAATCTCCTTCTTTCATTATCGAGTCAGTCCTTGGCTTTATGTGGTCCATGTTTGGGTTTCCCACCACAGGAAACAAATGAGGTTTCAGTTTAACTTCAAAAAGTATAGAATATAACCAGATTCATACCAACAATTGCAGTATAGGGATATCTCTCTGAAACCAAACATTAAAATTAAGGGATCTGTGTGTGGGCTCTCCGCTGGATTTCCCAGAGAAGAATTCAGTCATGCGGTCCCCCTTCAGCAGGAGGAGAGAGCGACCAAGTTTCCTCTTGGTGTTCCATGGCGAAAAGATCTTTATTTCAAAACTCCTGTGGTTTATATGGGCTGGGGGGGAGGGCAAGAAGAAGGGCCGTGATTGAGTCAAGGTACGGGGGGAAGGGAGTGACTTGAGAGCTCCACTGACCAATGGGAGATACAGGAGGGTCACGTTCCAGTAACAGAAACAGGGACTTGGGGAGAGGCGGGCGAGACAGCCTGTCCTGTTTGTGCAGGGGAGGAGTCCGCGATAGGGGAGGGGAGACAACATGGCTCCGAGTGGGGAGGCCGTGCTGGTCTGGGGTTAAAATACACAGCTCAGGGAGAGAACCCATACAATGAAAAACGCAAGTAGTCGTTGTTCTTCTGCTTCACTCGATCCCAGAAGTCGCCGCTGCAACAGACCCGAGTATAAAGCTACTCTTTCCAAGCCTCATAGTCCTGGTGTTTGCCTACATAAAATATTTTGTCAAATATAAGTATGGAAGAAACAAGCTTCAAAAGGCCTGAAAGTGTATCAAATAAGCTTGCTACAAATCAATGAATAATGAAAAAATGAAAGAGGAAAGGAACTCTTTAAGAAATATGTCTGAACTAACATCGTCATCATCCTCATGGGCTGATACAAAAAGCTCTAAGTTCCTTTGGAGTAAACAGGACTGATGTATGTGTGTCAGAGCCCTGTACTATTTAGAGAGGAATCATGAACATAATGAGGACAAGTAACCTTAATTATAGTATTACTGAATTGAATGGTACATATAATTACAAGTGATGATGATGTGTGTGGCTATGAAATCTAACATGTTAAGATTCTTTTTCTTGCTTTTTGTGAAAAGTTTCTAAATGATAGGGAAGAAAAATTTAATGACCAATCGCTTTATTATGAAATATGAAAAATATCTAATAAATGGAATTGTGTCATTATGAAAAATAATTTAATTTATAATAAAAATATTAAAATAAAAAATTAAATAAAAATACTTCATATACAGTCAAAAAATATTTTCATTTAAATTATTTAAATTAATTTCCCAGATCTATTACTATAACACGACACTAATGTACATATTTATCCTGACATAATCAGAGACCCAAATGTGAAAGCCAAGAAACCTCCAGAGAGATAGACATTCTGGCTTGTTTAACAAAATTAAATTAAAATATAGTGCAATGTTGTGCACATATTCAAGAAGTATCATAAACTAGAAAAGTATTTCAGCTATCTCCCAAGAAAACTATTTTTTTTTACAATTTTTGTGTGACTCTAAATGATCCTTTTCTTCTTAAAACATTGCATTGAAGATGAACCTGATAAGAAGTTGAGCCCAATGACAAATTCAGAGGTCAAATTCAAGGTGAGTTAAAACCCTGTCTGATTTTGTATGTACTTGAAAAAAAGGTGCAGATATAAAATGTCCCACATGCCCAGGATTCTACAGCTGGTTATGATTAGAATTGTCAAGACTCTCTCCTGCTTATGACTGCATCATACAAAGTAGTTGGCTTTGTGTCTACATCTTGAGAAGTGCTTGAACCAGTTTTTGACCACTCATGTTATAGAAGCTAATTATGCTCAGAGCACCAGTCACATCAATTTTTCTTTAAAATCTCTGGTAGAATAACACCTGGTAATATATAGGGGTACTGATAGGGATGTAGTTAATTTTTGTGCTCAATTTTTGCACAACAGATTAGTAATTAGAGTTTATGTTAAAGGTGGAAAAACACTAGATTCTATGACCTCTTAAGTCTCTAAATACTTGTTCTGGATTCAAATCCTAATTTTTCCTTTCCCAGGAGAAGAACAAACCATCACTCTGGGAAAGAAGAAATGTATGTTCTCCACCTTTGCTAAATCTGTAGAATCACACAGACAGATATGAAATACTTTTAGGAACATATGGAAGGCAGAAGAGGGACGAGGTAGCCAGATAATTGAACTACTAATTTGAGAACAAGGAACTCCTTAAATCTGATTTCTACTTTTATAACTGCTTACACGTTTCCCATTTCATAATTTAGAAATAAAATAAAATAAATTTTAAATAAATTAATTAATGATTGGTCCCATCAGTGTGTTAAGAGTCTAGGAACTTCTTATGTTTATTCGCTCTCATCCCCTAAATCTTCATTTCTCAGCTACAGTTTCAAAGCTCTGTCAGAAGAGATGGAGAGAAATCTCCCTCTCTTTCCACTGGTTAAGTCACTCTCTTGGGAAATACATGTTCGAACTGCCTCAGGCTGAAGAAGTCACAGAAATGAGATCTTTCACATCTTGAATGTGTGCTCTAGGCACACATATGAAAGGTGGACAACATTAAAACCTCCAGACATATTTTAAAGGAGACAAAGGGGGGAAAGATCCAGTTCTCCACACAGAGAAAGACTGTCAGCCTCAAAGGAGAAAATTTCACCCTCTCAATCATCATCTTAAATAACCAGTAAATTTTGGGCAGTGAAGAATATGCCTGAGTTCCTTCTGTTGCTTTCCATTGGTTAATTTGTGTGTTTTCCGTCCTATGCTGGCTAGTGGAACTCATGTTTCCTAGCCTTGAATTCTTTCCTTAAAATGTACATGAAAGTTTAGCAACTGATGAGAAATCATAAATTTTATTCTGGGAGCCAAATTGTTGCATACAGATATGACCCTCTCATTTCCCTAGAATGGTTCTGATACTATTTTTTGTTTTCTATGTGCATTTTCTCATGAATATGAAGAATTGTCAGTGCAACTCTAGGTCCACTTTCTTTCCCTGACAGATTACTTTTCAAAAAAATTATATTTACCTAACCAAGATAGGATCTTCTGCTGCTTTTTTTGTCAGTGGAGACAGGCTGACAATTAGAGCAATTCATCTCATTAATGGATTATTTTATTGAAGTAAGTGATCAGTTATGCCTAGCTCTCTTTTGGAAATATAGGGAGAATGTAGATATTTAAACCATAGATTAAGTCTATAAACTTAACTCCGGTATGTTTAGATTACATTAAAAGAATTCTACTTTATGTGTTATTATATAAATTCATATAAAATTTGGTTTTAATAAAGCAAAATCTGAAACAGCTCTGTGTATAAGCAGTTAAGAACACTCAGTCCTGATCCACTAGACTAGCTAACTATTGACTTTGTATAGAAATATGGAATTGGTTGATACACAAACAGAAATTATACTTGATCATCATTATATGGTAGTTAGAGATGTCCTATCTTTGTCATTTTCATTGTTTTCAGTTAGATTTTTAATATTGCGTACAGAAGTCTAGGTTGGTGGTAGAATGCTGAATAATTGCCCAGTAGGCTTTAAAAAGATTTGCAAACAGGGCTACAGATTATAATTATTTGCCCTGTTTTTTTTAAATTACATTTTGAATACCTTGAATTAATATTTTTTTTTACAATGATAACTGAATTTGCAATGAAGAACTGCATCTAGTGATTTGTAACATAAAGATAAACTGTTAACCCATATAATTTCTATGAATTGCAAGCTTGTATACTATAGGGGAGAAAGAAACATCGTACTTTAGAATGTGAACTGCCAAAAGACAGTTGTTTTCTCTGTTAGACGCAAATTTCAAAACAAAATTTAAGGAGGACTGCAAGATACTAAATATTGTAATGCTGCAAATAGTGAAACACTGATGCTCTGTGGAAAGTACATAATTTGGTATACGCACTATATTTATTACATTACTACAGCAATGATAACATCATTTGATGGATGCAGAATTGTAAACATTTTTGAATGTCAGTCTTTGCTCTGTACAACTTACTGTTGAATGAATAATTAAAAAAAAACCCAACCATCCAACCAACCAACCAAACAAACAAAAAACCAAACCACAACATAAAACCCATATGTTGTTATATAACCCTAAGAAAGGATCAAAGAAAACAAAACATTCTTTTTTATAGCAAAGTCATGTGTGTTTCATAACCACCAAAGAAAACAATGTTTCTAAATTTTAAGCAAAATGCATAGAAAACCAAATCTTATGAGTGATAGGCTTGAAGCAAAAAGTCTTTCTTCATTCTCCAGTTGTTCTGTTCTAGATTGTTTGGAATAATGAGTGATGAAGTTCTGCTTTTTCATAGTTCCATGAAATTGTTCAGGTGTGAGCAAACATGTGAACATGAATAAAATAAGATCAGTCTTCCTGAGCAAGAACGTCAGAGACAACGGCTTCATCACTACACAGTACAAAAAACATATATGTCAAGTGCTTATTTTGCACTCGGTCCTGAATAGTTCCTTTATGTAAGAAAAACATATATATATAAAAAAATAAAAATATTTTAAACACAGCTTACTAACCAAAGAAAACAAGCACACTACACTCATAACCTGATAATGGGATTGCCTAGCTCCTGCCAAAACAAAAATGCTTTTTAAATTTTATGTATCCATTTAAAAAGGCCACAGTTGTAATTAACTGAAAGGGAAATAACCATAAGCAATATATGCAATTAGTGTATTTATATTCTAGACTGTAACAGTTTTCACCTAAAGCAATGTAAAGGTACAATTGTGATGTTATTAAAGGCAGCCTGACCAAATTGTGAATGGTACAGCTTCAATCTGTCTGTCTACACCTCCACTCCAGCACAAAATCTCAGAGTGCTGTGTAAGATAGTATACCTTATTTCATTGTTAAATGTCAAGAAAAAAAATCATTAAAGAATGATTGTTTAATAATAAATATAACTCAATAAAAGCCACTTCAGAACAACAGGGCTTTTTAATATGAGTTTGTATTAACGGTTGGAGAAACTATTCTGTAGGCATTTGTAGAGGATTGACCCTGGATGGATGCCACTAAAGCCACTCTCTCACTCTCCACTGCAACTGGACAGAGGAGAGAAAAAAAACAATGAAGGATTCATGAGTTAAGAGCTGGGAGAGGTCACTTACTGATCACCATCACAGGCAAAACAGACTCAAAGTGGGTATAGTACTTAAATTTACTACTAACAGGATCAGAGCAAAAGGTAAGAAGTAAAATAATCTTAAAAACACCTTCCCCCCACTCCTCCTTCCTTCCATGTTCTCCCTTCTCCCCCCAGTGGTGCAGGGAGACGGGAAATGGGGGTTACAGTGAGTTGTTGGTTTTGCCGCTGCTCACGGAGAGGAGTCATTTCCCGATCCCGTGACATCCCTTCCACAGGAGACAGTCCTTCACGGACCTCTCTGGCGAGTGCATCCCACAGGCAACAGTTCTTCACAAAATTGCTGTCCCATGGATCACTTCTCCATGACCTGCAGTCCTTCACAAACGAGCTGCTCCACCGTGGGTCCCCCACAGGGGCCACAAGACCTATCTGGGAAAAACCTGCTCCAACGTGGGCTTCCCTCTCCATGGGCTGCAGGTTCCTGGTAGGACCCTGCTCCTGCATGGGCCTCCAACAGGGTGTCAGCCTCTGTCAGATATCCACCTGCTCCAGCATGGTCTCCTCCTTGGGCTGCAGGTGGGTCTCTGCACCCTGCTGGTCCTCCATGGGCTGCAGGGGCACAGCTGCTCCACCATGGTCTTTACCACGGGCTGCAGGGGCCTCAGCTCTGGTGTCTGGAGCACCTCCTACCCCTCCTTCTCCACTGACGTTGGTATCTGCATTGTTGTTCCCATGTTCTCGCTTCACTCTTCCCTGGCTGGAATTTTTTCACCTGTGCAACAACCTTCTCTTCTTAAATGTGTTGTCATGGAGGTGTTACTATCACTCCTGATTTGCTTGGCTTTGGCCAGTGGCAGGAAGTCCATCCTGGAGCCGGCTGTCATTGGCTCCACTGGACAGGGAAAGCTTCCAGCAGCTTCTAACAGAAGCTATTCCTGTAGCCCCCCCTCCACATTCCCCTTGCTACCAAACCCTAGCCACAGAAACCCACTACAGCATTATTCTCAGATAATTGCTTTTTGCCCATTTTCAGACACCTTTGTTCGATCTCAGTGCTGGAGTCAATCGCCTAGGACGTAGCGTACTGAGTAAAGACAACCTTCTAGTCAAGAAAATTTAAAAAAAAAAAAGGAAAAGAAAAGAAAACAAAGGCTGTCACTTCTACATTACTAAACATTATTTTTATTACAAGTATGAAGCTACAATGCTAAAATAGGAAAAATGCCATTTTTTTTCAGGTAAGTTGGTTAACATCAGTTGGTCGCTAGCAGGGGATTGAGTCTTTGTAGACGTGGTCAACCAGTAAGGCAGGGGGAACACACCTGACATGGTGATATTGCCTGGTCAGAAGCCATCAAACAGTAATAACGGCAATCATGTGAGCAGCAGGAGCCTAAATCAAACCCTACCAGCAATGTGTAAATGGTGATCACCCCTACGGATTCTTCCACAGATGTTTTCTGGAAAATCATTAGAGGTACCCTTCTTCTGAGGCCAGTAATATCACCTAGTCTTTCAGTCAGCTTGAAAAAACCCAACCGAACAGCAGAAATTTCATAGCACTATAAGCAGTTGAGAACAGTGGCTTGCAAAAGTAGGAGTAGGAAACCTAAAAAACTGGAAATACTATCATCACCACATATGACCCAATTCTATTTTAACAGAATTGCATGCTGTCTTTTCCTAATAAAGTAAATATATGTGTATATATGAATATATATAAATTGGAAATCAGAGATTTCATTTAATTTCTTTTTTTTCTGCCATTTTTGCTCAGTTCTGCACATGTACAGGTGGAACAAGTGAAGTATGTTTTCCAAAGTAAATGGGGCATGTAATTAGAATGAGTTTCTCTTTTCCAATAATTTTGTTGATTCTAGAAGCATATGATTTCTAATACTCCAAATGAGTAATATGACCAGGCAGGGGTACATCTTGTCTTCAGACAGCTAGGCTTTACATGGTATATGTATTTGATGTCTACATCTGAGATTATTGTCTAGATTTCAATTATTGAAATAATGAGAAAGGTGCAGTTAGAGGCAGTAACACAATTAATTTTAAAATAGGTATATAAAATTACTTCTCTGAACTGACCCTTGGAGAATTCTGCTAGTCTTTATAAATGATAGAGCGAGCTCAGTCCATCTGTACTAATGGCAAGATATAGTACAGAAGGTTTATAAAATAATTTGTGATAAATCGTGCTCTAAATTGAGATTGCTTTATTTTCTCTCATTGCAGATTCATAGAATCACAGAATATACTGAGTTGGGAGAGACCCGCAAGGATCATTGAGTCCAACTCTTGTCCCTGCACAGGACCAACATCAAGAGTCACAGTATGTACCTGAGAATATCATCCAAATACTTCTTCAACTCTGTCAAGGGTTGGTGCTGTGACCACTTCCCTGGGGAACCTGTTCCAGTGCCCAACCACTCTCTGGGTAAAGACCCTTTTTCTAATACTCAACCTAAAGCTCCCCTGACACAAGTTCAGATCATTCCCTCAGGTCCTGTCACTGGTCACTACAGAGAAGAGATCAGTGCCCGGCCCTCCTCTTCCCCTCACAAGGAAGTTGTAGACTGTCTTGAGGTCTCCCCTCAATCTCCTCTTCTTCAGGCTGAACAGACCAAGAGACCTCAGTCACTCCTCATACAGCTTCCTCTCAAGACCCTTCATCATATCGTTACCCTCCTTTGGACACTTTCTAAGAGCTTAATATTTTTCTTCTATTGTGATGCTTTGTCTGATGCTCTCCAGAACATGTTTTGCCCTCCTGGCTGCCAGGGCACTGTTGACTCGTTTTCAACTTGCCATTGACCAGGACCCCCAGGTCCCTGTCTGTGGCACTGCTTTCCAGCATCTCTTTCCCCAGTCTGTACGTACACCCAGGGTTGCTCCATCCCAG
The DNA here is from genome assembly GCF_009829145.1 of Chiroxiphia lanceolata. NCBI lineage: Eukaryota > Metazoa > Chordata > Aves > Passeriformes > Pipridae > Chiroxiphia > Chiroxiphia lanceolata. The sequence goes on along the minus strand of NC_045638.1, from coordinate 67,387,310 downwards.
GTGCAGAATCCAGCACTTTCCTTCATTGAATTTCATATGGTTGGTGATTGCCTTGGAGGGAGTCAACAGATCCTCCCAGTTTTGTGTCATCTGCAAACTTGCTTAGTAGCCCTTCAAGTTCTGTATCTAAGTAATTTATAAAGATACTGAACAACACAGGGCCCAAGATGAAGCCCTGTGGAACCCTACTAGCGACAGGTCACCACTCTGATGTTACCCTATTCACTATTACCCTCTGTGCTCGACCTGTGAGCCAATTGCTCACCCACCACATGATGTGTTTATCCAGCTGTGTACTGGACATTTTGTTCAGAAGGATCCTATGAGAGACAGTATTGAAAGCTTTACAGAAATCCAAAAAGATTACATCAACTATCTTACTGGGTGGATTACCTTGTCATAAAAGGAAATCTAATTTGAAAAGCAGGACTTTCCTCTCGTGAAGCCATGGTGGCTGCGACCAATGACCACATTGTCTTTCAGGTGTTTTTCAATACTTCCCAGAATAATCTTCTCCATAACTTTACCAGGCACTGAAGTGGGACTGACAGGACTATAGTTTCTGGAGTCCTCCTTCTTGTCCTTGAAAATCGGGACAACGTTCACCAGTTGTCCTTCACTCTACAAACAGCCACTGCTCTTCTCTCTCTCTCTCCAAACATACTTTTCACTGTTTTTATTTTTAATAAAATAATACTCATTTAAAAGGCACCATGTCATTTTGGACATCAATCTGTTAAAACAAGTCCAGAGGAGGGTCATCAAGATAATTAGAGGGCTGAAGCACCTCTGCTATGAGGAAAGGCTGAGACAATTGGGATTGTTCAGCCTGGACAAGAGAAGGCTTCAGGAGGAAAGGCTGAGACAATTGGGATTGTTCAGCCTGGACAAGAGAAGGCTTCAGGAAGACCTTTAACGCTGCTGATGCTTTTGAGAAAGCACGCAGGATCACTTTTGAGGACAAAAGACAATGCAGAAAGAATCGTGTCTTGCAGAACATACCACCTAAGGACTCTTTCTGCTGTGTCTTTTGCAACCGAATGTGCCTATCTAGTATTGACCTCTTTAGCCAAAAGCGCGCTTGTAACAAACGTGGGTAGAACCTTCCCCAAATCTTCGCTCGCGAAGCCCAGCCATGATGAGTACTTGAACAGAGTCTACGAGAAAGATGGAGAGAAATTTTTTACAAGGGCATGCAGTGATAGTACAAGGGGGAATGGCTTCAAACTAAAAGAGTTTGGTTTAGGTTAGGTATTAGGAAAAAATTTTTTAATATGAGGGTGGTGAGGCACTGGCACACATTGCCCAGTGAAGTGGTAGATGCCTCATCCTGGGAACTGTTGAAAGCATGGTTAAATGGTGCTCTGAGCAAACTGGTTTAGTGGAAAGTGACCTTACCCATGGCAAGAGGATTAGAAATAGCCCTTTCCAACCCAAACCATTTATGCTTCCATGTTTCTTTCCCACTTTCATTTTCCATTTGATATATTAGAAGTTTATACTCTTAAGGGAGTTCTTCTACTCCTTTTTCTTATCACTTCCACACAATATTTATTTTGTTTCTTCAAGTTTATTCTGAGTCGAAGATGAATTTACAGTCAAGTGATTATTCATCCAAATGCAGAAACTTAACTTAGCTGTTTGCTAACTAATCACCCAGATCAGCTAATCTTAATGTAGTTAGATAGTTTCTAAACTTTATACTACTTTCTAGTTGCTAAACCATCTACTAGTCTTTACCACAAAAAGCAGCCTATAAACAAATTAGTCTGCTGAACTGAATGCTAATCTCTGCTTTCATTGAGACAGAAATATCTTAGGATTTCACGACTATTATTTCCTCAGTTCCTTCCCTGTACAAACTAGCAATGCTACAGGGAAGGTAAGAGATGCTTTCTGTCCTCTCTCCACTTCACTTCTTTCAAGAACAGAGGAAAGACAGATATCTGTCACAAGGCATTATTTGGCTGTTTGAAAATATCAGAGGTTCTTGTCAGTTTTCATTTAGAGGAATCCAAAGTTTTTGATACTTTAAAAAGTAGAAGTTAGAAATGTGTCAGCATTTCGAAACTTTTTATTCTAATTTTGTTTTTCCTGTAGGAGAGTAATAATAATACTACAATGTGCACAAGTAGACCATGAAACAACCCCCATCAGACTAATTCCTCATTAAAGACGTGACTATGGTTTCTATAATTATTGGTGGTCAATGAGGTACTAAAAAAAAATGAGAAATGCCAGATAAACCTTATCTCTTTTTTGTATAATTATGAGTAAATTGACATCTTTTATGTTGATATAATTTGCCCAAACTATGATAATGCCTAACATAAGTGATCGTCCTATTACAATGAAAGATATACACACAATTCAAGTACTGTATTTTAAAGAGATTCAAATTCCCTAACTCTTAGAATTTAAACCATAACTGAATAGAAAATTATCATCAAATCCACTGTTTCTCCTGAAATGATGTAGTAATCTGTACTTTTTTTCCAGTTCTAACCTATTTCTTATTAATTGTACTGAGAAAAAAAATGAGCAAAAATATTACAAGAGACATGTAAGATTGACAAAAATATTTATAGAATTGAAAGACCAGGAAATATAAAACACATAGTTAAACTGATAGATTCCCATCTATCTTTTCAAATTTGGAGTGTACTGTCTTCCAAAGCATCATACTGACTTACAAATCATAAAATTGCCCATACCATTGCATTATGCTGTGTAGTCATTCTTGAATAACCTGCTACTCTTTATCAGGCCAAAGAACACAACATGACATTGATGGCCATCTCTTTCAAACGAGTTGTATTATTTAATTTATTATATGTTCATTTCTGATCACTACAAGAATCATTGTACCATTTCATTTCAAAACCTGTATTTGGTTGGTTGTTTTCTGAAAGTTTTTCATATTTGATACATAAAAACATATTATATACACATCTCGTGTGGTCTGACCGCTGGGTTTAGCAAATTTTATATTCATATATATATATATATATAAAACTTGCTTGCAAGTTACCAAGCAACAGCTATGCCGAATTAATCCCGTTCATGACTTTCTGAGCCAAATCACTACGTAACTTGAAATGTTAGTTGATAAGCTTTTTCCATTCAGTCCTTCATGGTAATGAGAGGTTTCTTTGTCCTTAAAAGATAGCTAGAGGTCTTCAGATTGACCTATGCTTGTCTCAGTATTCAATACCCAGCATTTGACAGAAATGCTACTGATATGAGATATAATGATGGTAACCACACGTGCACAATGATTACAAGCTATTATTACAATTGTTTAAAACTGCAAAGGTCTAGCAGCTCCCACAACAACAGCAACACAACAGAAATTAGTAGAGTTCACAGTTATTCCTATAATGGCTAGTGTTGAAATCAAACATTCATATAAATTATGAACACCATAGTAAATGACTGAGTTTCCCCTCTTTGTCAAATAAGAGGGTAGGAATACTGAAAGGTTTACAGAAGTATATTTAATTCATCCAATTTAGAAGTCTGTGTAAGAGATACTGATTTTCACTCTATAATATTAAATAATCAATTTAACATATCAGAAGACAAGATGTTACAGGAAAAACTTCAGAAACCACATTACATTAGTTAATTTTGTTATTTAAAATTTAGAATATATTTTTCTTTTTGTTCACTGGGATGTGCACAGAAAATTAAGCAAACTACAAAAAACTCTAAAATATTGAAGTTCTCTTTAAGTAGCTGGGCAGATATATAATTACCTGATATAATGTTCATTTGTTTTTCATAAGAGAAAGCCTGTATTTTGTTTGTGGATCATTTAGCAAATCAGTGTAAGCCCATATATATATATTTCAAGTGCATTAGTTATAGATAATGATTAATTCTACTGATCTACATTAGAAGAGTTTTATAATGGCCACATTAAAAATAGGATGCAAATGACATTCTGTTTCTAGATATTTCAATTATCTGAGTGTGGATAATTCTCAGAAAGAAGTCTGAAAATTTATATAAACAATATTTTTTTCTATGAGGTGTCCTAGTTTTAGGCTATATAATGTCCTTGACCAATGTACCCAATTGCCATTCAAATCACCGGCAGCTCCATTGTGATTAGGAGAAATATGTAGCTTTGTTTGCAATGTTATAAGTAATGTTACACATCAACTATGTTGTATTTCACAGAGGGGAAAAAAATTTTGATAATATACCTCTAAAATCACACTTTCTTCCAATAGCCTGAAAGAGTAGAATCATACAATCCTTAAGGTTGGAAAAGACCTTTAAGATCACTAAGTCCAACCATCAACCTAGTATCACCATTAAATCATGACCTGAAGTGCCATATCCACACATTTTTTGAACATTTCCAGGGACGATGACTCCACCCTTTCCCTGGGTAGCCTAGTCCAACGCTTTAAAATCCTTTCCATGAGAAAAAATTTCCCGATACCCAATCTAAGCCTCCCCTTGCATAACTGGGAACCATTTCCTCTCATCCTATCACTTGTTACCTGGGAGACTGACATCCACCTCACTACAACCTCCTTTCAGGTAGTTGTAGAGAAATAATAAGGTCATCTCTGAGCCTCCTTTTTTCCAGGCTAAACAACCCCAGTTCCCTCAGATGCTCCTCATCAGACTTGTACTCCAGACCCTTCTCCAGCTTGATTGCCTTTCTCAGGACACACTCCAGCATTTCAATGTCCTTCTCACAGCAAGGGATCCAAAACTGAATACAGTATTTAAGGTGCAGTCTCGTCAGTGCTGACTATGGGGGACAATCGCTGCTGATACAAGCCAGGATGCCGTTGTGCTTCTTGGCCACCTGGTCACTGCTGGCTCATGTTCAACCAGCTGTCAACCAGCACCCCTAAAACATTTTAATTCATTGGGTGGGGAGGGGGGGTTGTTATTTCATACTTACAAAAGACGTGACAAATGTTTCTGACTGAGTTTATAAGTGCAGGTTTTTACATTAAAATGTTATTATTTATTTATTATTCTTAATAATGAATAATAAAAAAATAATTAAAAAATTAAAAAATAAACCAATATTCCTATCTGGAATCCCTAACAATATTCCTAACATTCCTTGTTCCAGCCAGGACAGGGTTAGATTTTGCAAAAGCCAGGAGGGGGCATAGCTAGGACCTGGAGGTTACTCTATACCACCTCACATCATTATCCAGGAATGAGGAGAAGGATTTGCTTCTGAGTTGACGTAGCTTGGTAAAGGGAAGGGTTTGGGATTGTCAGGGGGTTTCTCCAGGGGGTGAGCAATAATGTTTCCTTTCTTGTACTCTCTGTCATTAGTGTTGTTGCTGTTGCTGTTTATTTTCTTATCTCATTGTTGTTTTCAGTGCTTTATCTCAAGCCATGATCTTTACCTTTCGTGCCCCCAATTCTCCTCTCCAGCTTGCTGCAGAAGAGGGGGAGGGGAAGGAAGAAGTGAGCAAGCAGCACATGGTTTCAGTGGGAACATTAAATTGGAGAATACCATTCCTAAACCACGACACTAACTCACTGACTGTTACTTATTTTCCTTATGAAGTTTGAGGAAGGGCTAAGGGGAAGAGAAATAATAATTCCTTTAGGAAAATGTCCTAGTTAGAACAGCTGGGACCAGTTCATCACTGGATGCGTGTAACCCAAAACTGTGTGTTCTATAGCCTTCCATGCCATTTCCCAGAAACTGTTGTCAATAGACTATTTGCACCCTCTGCCCAGAGCAGTCTGACTCCTCAGGCTATAAACTGGGTGTTAAGAGGCCTGCAAGATAGGAGGGTGCTTCTGTCCTCACACCCTTTGTGGAACTCCCTGCTCTGAGGGAGTTACCAAGCATTCCTGCCTGAAGTGGAGAATATATAATCTTGGAGTCTTGGAACTTTTTTAACCACTCGTGGGGTCCACAGGAAGACTGCAGACCACCACTCTCAATCAAACTGCAGACCACCGCTCTCGACCAGACTGCAGACCACCACTCTCGACTGGACTGCAACCACCACTTTTCAACCAGACTGCAACCATCACTCTCGACCGGACTGCAATTACCACTCTTGACCAGACTGCAACAGCACTCTCACCAACAGGTTTTCCCCTCTCCTTTTACTTTGGACTCAGGGGACCCAAAGAACACCACTCTGTTCATACCCCAGGGTGCTGGGTTATACATTTGGGTTTTGTGGGTTAAAACCAATTGTTTGTCTGTATAATTGTACTTATTGTATTATTTTATTAAATTGTTATTCTGACTTATAATCTCTCTTTTGAGTTGAGTTTATTTCCCCTACTGGTTTATGTTTAAACCAGCACAGAAAAAAAAGACAAACTCGAAACAACAGCAACAGAAATTAATTAAACAAGGTGCTTCAAAATACTCTGAAAAGTTTTCTCTGTGCGCAGTTCTTCAAATGAATAGCAGGTCAAACTGGTCTGTATTGGGTCTGGAATTTCAGTAAGCGCTTTGTTTCTTCTTTTAAGGCTAAGGTAAGGACATTCAGCCAAAGGGGTATAAGAAGGTACAGACTATAGTGGCTTTATTTCTTTCATTATTTACTGTAGACTTTGTCATTTGTTCATCATCATTTAAATAATCTGTCCTTCACACTTAAGTATTTTTGTATTTATTTGTTCCAGCAAAGTTTTACATTTTGATGACCACCTCTTCAGATAGAAGATTGCATAGATTACCTGTTCCAGGTTTAGTTTACATCCAAATTAATGTCACATCTGTAACAAAATGGTATGCTCTCCTGTTGTTGAACACTGTAGGGCCAAGGTTAGCAAATTAGTTAGTATTAGCGTATAGACCTTCTGGCAGGAAAGGAAAGCTTTCTACTTGGAGCTGGGCACTCAACTGTATCTGTCAGCTCAAAGCTGCCACTGGCCTTATTATCTCATTTGTCTTAGTCTAAATTGGCAGTTATGTCTTCATGGCAAATGTTTATTTTTACAAATGAGCAATAGAGTAGTAAGTAGAAGACATAAAACGAGGATGAAGAACAAGTTGAAAGTTTATGGGTAAGAATTAAGGGGCAGGTTAACATGGCTGACACTGTTGTGGGTGTTTAGTACAGACCACCTGATCAGGAAGAGGAAATTGATGACAAGACGTCTGGAAATGTCTTGTATAAAGACATTTGGAAGCAGCCTCACACTTGCAGGCACTGGTTCTCATGGGGAGCTTCAAACACCCTTGTATCTGCTGGAAAGACAAAACACAGCCCAGGAGTCTCCTACAGAGCATTGATAATTTTTTGACACAATTGATGAAGGAGTCAATGAGGAAAAGTGCTCTGCACTAACAAAGGACTGCTTGGGGATGTGAAGGCTGGGGACAGCCTTGGATGCAGTGACCACGAGATAGTGGAGTTCAGGATCGTGTACGAAGGAAGTGGGGCAATAAGTAGGATTACAGCCCTGGACTTCAAGAGAGCAAACTTTGGTCTTTTCAAGGACCTACTTGGAGGTGTTCCTACAGTAGGTCTGTAGAAGATCAGGGTGTCTAAGAGAGCCAGTTAGTATTCAAGTATCACTTCCTCCAAGCTCAATATTGGTGCATCCTTACGAGTAAGAAATCAAACAAAGGGGACAGGAGGCCTGAATGAATAAGCAAGGAGCTTCTGGCAAAAATGAAACAGAAGAAGCAAGTTTATGGAATGTGGGAAAAGGGAAAGATCACTTGAGAGTAGTACAGGAATGTTATCAGAGTATGCAGGATGCAACAAGGAAGACTAAGGTCCACTTGGAATTAAATCAGGTAAGAGATGTCAGGAACAATGAGAAGGGCTTCTTCAAGTATATCAGTAGCGAAACAAAGTCTAGGGAAAATGTAGGCCTACTGCTGAACAGGGTGGGTGCCCTGCTGACAGAGAACACAGAGAAAGCAGACTTACTGGATGCTTTCTTTGTTTCAGTCTTTACTGTTAAGGCCAGGTCTCATGAATCCCAGATCCTGAAGACAAGAGTGAAAGGCTGGAGAAAAGAAGACTTTCCATCAGTCAAGGAGGATCATGTTAGAGATGACATAGACAAACTTGATACCCACAAATCGATGGGCCCTGATGGGATGCACCTACCAGTGCTGAGGGAGCTGGCAGATGTTATTGTTAAGCTACTCTCCATCATCTTTATAAGGTAACGGAGAACAGGAGGGGTGCCTGAGGACTGGATGAAACTCAATGTCACTCCGACCTTCAAAAAGGTCAAGAAGGAAGACATGGAAATCTACAGGCCAGTCAGCTTCACCTCCATCCCTGGAAAGGTGCTAAAATGGTTCATCTTGCATGTCATCACTAAGCATGTGAAGGAAAAAAATGCTATCAGGAGTAGTTAACATGGATTTAACAAAGGGGAAATCCTGCTTGACCGATCTGAAAGCTTCATTTACTGTATGACTAGCTGGACCGATGAGGGGAGAGCTGTGGATGTTGTCCACCTGGACTTCAGTAAGGCTTTTAACACTGTCTCCTGTAACATCCTCATATCAAGCTCAGGAAGTGTGAGTTAGAGGCATGAACAATGAGGTGGATTGAGAACTGGTTGAATGGCAGAGCTCAGAGGGCTGTGATCATGGGCACATGGTCTAGCTGGAGACCTGTCACTAACGGTGTCCCCCAAGGTTCAATAGTGGGCGCAGTCTTGTTTAACGTATTCATCAATGACTTAGATGAGAGGGTAAATGCCTCCTTAGTGAGTTCACTGACAACACAAAGCTGGGAGGAGTGGTTGATAGTACAGAGTGTTGTACATCCCTTCAGAGGGACTTTATTGGGCTGGAGAGATAGGCAGAGAAGAACTATCTGAAATTCAGTAAGGACAAATGCAGGGTCCTGCACCTGGGGAATGACAGCCCCAGGCACCAGTACAGGCTGGAGGCCCAACCTCCTGGAAAAGCAGCTCTGTGGGGAAGAACCTAGGAGTCCTAGTGGACAACAAACTTTCCATGAGCCAGCAGTGTGCCCCTGTGGCCAAGAAGGCCAATGGTATCCTGGGGTGCATTAGAGAGAGTGTGGCCAGTCGGTCAAGGGAAGTGATCCTGCCACTTTATTCAGCCCTAGTGAGGCCTAATCTGGAGTGCTGTGTCCAGTTCTGGGATCCTCAGTAAAAGAGAGACAAGGAACTAATTGAGAGGATCCAACAGAGGGCTGCAAGAATGATTAGGGGGAGGATCTCTCTTATGAGGAAAGACTGAGGGAGCTGGGCCCATTTAGCCTCAAGAAGAGATGACTGAGAGGTGACGTCGATCAGTGCATGCAAATGTCTTAAAGGTATGTGTCAAGAGGATGGAGGCAGACTCTTTTCACTAGTGCCCAGCAACAGGACAAAGGGCAAGAAGCACGAACTGGACTGGATCACAGGAAGTTCACTCTGATTATGAAGAAAAACTTCTTTACTGTGAGGGTGACAGAACACTGCAACAGGCTGTCTAGAGAGGTTGTGGAGTCTCCTTCTCCGAAGTTGTTCCAAACCCATCTGGACACCATCCTATGCAACATGGATTAGATGATCTCCAGACATGCCTTTCAACCCAACCATTCTGTGATTCTGATTCTGTATCTTTTCCCTGAAATTTAAATGAAGAATGCTATAGTTGGTGATTGGCTTCTCTGCTTTTAATTCCCAGGCAGTTTTGAAAGCTATCCTTCTCTTTCCTCACTCAATAAATGTACTATAAAGCTATGGAAAGAGAGGTTATGAAACTAATGTTAAATACATTTCTCTTCTTTCTCTTTTGATTTCTTTTTTAATAATGTCAACACATCTTTTAATGAAGTATTTTAGAAATCATAACTAGATCATCAAAAAACATTGCCAGGGTCATGATGATGTATGTACACCCCATTTAACAGTGCTGACCAGAACAGGCAGTCAGGAAGGTTATACATCTTATTAAATAACATCACATTGCACTCTGGGCCACAAAATGACAATGATAGAATTTTCCAGTTAATCAGCATAGAAAGACACTGCATAAAAGAGAGCTATAAAAGTTATATAATATGCTTTTATGCTTAGTGATATCTGGCACTGCAATCTCACTTCTAGTCATGTTCCAAAAATGACATTTCTAAAGCCCATTTAAGTCCTAAGAAAAATTTGCTGGCATGCAAAAAGTCCTCCCCCCACACACCCTTTCCAAATCTATGCACATCTCTCTTCAGAATAAGGTACTATAAAAGGGTTTTGGATGATCTTTCTGGACAATTATACAAGAACAAGTGAAAATTATTATGCAAAATTAACCATATTTTTCTGAAATATGTAATAATGCTTGAGTATTTTTTCCACTGGTACAAAACAATGTATAAAGGAAATAAGTTATTTACCTTTTATGAAATACTGTTATGATTTTATCATCTGTCACTGAAGAAATGGTCTGCTTCCTAAGAGCTGAATTGTAGACCTGTGAATCAGGTTTGGTTCTGGTTTACATACAGTGACAATATAAAGCACATACTGCGCCTGCAATGCATAGTTGCCTTTCCAAGCAGAGTAGACTAAGTATGCTGTTGAATGAGACTGTGGTTTTCATATTCCCATCCCAGACCTACGAAATTTGTCACTGCATAACTGGAAGATCTGGAGGCAGTGAGAATCTAATTCCAGTTCAGCCTTCAGGTCCATTGACAGTATAGTTTTTGGAAACTGAAAAGGTCTTCCTGTGAGTGTTTATTACACATTTCAAACATATTGCATCTATGACTCCCTTTCATGAAAGACTCAATCCTATTAAGATCTCTTAGGTGTGTTGTCAGCTTATTTTTACACTCAGGTCCTCCTGTGATGTGCATATATTTTTTCTGAGTTTATAAATGATGCTGAGTTTCAGGCCTTGACAGAAATTTTGGACATTTGCAGAAGGAGAAAATTAACTGAGCAATGAACTTGTAAGTTTGAAAGGAAGAAATATGATCATCTAACATCCAGAGGAGACAAATAAAAAAAGTATGTTTTAGCTTCTCTAGTTGACTCGTAAAATGTTTTGGGTTTTCTGGAAGCTACTAACAAATGAATTCTCTGGACAATTTCCTTAATGTTTCTTTAATAGTAATAATTATTCAATGTTATTTAGATATAACATTTCATGGGTTCATTCTCTTATTCAGAAACAGTAGTTTATAGTATTACATAGTACAATTTCCTAGAAAGATATGCATACTGTATTACCAGGTTACATAATTATGTATTATGTTTCTTCTAAAATAATTGAATAGCTAATAGGAATTGTATGAAATGTAAGACATCCCAACATTTTTACTATGGGCAAAAGTTAAGGTTGTTTACTTTAACTGATGTTAAGATAGATGAATAAAGGTTTTATCAATTTTATATGAATCATAGTATATAATTAAAGCTTTTAAAATATAATACTTCTAATGTATGCATATTTATATATATACATAAATGAGATAGTTAAAGAAAAACCTTTAAGTAAAGTAAGTAGTTTTGGCTGTGCTACTTAGAAAAAACACTATTTTCAGCAAAAAAACTTAAGTGGTTTGAGGGGGAAAGGTATCATCTGGTGATTTGTTACTGAAAAACTAAGTTTTTTAAAAGAAGTGTTTGACATTTATTAACCTGTTTTATGAACTTATTCTTTAATAACATGTTCATTATGGTTTGTACTGACTGACTTCTCATCCCCAAACTAATTTTTTAGGAGCAGCACAGTTCTTGCAGGATACACCTTCAGGCACATTGCATTACTTATTCAATACACTATGCAGGAAGATAGAAGAATGCACGAGTTCAAGGGCATTTGTGATGAGTCTTCCAGGTAGAAAAACTGTACTCTTTCAACTTCATTGACCCAGTGACCCAGAAGCCTCTCAAGTGGAATTTGTCCTTTATGCTAACTTCAGGACATTAAAAAAAAAAAAAAAAAAGAAAGAAAAAGAAAAAAAAAAAAGAGACTGAAACTATGAAACTATTAGAATGACCATTAGAATGACAGGATTAGAGCACAAAATTCAGAACTAGAGTTATACAAAAAAAGTAACTCTGTGATCAAGGAGCATCAGTTGGAAAAGAAGGCAACAGTTTCAGAAGTTGATTAAGTATTTATGGAGCATTGATTTCTTCCAGCAGTATATAAGCCTTACAAATATGAGGAATCACAAATACATAGAACAAAGTCACAGGGCTCCTAACATACAAATGAGTAAGCAAAGACTTGAAGAAATACCAAGAAGATAGGTAAAAAGTTCAACCCAGAAGGCTAACTGCAACCTGGGCTGCATCAAGAGGGATGAGGTGAGCAGGTTGAAGGAGCTGATTCTCAGAGGAGAGAGTAGAGGAGGGAGTATCAACACAAGAAATATGTGGACCTGTTAAAGCAAGGCCAGAGGAGGACCACAAAGATGATCAGAGAGATGGAGAACCTGTCCTACAAAGGGAGGCAGAGAGAGTTGGAGTTGTTCAGTATAGAGAAGAGAAGGCTTTGGGGTGACCTAATTGTGGTCTTCCAGAATCTGAAGGGATCCTACTTGAAAGATGGAGAGAGATTATTTTCAGGGCATGTAGTGATAGGATAAGGAGAAATGGCTTTAAAATGAGAGTAGGTTTAGATTAGATATCAGGAAGAAATTCTTTACTCAGAAAATGGTGAAGCACTAGAACAAGTTGCCCAGAGAATTTGTGGCTGCCCCATTTCTGGAAGTGTTCAAGGTCAGGTTGGATTGGGTCCCAAGGAACACAATCTACTGAATGGCAGGGGGCTTGGAACTAGATGATCTTTAAGGTCCCTTCTGACCCTAACCATTCTTTGATTCTATGATTCTAATAAGGGCAGCATAGGAAAGCACAACCACCAGAAAGTTTCTGGAGGACAGTGATGGTAAGTTCCTAGTACAGACAAGGAAAAAGAGATACAGTGTGCAGGGCCTTATACGAACAAGGAAGCACTTGTCAGGAATCTGAAGGCTGCAGAAACCTCACTAGTATCTCCCGCTCCTGCCACCTGCTACACAGTGGTGCCAGGATATGGTGACACGTGTTAAGAGAGCAGAGAAGCATAACAGCACATGAAATATTCTGTATGGTAAAACCTGTGATCCCCTGGTTGTCAGTAATGCCTCCTTTGAGTGTTCACTCAGCTCTGATGAACACAGTCCATTCTAATGCATGCTGGGAGTAGCACCACTGGGTGGTGACCATTGGGTCAAACTGAGAGCAACAGTTAGGCAGGACCAGATCACAACAATGCACAGGAAGAGATAAAGATCATTATGCAACCATTACCGCCTGCAACTTGCTGTCTCTTGCAGTCAAAAGTCTTGTATATGAATTGTCTGGCAGCCTGTTCAGAATCCACTAATTTATGGAAATGTTAAAGATCAAACTCCCAAACTTAGAGGTATAAATACATCTGTTTTTCCAAAAGGTTTAGAAACTAATCCCACAGCAGCCAGACTGCTAAGGACTTCATGCTTCCTAGTGTGGAAAGAGAAGGTCTGCAACATGATAAAGGGGGAAAGGGGACCATCCTCACTGTTGGCTAGAGTAACTTTACACGACCTCTGTTGTTCTTCTTTCTCTGAGAGTTGAGTGATTCATACACTTTTTAAAGTTAGAGTATAGATTATGGCTATTGTATTGTGCACTGATCATTAAGAATATGACCCAATGTACAGAGGGTCTGAAAAAGACTGAAAAGTCTGAGCAATGGAAATTATAGGTAATAGTTATGCTATTGGCTAGAAATTCTCAAAACAATAAGCAGTGCTGATGGCTAAAACCTTTACATGGCAATAAAACTCCAAGTATCACTAAGCCCAGTAGCCAGCTCTTATTCTATCAAATATCCTCAAAAGAACATGCCTGCCCCCATAGCATTGAGTAGTTTTGGGTGACAACCACCACGGCGTAGGAGAATTCTGGTGAGGAGGGAGTAGAGCAAAGAGCAAGATCACAGACTTCAACCTCAGAAGGACAAAATTTGGCCTTTTCAAGAATCAACTTGGAAGAATCCCACAGAAGAGACATCCAGGAGAATTAATTTTCAAGCTCAAGAACAGTGCACCTCAATGAACAGGAAGTCAAACAAATGTGCAGAAGTCTATGTGAACAAAGCTTCTGAATAAACATGATCATAAAAAAGGAAAAATACAATAGTTGGAAGCAGGTACAGGTACACTATGAGGAAAGTAGAGACACTGTACAAGTATGGGACAAACAGGGATGAAGCTGGGAAAACCCTAGCCCACTTGAAGTTGAATCTGGTGAAGGGCAACAAGAAGGCTTTCTACACATCTATCACCAGCAGAAGGAAGACAAGGAAAAATATGATCCCACTACTGAAGTGAGTGAGGAACATAGTGATAAAGCATAAAAAACCCCCTACATATTCATTATCTATTTACCTTAATCTTTTGTGGTAATATCAGAATTTTATATTTTTAGGTCCATGAGGCCCATGGGAAAGTCTAAAGGTAAAATGAAGACCCTCAGGGGAAGAGGTTAGGGAGCACTTAAAAAAAAAATGAACATGCATAACTCAATGGGATCTGATGGGCTGCACTCCTGAGTGCTTAGGGAGCTGTTTTATGTCATTACAAGGCCAGTCTTGGTTGTCTTTAAAAAGTTATGGCAATTGGAAGAGAATCCTAAGGACAGGAGAAAATCAAATGTCACATCTATCTTCAGGAAATGAAAGAAGGAATATCTAGGGTACTACAGGTCAGTCAGCATCACACTGTTCCCTCAGAAGAAGATAGAGCAAATAATACTGGAAATTGTTTTCAGACACATGAAGGTTAAGAAGATGATTGGGAGTAGTCAGCATGGATTCACAAAGTCAAAATAATGTCTGACCAACTTGTTAGCCTCCTTATGATCATGTTTGATAGATGAGGGGAGAGTATTGGATGTTGTTTATCTTGAGTCTACTTGGACTCTTGACTCTTTCTCATAATAGCCACAACTCCACTCACCAGTACACCTCAGGGGACAAAAAGATGAAAAGCTGCTTCCCAGGAAAGGAACTGGTTATCCTGGAGAACACCAAATTGACCATGACTGAACAATGTGCCCTTGCAGCAAAGAAAGCTAATTGCATCCTGAGCTGCATTAGGAAGAGCATCACCAGCAGTCTGAGGTAGATGACCCTTCCTCTCTACTCTGCCCTGGAGAAACACATGAAACTCTGTGCCCCCTTCTAGGTTCCCTCGTACAATGGACATGCTAGACATATGGACATGCTGACACAAGTCCTCCATCAAAGGAAGGGCCACAAAGATTGTTGAGGAACTAGAATATCTGACATAAGAGAAGTATCTGAGAGATCAAGGATTGTTCAGCCTGGAACAGAAAATGGCCACTGGGGATCTTATCCATGTGCACAAATATCAGATGGCAAGAAATAAAGAAAACCAGTCCACATTCCTGACAGTAATATCCAGTGACAGGAAAAGAGGCAACATGCACATACTGAAACACAGAAAATTGTGCTTAAACATAAGAAAAAATTTTCTTGTGCAGGATCAATTAAACAGTACAGCAAGTTGCCCAGAGAGCCTATCAAGTCCATCTCCATTCCTAGAGATACTCAAAACCCAAGACATGACCCTGAGCAACCTGCTCTGGCTGACCGTGCTCTGACCAGAGTTAAAATAGGCTGAACTACATAATCTCCAGGTGTTCCTTCCTGCTTCCTCCATTCTGTGATCCTGTGATTCAGTGGGTAGTCCAGGTTCTGATTTCTAAGAAATACAGCATCATCTCTAAGTGGATATTGGGTCCAAGACTTGTATGTCAGTGTTCAATTTTATAAGAGGAAATTATATAAAATTTTGACTTTGAAGATACCCTAAGTCTAATTGCTGTTGCAGCTGGAACATGCTCCATATAGAGGCTTTTGAAACATGCTGAGAGAACAGAATTTGATCTCAAAACATTTGGGTTAACAAAAGAACAGGCTGAAAATGATATCTATTGATCTAAGAATCTCTGTTGGACCACACTTTAGGATCAAGTTAAGATTAATTGTCATTTATCTTTAGATTTAACTTGTAACATTCCATTCCTTCTATTTTCTAGCAGCTAATAAATATTTCCTATGTAGCAGGGTGTATAATATTGCTGAGCACTTTTATGGCATATAGGATTTTCAGTACCTTCAGAATTTGCCTCCAAATAAATCTGTGCCTGGCACTTCATTAAATACAATGAGCATTTCAGCACACCAAGGCCCTACCAAGTATCAACATTTGCAGAATATCTCTCTTAAAATAGGGAGGAACTGAATTAATCATGATTTCTTAGCAATTGCTGAACTGACGTCCATGTAAAGTGAACCTCTCCTCAGACAGCTTATGGATACCCTCGGGTAAAAGTTGAACTTTCACCAACATCCCAAAGGTTATAATCTTCATTACATATCAAAGACAAAACAGTAGCAGTTGCATTGCAATTTCAATATTGATCATAGGTCTTAACACTGCCTCTTCTTAACAGAAGAGAGAACTATGGTTAATAAATATTTACCCACTCTGAGACCACTGCCGAAAACAAGTGTGTAAACTCTTTGTAATGAAAACATCTATAGAGAAGAATCTGACACTGAAACAGCATCATTGCTTCATTCCAAATAAAAGAAGGAAATAGTGATTGAATGACAAATACTTACAGTCAGTAGCAAGTCCCTTAAACTGATATCAAAAAATTGGAATGCCTTATATACTACCGTCCAATATCTTAAGTCATGTCTTTTCATACACTTACCTCAGAACCTTAATTTCCTGATAGAAATAAAAACTGGCATTTGTACCCTTGGAAAATGTAAACTCGAGTCTTAAAGGAATTATGTTCATCAGAGCAGAAAAGCTAGCTGAAAAAAAGGTTCAAAATTTCAGATTTCAAAATCCTGGTCCTGCTACTTTTATTGTCCTTCCACTATCATTTAGACAATGTCTACAATTTCTAATGCTTCCATATTTCAATCTTTTCAGAAGACTTCAGAATTTTGAGAACTTTTGCCCCTTCTGGAGGATTTGAAATGCTTTTTCCCCATTTATGCATTAAGAATTAATTTCTCTTGATGCTATTGATGCTATTTGATGTCACTGATCAACAGTGTTTGAAAAAGTAGTTTAAGGACTAATACTATGTCCTGCTTTGTCAACAGTCATTGACACATGAGCAGTTAGTGCCTGAAGGCCCCCCAGAGCTACATTATTATTGAAACTGTGTGGAAAAGCTGTGTTTGCTCTAGTTACTGTATTTACTTCCTCTCTGGGTTTTTTTTTTTAGTAATGATTTACATTTCTGCACAAAATGGTTGTTATAAATAAATCACCAATGCGTGTGACTCATGCCTGATGACAATAAGCCATTGGATTCAAACTCCAAAAGTCACCTTCTTGTTTTCTAAACTTGATATTCCAATTCTCATTTTAGTTTGTGGCAGGGTCTTGAAAGACAGGCTTTAGGCATTAGATCTGCTGGGGTGGGGGAGTTGGTTTTGAGGTTTTTTTAGTCTGTATAGTGCTGTGAAGATCTATTTGTGCTTGCAGGAACCAAAGTTGCTAACATGACTCTACCTTTCAAACTATTTTTATTCCCATTTAGCCTTGTTATGAGGCAGGGGTTGACTGAGCTCCTCTCACCAAGGAAACTTTTGTTCTCCAGTATCAAGTAAATATAAATACACTGAAGATGTCATTCATGTTTCCTTCATCTTATGGTATATTTGAGTCTCAAGAGAGTACACTACTCTAGACTATTAACAGATCTACAACTTTTATACAAGGATTTACTTACCACTACTGAGATGGGAGTGAAAACTAAAACCAGGAGCACAGCAGAATAACACAGCAGGAGATTTAAATTTCCACTTCTTCAGCACCCCTTCTAGAATGAACTTCTCCAGTGCTCGTTACTTCTTTATGCAAATTCTTGAGCAATGAATTGGGAAATTCTTCAATTCTTTATTACTAGCAGTGTCTTTCAAGAGACCTGAGGCATATAAGTTTGCATTCTGTCTAAATTACTAGGTTTTATTTTTAATCCTATAGATGTTCTCATCACAGACAAATTACTTTCTGAATCCTGTCAGGCTCCTGGCCTTGGTGTTATAATAATCCTCACTATTCAAAGTTCCTTTTCTATGTCGTCAGCTACAGTTCAGTTTGAGGAGATGTCACACTCTGTATATGTGCACATATGTATTTGCATATATTATTATTACTATTATAATTTTGCAATATTGCTGCAAACAGAATAGAACCTTGTGTTTTGCTTTAACCTTTCCTTAAGAGTGAACTGTTGCAGTGCATGGACAATGGCCTACAAGAAAGATGGAGAGGAACTTTTTAAAAAGGGCATGTAGTGACAAGACAATGTGGAATGGATTCAAACTGAAAGAGAATAAGTTTGGATTAGATATTAGGAAGCAATTCATCACTGGGAGGGTGGTAGAACAGGAACAGGTTGCCCAGAGAAGTCATGGATGCCCCATTCCTGGAAGTGCTCAAGTTCTGAGCAACCTGGTCTAGTGAAAAGTGTCCCTGAACACAGCAGGGGCGTTGGAATGAGATGGTCTTTAAGGGCCCTTCCAACCCAAACCATTCCATGATTCAATCTATTCCTGAAAGAAAGTTTTGCTTTTACACTCTCTGAACATGTCTATAGAAATATCAGCATAAATAATTAAAACTACTCATACAGATTCTGTTCAAGATGCCTCTGAAAGAAAAAAAGTAACCCAGAGGAGTGAAAGCCACTCTTCTTGCATCTTTGTAGCAAGTTCTACAGGACAAGTGTTTGTTTTGCAGTTATATTTTTTCCTTTTCAACTGTAAATTTTCTACTAGATGGAAATAGATGATCTTTAAGGTCCTTTTCAACCCAAACCATTCTACGACTCTACTTTTCAGTTAACTAAACATATCATTAAAAGCCCAAGAGTGTTTGTGTTCATACAAACCTTTCTACACTATTCAGTTATTAACATCTACTAAGTCGTCTCTACTTCAATAATCAATAAACTAGAGGCTCCATAATCATTAAAACAGAGATAGATTATATAAAAAAAATTTATTTCTTCATGAGCTGCAATATCTCATGGCTACCTAATGACAAGAAGTACTTCACTTCTCTGAGTCCACAGAAATCAATGGAAATTTATACAAAAATAATTATTGTGATAAGACAAGGGAAAATTATGCATAAAATTTTATCTGAAAATTATTGATCTCTCTGACTTTTTAAATGCTGAAAGTGTTTTGTATGTTACACATAATTTTGTTGATCAGTTATAAAATATTTTACAAACCAACTGTCTGTGAAAGTGCTTGTCAGGGCCCAGAACTTAAGTTAACAGTAAGCATTCTCAGCCTTAAATATGACTGGACCAGTTTCAGATTGAGTGTTTCATGTGGTTTAAATTAGTTATGAAACAAAATATGCACGAGAATCAGGAAGTTGTAATATGTGATATAACTACACTAACAGTGTTTAAATCTATGCTTTGGAAGAACAAAATTCCTTTAAAAAACCCTTCAGAAAATATTTCTTATTTCAAACTGGAAGTACTTTTATGACAACTGAAGAATGTTTACTCAATATCAGCACTGAGAATTTTTACTTTAGGAGAATCAAACTTCTACCACTTTGAAATTTTCCTAGTGGGAAAGGTCAGGTACTCAGAGATGTCTACATACACCTATCCTTGAATTCCTGAACCACTCCTTATATGAAAAGATGGGCCTGAATATTTGGTTCGATAGTACCAGAGAAGCTTGTATATTTTTTTCTAGTGCTAGGCAACGATTGTCCTCTGTCTACTGACCTATATACTGTCACCAAAGTCTTTTATATCTGTTTCTATCTGGTTCTCCCTGAATTGCATCTTTTTGTTCATAAACTTTTATGACATCTGAGCTGTCTGAATATGTTCTCAGAATACTTCATTAAGATGTGCTCAGCTTGCTACTGCATTACACACAAAAAAAAAATAAAAATCAATACAGCAACCTAATCTAACTACAGACAGTACCACTAATCTTTTCCTTTTAACAATGTGTATGTAGTCTTAATGGGATCTAGGGTCTCAAAAGCAAAAATTCAGTGATTTACACCAGGGCAACCTTCCACAGTCTTCTCTGATGTTGGAAAGTAAGTTTCCTTCTTCTACCAACTTCTAACTACATGATAACTGTCACTTTAGATCTATTAAATATAATTACTTGTAATATGCGCAAGCTCCTTTTTGCCACGACAATAGCATTTTTCATCCATCTCTAGTACTCCCACTGTTATGTAAGTGCACTATGGACAGCAATCCCACAGTCCTGTAGCAGCAAGTCTCCAAGAGGAGGGAAATCTGCCTAATTTAGTCCCCCATCTTTCACATACGTTTTCTCCTGTATAAAATGTCTGATGCTTTTCCATATAGACAGATGAAACAGATGAAACTTCTAGGTACCACAGAGGAATATACTGTATAACTATATTTAGATACCAAAATTTATACATCTGGGTGGGTTTTAATTAATGGAGACTAGAATACTTCAGATGAGAAAAAAGGATTGTCTATTTTCTAGTAAACTGAATTACTTTCTAAACTGCCTTCACTAGTTATTCCTAGATCATCATTGACTGTAATGATAACATAAATACCTAAAGAGATCTCGAATTGTGCACTGAGACAATTAAATTTAATTACCTGCAATCAGTATCTACAGTCTACAATTTGGGAGCTGAATCCAGCATCCAAGTACAAGAAAAAACTGCTTAATAATGGAATTCAATGCTTGCAATGTTTAAATGTATACAGTGATTCAGTGCTTGCAATGTTTAGATGTATAAAGTGAACATAGCAGCTCAAAATCTTGTCAATAACTCACAGTAAAGTTTAGGTTCTAGATGGATATGAAGAGCAAACCAAGATTCAAAGATACCTCGACAGTTATTGCACAGAATTACTGCTTATGATGTCATGGATAAGGAAGCAGAAAAAGTGAAAACTGGAGACTACAAATGGTGGTGCATTAGTGTCAAAAAAAATGATAAAAAATCAAAATGTAAAACTGCCCAAAACAAATGTACTTCAGTGCTTAAAATCATCTTGTACTCTGCAAAGTTTATAACATTCTATTTTGATCACAGTTAAGTTCTTTATCCTGGATGTTTTATGTTTAGAACTTCTTACACAGGCTCTGCCCTAATTACCTAAAATAGTTCTCCCATAGTAATGTAAGGATTTCAATTTTACACCTACTGGATTAAAAAGACACAACCGCAGGCTGTCTATGTGTGATTATTTCCTCAAACTGAATTTTAAATAATTTTAAAACAGGCTTAGTCAATTATTGTAACTGTAACTGGTTTTGTGTTTGGTTTTTTTGTTTGGATTTTTTTTTTAGTTTTCTTTTTTTTTTTAATTATGATTATTGCTTGTTCCTTATCTTAGTATTTCAATTAGTCATTTTCTGTAATTTTATATGTATTGTTCAGTCTGGTCTCTTCCAGAATTTAACTGACAAATAAGTACCAAAAAGGTAGTCTATAGAGTTAGAAACATTTCTTTAATATTTTACATGAAAATGTTGTAAAACTATTTAAAGAGTTAAAATTTCCTGTTCTGATCAGAGGAAACTGAGGTACCAATACTAAAAGAGACATTCCCAAACACTAAACTAATGGCAGACAGCATGACAACACTTTTGTTTTCAGCCCAAGAATAAAGCTTTTGGGCTTTTTCATGAGTGGCAAAAGTTCTTATCTCATGGAATTGAAATGTCTACCCCTGGTTTCCTTACAAACATTCTCTTCTTCATTGCCTCCTCTAAATCTATTCTTTTCAGCTCTGCTAATAAAATTAATCCATCTTGTCAATTGTCTCTCTCTAGACATTTAAACTGATATGTCAATCTCCTGCTCACAGCCCTAGCAATGCCTGATACTCCATCCTGAACCCCGTGTTTCAAAAGAATCCTGACTTTATAAGTGCTGATGCCTACCTCTCCGCCTAGGCTTCTTTTACAGACAATTGAGAGGAGTAATCACATATAAGACCTATTCACCCGACCTCTTTCAGAGCTCCATTACTGCAAAAGGTTCTTCATATCTAGAAGTGTTTTCTGTCTCCACAAATTATGAACGGCATTTAAAGTATCTGGCACAGATGTAGGTGCCTACAATGTACCTGTTTTCATGCATTCAAAAAATATCCCCTTGTCTTTTTTCTCCATCAAAGTTTACTAAGTGACATAACCAACCTTCATTTGAGACGTCCAGAGGCATATGGAAATCAATATGGACCTGGGCCCTCTGTGTCACAGTATCTGGCTCAGTTTGCCCAGAGAATCTGTAGATGCCCTATCCCCAGAAGTGTTCAAGATCAGAGTGGATGCAACCTGGTCTAATGGGTGCCATCCATGCACATGGTGGGGGGTGGAACTAGATGATCTTTAAGATCCCTTCCAACCCAAAACATTCTATAACTCTATGATTCTGACCTACAAGACACCCATGGTCTTCTGC
This sequence comes from Chiroxiphia lanceolata, assembly GCF_009829145.1. Taxonomy (NCBI): domain Eukaryota; kingdom Metazoa; phylum Chordata; class Aves; order Passeriformes; family Pipridae; genus Chiroxiphia; species Chiroxiphia lanceolata. The sequence goes on along the minus strand of NC_045638.1, from coordinate 67,364,823 downwards.
AGCACCTGCTAGCAGTCAGGGTCCTGGTCTCTACAGACTCTCCAGAAACAGAGACTGAACTGAACTGAACCCAGTCAATCTCCTCCTCTTTGCTTCCACTTCTGTAAACGTCTTGCAAACTGTGTTCACTGAATATGCAAACTGTCAATCATGCCTTTCCTCTTTTTCCAAGTAGCACAGCTTCAGATTTTCCTGTTCAGCTTATCACATATCTTTCATTATAAAAAGTTCCATAGTCCCATATTCTCTATTTTGTCTCTTCTGTCACCCTTCACCTTGCATCAGATTATGCCAAATCAAGAAAAAAATCTTTGGAGATTTTGTAAGTCAAAATCTTTACCCTTGGTACCAAAATAGAAACATAACCAAAACCAATGTTAATGATTCTCTGCATTGTAAAAGCTGTGCAAACTCTTAAACTACCAGACCACGAATCATATGCTAAAGATAGGCACTCAGGTCAAAGTAATAAGCAAGGAATTTTGCAAGGAATATTGCAAGGAATACTCATATTCATGCACAAACCCATGAGCATCAGCAGCAACTGTAGTGAAGAAGATCACAATAGGGACACTTGTAATACTGGTTGCTTCTTTAGTATACAGAAGTGTTTGTCTCTTGAGGATTCTTTTGGTACACTAGAGACACTATCACAAAACGTTAAAAAAAAGGCGTTTCTTTAAGCATGTTTATTTCATTGTTAATTCAGTTCATTTCAATGATACAATTAAAAACCTAAAAGCATTGTTTTGTAGAAACCACAATTTTTACCTCAAAATACTGAAGCACCACTGTTATTCTTTTTTTTCTCTTTTTTAATTTTTTTTTACTTTTTTTTTAGTTAGAATTTCTCTACGCAATGGTTTATCAATAACAGGAAAGAATATATATATCAGTGTTCCTAAGGCTAATTCTTGGACCTGCTGAAATCAATGGCAAAATTCTCAGTGTCACCCCTGAAATTAAGATGAATCCCATAAAAGTAAGAAATTACTATATTTTTCTTTTTTTTAAGAAAATGTGTCAATGTTAGGCATATGGTTTCTTTCATGAGAGATCCATTCACAGGAGTGGGCTAATGGCAGCTGCCACAATCTTTCTCCCACTCCTGATGCAACAGAGCTTTTCATAATTGTCTGTATTCAGCAATGTTTTGTTTCACAATTATTTTTAGTTTCAAAGTTATATTAGTTTTAAATATGATACTATAAAAAAAGGAGTGATAGAAATATGGAAAATAAGATACGTAGTAGAGCTCTTAGCCTGAATTTGGTTGCTTATATATAGCAATCTTTTCTGTTTGAGATTTCCTTGGAAAACCTGCCTAGTCTCTGACTGCTGCTCCAATACATTATGAATCTCTCATAGGTACTCTTCAGTATTTGCTAGCTCCATACAAGTATCTCATGCATTTCAGATTCTCTCAGGTGTCACTAGATGCCTGTGTCTGGACAAGTGAGTCACGGTACTGATTCTGTGCCAGGTAACAGACACTTCTAATTGGAGATCCAAGCTTTCATATAGTCATACAGTCATAGAATATGCTGAGTTGGAAGAGACCTACAAGATTCATCGAAGTCCAGCTCCTGCTTCTGCACAGAACCATCCCCAAAAAATCACACCATGTACCTGAGAGCATTGTCCAAACTCTTCTTGAACTCTGTCAGGTTTGGTGCTGTGACCACTTCTCTGGGGAGCCTGTTCCAGTGCCCAACGACCCTCTGGGTGAAGAAGCTTTTTCTAATATCCAGCCTAAACCTCCCCTGACACAACTTCAGACCATTCTCTCAGATCCTGTCATTGGTGACCACAGAGGAGAGGTCAATGCCTACCCCTCCTCTACCCCTCACAAGGAAGTTGTAACTGCAGTGAGGTCTCCCCTCAGTCTCCTCTTCTTCCGGTTGAACAGGCTAAGTGACCTCAGCTACTTCTCATACAGTTTCCCCTCAAGGCCCTTCACCATCATCCTGGCCCTCCTTTGGACATTTTTTAAGAGCTTAATAGCTTTTTTCTATTGTGGTGCCCAAAACTGCACACAATATTCTAGGAGAGGCCAAACCAGTGCAGAGCAGAGTGGGACAGTCCCCTCCATCAACCAGCTGGCGATGCTTTGCCTGATGCTCCCCAGGACACGGTTGGCCCTCCTGGCTGCCAGGGCACTGCTGACTTGTATTCAACTTGCCATCGACCAGGACCCCCAGGTCCTTTTCCGTGGCGCTACTTTCCAGCATCTTGTTCTACGGTCTGTCATATGTCCATTTCCTTATCATTAATGCAGCTACTAAGAGCTTGATTCGACTGCTCACGTTCAGTTGCTCTGAGTACTGGCACAGAGCATTTTAGTCATCCTCAGGGTATCCAAGGTACCCGCATAAGTTTTTGCTAGATGTAACATACAGTTTGCAGAAACCAATATCCTTCTAGCATGGTAGATAGAGGCAATGTAGGATACACAAGGACGTGTCTCTTGGCTCTAGAAAACTAGGTAAGGATTAATGAATTAACCCCTACATTTACAGTCCAGTTGATGGGAATTTAGGCATCTGTATTGGAATTCAGTTGAAAAACATGGGTATTAGATGTCATGTAACGCATTAATCTGGTGCAGGTGGAGATCAAGAGGAACCTACAGAAAACCTTCATTCATTTGTATCAGCATCTATAGTCTAAACAGGATGCTCAGCAGTGTTAAATGACACTACATGCCTGTAGTAGGCAATCAAAAATGTCAGCTTTGTTACCTGTGTGGACTTACACAGAGAGTAGAACTGTCTAAATAAAGATGTCTAATACTGCTTTAGATGATCTGTGTTGTAGCTACTAGCAACTGCTAAAACTGAAGTTACAGCAGGGCATCTCCTTTCAGTTCTATGGAGATTTGGATTGTCTTAGCTCTGAGTCATTTTTTGTGGAACCGAATAGAAACCTCTTTCTAATTGCAAAGGTGTCACATAATCCTACCCTTACCTTTTTGAAAATCAACTTGTTCTGTTTAGTATCAGACTTCAAAATAAGCCTATAGAGAGTTGATCTGAGGCCACATAGGTATCCATCACCTTACTCTGGCTCCCTACTCTGTCAGTCAAGATAAATGTATGCCTGATTTAAGACTAAATCTCCATCCATGTAGGTATAGATTTTAAACCTTTCCAATTATTTTTCTACACAGTGACTAGAACAAGATGCTTGCCTTACTCAAATAATTTATATCATATGTTCCTGGAGATATCTAGCCAATTTCAATGACTGAATCATTAAGCAGATGTGTTGGGTTGATTTTAGTGGCAGTCTGGAATACATGGGGTTTTTTCTAATGGCTAGAAAATAAGGCAAAATGAGTAACGCAGATGCAGATATTACAACACTAACATCTAAAGTTAGCTGACATGCATTCCACTTTGATTTCCAATTTTTTCCCTTCTGCTCTCCATGGTGAATTGTATTATATATTCATTAGCCTCTGACATTGTTCCTACTTACTTTCTTCAATAAAACCCAAAATCTAATGCTTTTCTTTCAAGTTATCCTTATGGAATTTTTACATTACTTTGCTTCCTAATCACACCCAATTTATTTTGTAAATTTTCAACTTATGCAGTGATATTTTACAAAACAATCCCAGAAACTTTCTAATTAAAATATCTTTGTGTGAAATAGTTTAATCTTTTAAAGACCGGATGTTATACTTGCTGCTGTTTCTTTGATCAGTCTGAAAATGTGTGATGCTCATTCTGAGTTGATCAGTAATTTTTGTGTTTGGTAAAGAATTGTTTTATTCATTTGAAAAATTTTGGAATTTGTATTACACCAAACTATTTGTTAGAGATCTGCAAGCTTGATGGAAATTATTTAACTCATAGAACTTATATAGACTTATTGCCTTATCTAATACAATTTTGAATTATGGGAAAGACAGAAGACTATTTCAGTTCTACAGTGGAACAATTTTTCAGTAGTTAGAGCACAGGAAAGAGGTGAATGTTGGCTCTGTGGAAAAACTGACTCTGGGCTCCATCCTGAAAGATTACATACCTCCTTTAATTATGTGGGTTGACCCTGACTCTATTATTCCACCTCCTCAACCTGACAGGGGAGAAAAATATGAGAAAAAGCTTATGGGTTGAGATAAAGAGAGGGAGACAATTCAGCGTTTACAATCACAAGCAAAATAGACTCAACTTGGGGAAATTAATTTATTATCAATCATATTAGAGGAGTGTAATGAGAAATAAAACCGCATCTTAAAGACACCTTCCTCCCACCCCTCCCTTCTTCTCAATTTTCTCTCCCTCTCCCCTGCCAGCAACTCAGCTGGACAGGGGATGGGGGTTGTAGTCAGTTTATCACATGTTGTATCTGCTGCTGCTTCCTCTTCAGAGAGAGGACTCCTTAACACTCTTCCCCAGGATGGGTTCCTGTTTCCCCATGGGTACCCAGGTCCTGCTAGGAGCCTTCTCCAGCATGGGTGTCCCATGGAGTCACAGCCTCCTTCAGGCACCCAACTGCTCCAGTGTGGGGTCTTCCACAGGCTGCAGGTCAATCTCTGATCCTCTATGGACCTCCATGGGCTGCAGAGGAATAAGTTGCCTCACTATGGTCTTCACCGTGGGCTGCTGGGGAATCTCTTCTCTGGTGCTGGAGCAAGTCCTCCCCCTCCTTCTTCACTGACCTTGGTGTCTGCAGGGCTATTTCTCTCATATAGTCTCACTCCTCTCTTCCAGTTGCTGTTGCACAGTAGTTTTTCTTCCTTCTTAACTCTGTTATCCCAGAGGCACTATGACCACCACTGATGTGTTCGACCTTGGCCAGCAGTGGGTCTGTCTTGGAGTTATCTTACACCAGTTCTATCAGACATAAGGAAAGGTTCTGGCAGGTTCTCACAGAAGCTATCCTTGTAGCCTCCCCTGCTAACCAAACCTTGCCACATAAACCCAATACAACTTAATATGCTAGTTACCTACTCAGCTGCTCTTATAACCTCTCTATATGAGCTCCTGTGTACTCTGCTCTCCACTGAGAGGATGTCAACCTCTGAAATCAATGTCTCAGAAAGTGGTTGCAGTCTGGAAGGTCTGGGGCCAGAGCTGCCTCAGACAGTTTGCAAACACAGTTTGCAATAAACTATAGCTGAAGGCTCTGATTATATGACCCCATTTGCCTGCCTTTTTGACAAAAACCACTTTTGTTAGATTTTCCTTGGATCTACATGAATTTACTCAACTTCACAGAGTTCTCATCTAAATGAACATATGCTGGCCTAAAGTGGCATGATACAGAGAGAGATTATGACTCTTGGATAGTAGTTATCTATTGTGGTCAATCTCTGGCAGTAATTTGTAACGGAAGCTGGCAAAATTTTTCCTTGGGCAAAGTGATACATATGAAACTTTTGTTTTCATAAACAAACCAGCTTTTTTTTTTTCTTCCCATGCTTGTTAATGGAATTGGAGAAATATGGGGGTATATAATATACTTATATTTAGAAAATTTTCATAGAGTCATAAATTGTATTTCCTTTTGTAAGAAAGTGGTAACCAGACAGCATGATTTGTATATCACCATTCAACTTGCTACTGCTCAATTTAGATAACAATTAAAACTAAATTTGACATTAAGTAAATAAGTTTATTTGAAAAGCCTTTGCTTACTTCTGATATTAGCAACTGTCATCATTACTGTACTTATACTCCATTGACCTTTTAGAATCTCAGTCCACTTACACACTAAAACTCCATTAGTGTGTTCTGATCAGAGTGCATGTCTGGGGCTTTAGGATGATTTATCAACTGGAAATTATTTGAAGGGGATGTATCATTGTAATATATTTCCCGGATGGATTTTCCATAAAGCTCACAACTGCCATAGAATGAGGTCACAGAGACGTTATTCAAGCTAAAGATTCCAATCTTAGTTTCAAAAATCTCTGGAATCTGGCTTCATTTACATAATACTTGCAGGAAAGGCATAGCAATAAGCCTAACAACAAGAATATAAATTTAATATTTCTACCTTATAGAGCATGTAGTCTTTTTCAAAATAATAAATGAAAACTATATCACACTTGAAAATAATCAAGTATAGTAAATATGCATTATGTATGGTCATGAAAAGAGAAAATAGGAAGGATGCTTTACACTGTATTGGGTGGTTCTACAGAACTCATTTACAAGGAACATGAAGAAATCCTTTATAATCAGATAATAGGAAAACTTAAGAAATATAAATATTTTAATTTAATGTTTGTTTATTAATCTAGTATTATTTAATAAAAATTTTTTTTTTCCATAACTTTTTGTCTGTTTTCTTTCTCTCTTCTGGGATGATGGCAGAGAAGTAGAGTAATTGACAGCACAATAAGACAACTTCTATCTAGAGTTAGTAGAGGGAAACCCTAGCTCAGAGAAGAAGAAACAATCTATATCAGCTTAACTAACTACAAATTTTGTAGTATCCTAAACTCTCCTGATTTAAAAGTGACTCCCAAGGATCAACTCAACTCCTGGCCCTGCACAGGACAACCCCAAGAACCACACCATGTGCCTGAGAGGTACATACTTCTTTTTTCTCTCTTTTAATCAGTAAGTGAGAATATTCTACTATTTCTGATATATATATATATACATATATATATATATATATATATATATATATATGTAACCTGTTTCCTTGTAAATTGTTCCGCTGTATCCAGAAGGACATATTTGCCCTATACATGACCACATCAAAAAGTTTTAAGGATCACACTGAAGCACAGGAAATATGGCATATTCACCTTGTCAGCTTTACAAGGGAGTTTCTCTTTATAGTAATGAAAATATGAAGAAATGTCAAAGGTATTTGAGATCTGTTTCAAAGGTTCTCCAAGCTAATGAAACTGATGTATGACTGATCTAGCTATTTAAAAACAAGAACTCAAATATATTTGATTCATTTAAGGAAAATCTTTGCACCATGTTCCAAATTTAGGATCCATCATCCAAATCATCCAGCTACACCAATAGATTTTTGTCACAAAACAATGGAGTTGGCCACACCCATTCAGTAAACAGAAGTATTGCTACACTAATATTAATCCTTAGGATGTACAATTATCAATTATCAAGCTACATGTTGCTGTGCATACCTTCAAGTGAAAAAAAATTAAAATTTAAATGTCTGACTGCCTCTTGTAAAATGTATGATGCCCTGGAGAACCTTTTATCCATAGGTGGAGAAAGAACACACAGAATATTTGTGGTTGTCAGTAATCCCCAAAATACTCCACTTTATAAAAAAATAAAAATAAAATTTTTCTATTTCTAAACATGAAGATGGTAAGCACTCTGCCAAAATAATCAGAAGTGTATGAAGTAGGTATACAATGTATATTTAATGTGTTTACTGAAATCCGGCATTACTTCATATCAAATTACACTGGATTGCACCCTACTTGAGGTAGTGTGTAGGGACTTTCATAGTGTATAATGTAAGGCAAAAGTGGCCAGATTTACCTCAGAGAACAGCAGGCAACTTATTCTGGGTACTTAACAACTTACTTTGGGTAAATAAGTTGGTGTCCTAGTTCCTTCAGAACATAGCTGGCTCTGCGGCAAAATCAGGGGCCTTATTCTAGACTCTGAGCCCAACTGGTCAAATAGAATCACTGAAGCAATACTGTGTGTAACCTACTCTCACTTATTCAGTCTTTAAAGGATAGTTCCCTACACCATCTCATATATAATTAGTATCAAGCCCTTAGTTAACCCTTCTTTATGCATTTAGGATATTAACAATGATTACAGTCTTGTTTCACTGCAATAAAGGGCATAAATACCCAAAGAGTTGTCATACTATGTATGTTTTCTGGGTTAGTGCTCACTTACTGTGTCAACAGCACCATTTGTTGCCAACATGTTAGCTTTTTTTCTCTTTGAGTTTTGCAAGAACAGTCTAGTAAGTGAGCAATTTTGATGGCGGTAATCTACATAACCGAGTGGAATGAAACAAGACAGAAGAAGTGTTAAAGCTGTGCGCCTTGAGAGCTCTACATTTCTTTTTTAAAACCCTAAACCAAGTCTGAATTCCCATTTAGATGCTTCGTTGGATATGGAATTAAACAGGACACTGAATTAAAATCTGCACTGCTTAAGAGCCTAATGTTAATTCACAAAAATAAATGGAAAAATTACTATTCATTTCAAGACCATTTTTGGACCAGATCCAAGAAGCAAAATTTCCCTCTTACAAACAAGCAGCAGTTCTTCATGGAGCAGTCAGTTCCTCAGCTTCAGTAAAAACTCTGAATGAGTAACACATTATCCTCTTCATATTGCTGAATCATGGTCAATTTGTGGTCCACCAGCACCTCTAAGTCCACATATTGTATATCTGACCATATTTGCACTACAATAATCTAGTTTGGCACTTCTGTCAGGTACATATTTTTCAGAAAATTCTTATCTGAATTAAGTTAAAAAGTTCTTAAATTTCATTCCATATGGAAATTAATAAGTTACACCAAGAGGCAGATGCCTTGTCTTTCAGGCTGTGAACAATTTCAGCACTACAAAGCTCATGAATTTCATATATTTGAAGGAGCAATGATATCACCAAGGGTGTAACTGGTTTGTTTTCCATTGGACATATCTGAACCTGTTGTTTTGAATAGTCCAAACAGGGACAGTTGGGCACAGAGGTCTCACCTACTGAAAATAACAATCACGTAGATGTCTAGTTAGTTAAGGTGAATAAGGACCTGTTATGGACAAGGACAGAGTAAATGGCAACCTACAGTGGATACAGATCCTGGGGTTTATTTAAGAACCAAGCAGACTGGAGATTTTACACCACCCTCTGTCACTCCCTCCCTCCCTTCCAGATGTATGTTCAGCAGGTCTTGACATCCCTTCCCTACAGGGATGTAACTACTGGTTCAGGAAGTTTGGGTGGAAAGTCATGGTGGTTCTTGTTATGCTGCTGCTTACAGTGACTCTGGTATTACTACCCAGAGTCCCAGGTCAACTTGTGGCATTTACCTGTGGCCTTCACTTACTTCCCAGATTTTTCCCCTCAATCAAGACCTTCGCCCACTTTGAGAGACCACTTCTTCCTAAATCTAAATAGTCAGTGTGCAGAAGCACAATACATGATCAGCTTCCTGACTGGCAGTTCTGTCTCATGTCACTGTCAACTGGAATATTCAGGACATGACACTTTTGTTCAGTCCAGGATTTATCAAAATTTTCAGACACATATACACTCAATTATCTGCCATGTTAGCATTTACATTTTAAGCTGTTTTTTCATGTAACATAACCTTGCAAGAAATACTAGAGTTATAACAGTTTCAGGTCATAACATATGAACAATTGTGAAAGAAATGCCAGTATTCATAGGTGATTCTGCTCTTTTCAGATTTTTTTTCTTACACATTTTTGTTCTGTCTCTGCAATGCTGCCTTTGACAGAATAGATATTATTTTCTAAAGTCTGGATTTCACTTTGCAAGTACTTTTTGAGTATTCATATTTTTTACCATCACTTTTTTGCTTTTGCCAGATGTTACACACTTCTAACAATATAATTTATCAAAATGAAAGCCCGTAATTCATTTCAGTAATCACCAAATAAAAATTGCTTAAGCAAATCAGCAATTAAAAAAAATAGAAAATAAAAACCAAAATAAGTTACTTAGTTTCAATAAATGGTTACATCTGGAAGTCAAGCCTAAGGGTATAACTTGGACTGAAGTGCTTAACCTTTTCATAAGAGCCCCACAGGGCACTATTCTAACAATAATCATGAAGGATTCCTGATACTAAAAGCTATAACCAAGCCCGTGTGTCCAGGTTCAGGGGTCATAAAGAAACCATCTGTGATAAAACAAATGTCAGTTTAAGATCTATACATAAATTTAAATGCCACCATGACAAATTTACAAGACATTACAAAATATTGCATGACTCAAGAATTTAATTTTTCAAAATTCTATGTTACTAAAGCTGGACTGTTCCACATTCTAGACAGAAAGCAATCTCATTTTGTCTCTTAAGAAATTTCAAGACCTTTTTTTTTTTGCCACGTGCTACCACTCCACATATTGTGGATGCCAAGACTGCCAAGATGTCTGGAAACACAAGGCATTATATGGGTGATTGGTCTGAGGGTGAAAAATTCTTCCTCCAGAAAACACAGGTACTCCATGAAAGCAATACCAAAAACAAGGACCAGAGAAGGCTGACGGATGGTTAATCTGTCTGATGAGGCTCAGTGTCAGTGCAGGTCAAACAGACTTGTGTGTATTCAGTCATCATGATTTCTCTGAAGCAGACATCTCTGCTGGCTTTTAAAGTTTCAAGGAAAGCTAATGGAGAATTTGTATTGTTCAGCACAGAAAAATATGTACTTTCTGTATCTCGTGATCACCATGTATTGGAAATGAATAGGATATTTCTAGTTGCAAGGGCACTTAAAACATCCAGCCAACACCAGAACATTCTGGGAAACCAATTTGCTTCTATACTCTTTACCTTGTATAACCACAAAATTCAGTACTTTTGTTTCATTAGTCATGTATATACAGTCAAGTTCACAGTAAATATTTCTGTGACCTAGATGTTTAGTGCTGGCAATGCAGAGATCTGGTCACTTTCAATGGGTGGAGGAAAGCACAAATTAGGTACTAGCAACGTCTCTTCTTGCAGAAAACAATAAAAGTTGTGCTGTTGCAGCATTTGTTTGCAATCCAAATTTCGCTCTTGAACAGGTAGTTTACCTGGCATAAATTTCAACTGAAATTAATTGCCACTGTAAACCAAATTGATTTTGACTTTGCAAACATGTGCCATAAATAATTCATTTTCAAATGATGGACATTTTCAGTGGCTTATTATAATGAGTATTGATTATTGCTAACATAAACCAGATAAAATTAAGTTAGAAATGTTTCATGTTTAGCAGTCAGAATTGCTAGTTCTTCTAGAATTAGATTTTATCTATGATTCTATGACTTATATTAGCTCTGGTAGACATATGCTGGTGGTATGAATGTGCAGCCCCTCTGCAAAATCCTCTTTTCTTCTCAAAGGACTTTATTAGCCAACTGAGAAATTAAAGACTACACTGGGAGCTGAAAATGAGACAGAAATATCCCAAAAAGGATCTTTATGTTGGAGTGTTCATTTACTCAATCACATATATGCCTCATTTATGTCATGTTCTTGCTATCAAGAGTTGCATTTTATGTTTCAATTTTCAAGATCCAATTGTTGACAACATATTTTAAAATCACTACTTTCTTGAGTATTCCTCTCTTCAATTTTTGTGGCTTTGCCATTGAATTTAAGAACTAGGAGGTGAAATGTACCAGATAACTCAGCCTTGTCAAATACTTTTAGATATGTAAGGCATCTCCAATATTGCAGATCTGAATAGAATTCAACTCAAATAATATTTTAGTACATAAATGGATGGATCAGATAAAAGAAAATAAGAGGCTTACCTCTTAGACAAGCCAAATCAATAAAGAGATTTAATTCAATTGAGTCATAATTTCATACTATTTATTTTTTTATTACTTCCTTATTTTCAATATATGTTTGTTTGGCCCCTGTGGAAGGGCATTTGTTTTTATGCTTTGTTTTTTTTGCTTTATGATGAATAGAAATTGCATGGAGAACAAAAACACCAGGGAAGAACCCAAAACAACCTTTAAACAAAGGCTTTATTAGCCTAATTTCTGTGTAATAACATGCAGATTATAAAGATTAACACTAGCAAAAACCATTATGTAGGGCTATACTGACAACAGTGGTCAAAAAGCAAAATCACAAACTTAATATCACATGAAAAAGCCATGGTAAGTTTTAAATTGTATTCCTATGGCAGAAAAAGAAAAAAAAGCAAAAGAAAGAGATTTCAAAGCTGCATTAAGCAAAATAATGATCAATGATTATTCATGTTTGAATTAAGGACATAATTTAAATGCTTAGCTAGTTCTATCTTGAAAGCCTAGTTTCTTCTAAGGTCGAGTTCTTAAATGGCACAAATTGTTTTATATGGGAATGCTGAGAAAAAAACCTGTAATTAGAGTGGATCTGGTCCCATGTAAATATGTTTAAACCTCCAAAAGTGAACTAGAATATTAAAACTCAGATTGTTCACTTTCTATATAAAATAAATTCCACACTAGACCTTCATACAACACATGATCTGACCTCACAATTTTTCCTAGTGTTGCCAAAACCAGTGCTCTAAAAGGACCAAATCAGAAAAGCTCTCTATGAAAAAAAAAATTGTTTTGCAAAAAGCTCTTTAAAATTAATATATCGCAGTAATAGCCCCTTTTGCCATTGATTATTACTAGATTTTTCATTATTTAGGTTTCTCTAAATTTGTTAGTTTCAGTTGTTCAGTGGACAATAAATATAAATAATTGCAACCTGCAATTGCTTACCACAGCTACTTGAAATTTACTGTATGTGTTTAGTCATCACTCACGTGGTGATGCCTCTACTCTTGATACAGCTGACTGCAAAGAGAACAGCAGAGAACAGGAAACAGCAAATAAACAAGTACATCCATATGTGAATGCCTTTCTTCTCATATGGGTAAGTATCTACAGAAAAAATGGTATTCCCCAAGTATCCTTATAAGCAAAAACTTATTCCTGTAAATATTTACAGTTTGCAAACAAAAGCAGGTTGAAAACAGTGAAAGTAAACACCCATCTGGATTTAAACAAATATTTGTAAACATTGTCTTGATATATTTCTCCATATTTGTTTACATAAATATTTTACCCTCATATGTTTTCTAAAATGCAGAGGAAAATAGAATGTATGAACCATGGAGCCTTTAAATCAATTTTATATTTTTTTATTTGCCTTGGTCTGTATATGAACTAGAGTTAATCTTAACTACAAGGGAGCCTTTTTTCATTCATTAATCTTGTGTTTTTAAAACCAAGTACATCATATGTCTCTGTAAATTTTATCATTATATTCTCTGATTGTTGTCTTATGTAATATGGAAAGTAAATCAACTATCCAATTTTGTTGGAAATCGCAAAAAGACTGTCATATAAACTGTAAGAAAGCAATTTTCTGAATTCATTGACCTTTCAATTGAAATCATAACACAGCATAATCACTAGGCATTTAAATTAGCAATCTAACTCAACACAGACGGATAACAGTGAAATCTCAAGGGTTTGTTGCCTGAACAAGACCACAGCACTGTAGCTAAAAGGGTAAATGTGCTTCATGTTTAGAGATGACCTTTAAGTCCCACAGCTGCCTATCATATGTCTTGTTAATCTACCCTGTTGTTTGGTTCATCTGCTTATTTTATCCTTCTTTTTTTGAGGAAGAAGTTTAGTTTTCATTCAGGTCTAACACTTCTGCCATAGGTGCAACACAGATTTGTGTGCTTTACTTTGTCTTAATTTAGGCTCACACACATCTGCCTGAGGAAAATGTTTAAACACTGAAAAAAAGATTTATTCTTAAAAACTTTGTCTTTTAAACAAAAAGCAGAATACAAAGGGAGTTTCATAATGCTTCTTCTTTGACACATGTATCTGATTAGTAGCAGGATTCATCTGATATGATTTTAGCTTCCTTAAGGTTAAACATCTAACCTTTATAGTCTGAACATCACCTGAGAAGAACCAGCACTCACAACTTTTTCTAGATATTCTAGTACTTAATCAAAGATGAGGAAAAATAATGTCCAAATAAAGGTGTGTCTCCATTTCTGAGGACCAAGAGCAGCACTCTCTCTCTCTGATGGCAGACAGAAGAACTCAAAGACAAGCAGGGAGAAGAATTCCAGGACAAGCTTTTAGAAGAGGTCACTTTTGAGGGGAGAATAAAAGGGTTACAAAATTTTAATTTTTAACAATACCTCTTCTACATGCAATTATAGACTGTCTGTGGACATGAAAGTGTAGATGCATAATTTTCTTTGTTTGGACCCAGAAAATTAGGTTTTCCATTTGAGAGCCTTTGAAATTATATACATACACACTGACAGAGACTGGATACACCTAGTAGCATCACACTTCAGCATTTGTCACGTCCCGTGACCATAGGGGAGATTATTTAATGAAAAACAAAATTAAAGCAAAGCAAAACAAAGCAACTGATTTACTTAACCACAACTTTAGACTATGAGGTCCATTGCCATTGACTGGAAAAACTTTGGAAGAAACCTGAGGAGTTTTGTCTGATAAAGGACTGGAAAACTTGATTCACTGGTGTCTTGATTCAGTGGTATCTGAAATGGCTTTGTGATTACTTGCCAGTCTTAGTGGCCAAGTGCCCACACCACTGAAAACCTTTGGCACCGACAAGAGATGTTAAGGATTGAATGCAAAAGGCAGTTGGACAAATACTCTTATCCTATAAATCACCTCCTCTGGACATTCATGGTTATAGTTTAGTCCAGTTGAATTTCTATAATCATTCCTGCTTTTTACAGAAGTAATTACGGTAATCATATTAAAACCTATTTACTCAGTATTACCTACAGGTTAGCTGATAATCTCAACAATTCTGTGATGTAATAAAGTAACATCCCAAATGACCTGACAATACATGACACTTGTTAGCCTGAACAGCAATACCAGAATGTTCCTCTTTGTAAAGGAACACAAGATAAGTAATAAAATTTAAGTTAGTCTTCCTTCTAATTGGGGGAAGGACTACATTTGTGTACACAAATTATTCTGTTCTTCTAATCTAATTTTTTTCCTCTCTGACATATAAACTTTTCTAAAATGAGCAGTAATTTTCAGGGTTTATAACATTTATTATCCTCTCTCCTTATCTTGTGTAGCAGACTTGTGCTTTTCTAAAAGGATATTTTTCTCCTTGTATTGCTGTTTACATCTCACACAGTATTTTTACAGAGAAAATGTCACGTTGTGAAGTCTCCAGGTATCCTCCACACAATGATTTTTTTTAACCACAACTCTATTTTATAAAAGGGCTTTTAAACAGCAAACTCAGTTCAAAGTGTTGCAGAGTTTGGAGACAAAACAAAAGTTCCACAGTAAAGAAAAAAATCAATGAACTTTCAAATAAATCAAGATTAAATCAAATCAAGCCAGCTTTAACAGAGGATTTTAAAGCCAAACAGTGACTTGGCTTACCTGATAGCCAACCACAGGTACAACAGATTAGATATATATAAAGCCAGTGATAAACGTCTGTATCCTCTCAAATCTCCTGTTATAAACGAGAAAAAAGACATTGAGTTAGCCCCTGCCACCTTTATTGGCAACTAATTGTTCCACAGGATGTCTTCCTGATTTCAGTGGTGACAGATCTAAAATTAGATGTTATTTTATATAAGATGTCAGAAATGATCTTTTATCATCAATCAGCTATATCATTTTGAGTAATTGTGAAGTACAGAAAGTCAATAAACATATTGGACAAACCAATTAAATATTAGAATGACTGAACTGAAATTCAGTAAGTTGTTTTAAAATATGCAGGCCTTAACTACTTCCTTTTGTACAGAACACATGCTAGATAATTTTTTAGAATAGTATGTCTCATTAAACATTACATGTATTCATCAGTCCTGGTGGGGTGAAAGGTTTATAGCACAGAGTCAGCAGTAGAAGGAAAAATATTTGACTTGAACTTACATATTTGTTCTTATACTGTAAGTGATTTTGGCATTTAGAAACTGGTTCTTGTTCTGGGCTCTCTAAATCTCAACTAAAATGCCAAACTAGTCATCAGCCATCCATTTCCCTTTCATCCAAGTGCTCTGCCTGGAGTAGAACCTGACACATCAGAAAGTGTGCTGATATTCTACATACATGCACAGTCAATTTACTGTTTTAGTTGGCAGCCAAGCCTGGCTAGTTTTGCATAAAAATAGCACATTGACTTTTCCATTCAGTCATGAAATATAAAGTGATCATCATAGCTAAAACAAGAAGTTTCTTTTTAAGCTACCTCCAGCATTATTAGCAGAGAACTAGCTCGTAGCAACAAAACATTAAGCTCCAACTCTCTGATGATAGTTCATAGTTTATGATCTGTCTTCAGTAGTCTAATATTTTAAATGATCGTGATCAGCGTTTACATCACAAGAGGGAAAAGAAGAGTTAGGCCCACATTTCACTAATAAAACACTACTTAAATGTACCCAGTGAATTCACTAGCCTCCATAAAAACTGCCAAACAAATTCTGAATGTCTTTAACCACGTGTAAGAGTCCAGTCCCAGAGCTACAAGCTCAACCAGGAGTTTTACCTTAAAAATATACAAGGCTCCAAAAATTTGCCCACCAAGTCTTTAGAAGAGGCCTTGGTTCTTTTAACACCTTAAGAGAGAACACAAAGGAGAAACACTGCACCCGTTTTCTCAGAGGGTACTTTTACTGGTAAACTTTAGAAAATAAGAGATCTTGGCCAAAGTTGAAAAGGCCACATTCAACCAAAACAAAGCATTCCGCAAAGCATTGACTTAGCACATCCTAACCTATACAACTTGGCAAAATCCAACCCATTTTGTCCCAAGTTACCCAAAATATTAAGTAAAGAGAGGGAAGAAGGAGTAAGAAGAGAGAAGAAGGAGAAAGAGATTATTAATTATCTACCACCAGAAAATCCTTTGCAAATCCAGCTTTCACACAGCCAGGTAGCAAGTTTACAGCAAAGATGGAGCCCATGTTGCTGGTTTTATGCTCTTTGGCCCCTGTGGCCACCCCTCTCAGGCGAGACTCCCGGCCCAGGGGCCACTCTGAGGCTCAGGGCAGGGTGAGGGATGGTGCTCCCACTGTGCCAGCCATTCTGAGGCTGGGCTAGGGGCTCCAGGGGTTGTGGTGTGGAGCAGTGCTCCCAGGCTACCTTTGACTGACAGCTGCTCTGAGGTCACCGAAGGAGGCTCAAAGGGCCTGGCATCTGAGACACGGTATTATCTCACTTCCATGAGATTTGACTTGTCCCTTCCTCCCCACACACACTTGAGTTGGTTCAACTCAAAAATTGTTATAATAATCCAGTGTCTCACACCATACAGAATTGTAGTACAAAATTTGGGATACATCTCATTTAGCTTTATTAACATAAAAGTTAGGCATCTAACTTTGAGGTCAATATCTTCCACAGCAAGCAAGAAAGTAGTCTGGGATTTAGATATCTGTCTTTAGCATATCAGAATCCAGGTGAGTCCTACTCTTCAATGTGCAATATGTTTACTGCCCACTTTTAACAGGATAAATATTTTCATCTGTTACTGATATGAATAGATTTAGGAAGCATTTACACCCATCTCACTGGAAGGTGATACCTTCAGATATCTTGATTGAGTATCTGATAGGATGGGTCTTACTTTCATGGTTTTGCTGTTAGTTTAATATTTTGAATCCTCAAAAATCACTGTACGTTTTTATTTACTCTTACAGTGCCTTTACAATGATTTGCTGTGTGATTAGTGTTAAATTCTGAACAAAAGTCCCAAACTTCTTTCAGAAAATGCTGCTAAACACTGGTTTTTGTCTCAAAACTTGTGCTCACTGGTGGTTTTTTTTCAGTTCAATTTTGCAATGCAGATCATCTTCACAACAGCTGCACTAATAGCCAATACTCCATGCCAGGTCTTATTTTCTGATCCACAGAACACATTAAATCACTTTTACTCACTAGTTTGCCAATTAGGTTTTTCCACTGAATGAGTTTTCTTCATCAATTAAAATTATTGGTGATCATCTAAAGTAATTTACCTAGTTCATTGCCACTATTTCTGTGCCACTATTAAAGCTGGCACATTATGCCTTTACCAGCTGCCTTTAACCTGTCTATTGCTCTAAACAGGCCAATGCTGATAATTTCAGTTACAGTGATGGATCTCAGTCATATGCTCAGTAAGAAATTAGGATCAACTCCGAATTTACCGTTTTGTTCCCTTTACTTAGATTCATAGAAACATAGAATGGTTGGGGTTGGAAGGGACCTTAAAGATCATCTAGTCCCAACCCCACGTCATGGACAGGGACACCTTACACTAAACCAGGTTGCTTAAAGCCCCATCCAATCTAGCCTTGAACTCTCACAGGGATGTGAAAGGAGTTCCATCTACAACTTCTCTGGGCAACCTGTTCTAGTGCCTCACCATCCATCCTCACAATACAGAATTTCTTCCTAATTATCTAATCGAAACCTACTGTCTTTCAGTTTTAAGCCATTCCCCCTTGTCCTGTCACTACATGCCCAGCTCCCTTCTAGGTCTCTTAAGTACTGAAAGACCACAATGAGGTCTCCCTGGAGTCTTCTCATTGATGACTAAAGGTCCATCTGTTTTTTTTTTGATTTTTCTAATTTTTATAAGTTTTATAAGTAGCTATATAGCAGAAGTAGGTTTTAGAAGCACCAGCATTTATTTCCTTACCCTTAGCATAGTAACCACAACCCTTTTACCCTGATTCCCCATATCAATACCTCTGAATTCCAGTAGAAATGTTTAGTCTCTCTTTAAGATAGGTCTCTTCTGTTTGAAGACATCTAATCCTGGCCTGAGCCACAAGAGTACAGTCAAGAACTGGGTGACTATGTGTCCCCTGTACCCCAAAGAAGATGAAGATTGATGAAGAAAAGGGTCTCCAAGACCCCAGCCCCAATTCCCAAGGGGCGGGACAGAGGGTGGACCAGGGCAAAAGCCAGGGGGTGAAAAAATCTGGGATTGGAGAGACGGTATTATACATGGTAACACCTGTTATAGAGGGGGGCGTGCGTCTTGTAACCTTATGCCTCAGAGGTACAAATTAAACCCTTTCCTTATCTCACCTTCAAAACTAAATTGTCTCGGAGGTTTTTTTCTCCCTGAATTTTCTTTTAGGCAACATCATCTCCAGGCTAAACAACCCCAACTCTCTCAGTGGGTTTACACAGGAAAGTTGCTGCAACTCTCTGATGATCTTTGTGGCTCTCATCTGGACTCCCTCCAACAGGTCTATGTCCTTATTATTTTGGGGGCCCCAGAGCTGCATACAGTACTTCAGGTGGGGTCTCATGAGAGCAGAGTAGAGTGGGAGAATCATCTCTCTTGACCTGCTGATCACGTTGCTTTTGATGAAGCTCAGGGTACGGTTGGCTTTCTGGGCTACAAGCACACATTGCTTGGTCATGCTAAATTTTTCATCCCCCAGTAGTCCCAAGTCCTTCTCCTCAAGACTGCTGTCAATTCACTCATTGCCTAGTCTACATCCATGTTTGGGATTGCTGTGACCCAGGCGCAGGACCTTACACTTGACCTTGTTGGAATTCAGGAGGTTTGCATGGGCCCACCCCTCTAGCCTGTCAAGGTCCCTCTCAATGGCATCCCTTCCCTCTAGTGTGTTGAATACAGCACTCAGTTTAGTGTTGTCAGTGAACTTGCTGAAGGTGCCTTTAATTGCTCAGCCTACATCACCAACAGAGAGGTTACATAGTGCTGGTCCCAATACTGACCCTCAGGAACTTTACTTGTCTCTGGTCTCCACTTGGACATTGAGCTGTAGACCACAACTCTTTGAGTATGACCATCAATTCGATTCCTTATTCACCAAGTGGTCCCATCATCAAATCCATATCTCTTCAGTTTTAGAGACAAGGATGTCATGAGAGACAGTGTCAAATGTTTTGCACAAGGCCAGGTAGATGACACCAGTTGGTCTTCCAAACAGTGTAGCCCCATCATAGAAGACCACCAAATTTGCACCAAATGTTCCAAATTTGCACTTAGTGAAACCATACTGACCATCAACAATCACCTCCTTATTTTCCGTATGCTTTAGCGTAATTTCCAGGAGGATCAGCTCCATTATCTTGCAGGGCACAAAGCTAAGATTGACAGGATTGTAGTTCTCTGGGTCTTCCTTTTTTCCCCTAAAAAAAAAAAAAAGGAGGGTTAATTTAAAAAAATAATTAAAATTAATTTTAAAAAATAATTTAAATGTGGGAATGTCACCAGATTGCCATGACTTTCCAAATATGATGGATACTGGCTTAACTACTCCATCAGCCAGTTCCCTTGGGAACCATGGATACATCTCATCAGGTCCCATGATTTTGTGCTCCTTCAGATTCCTTAGATGTTTTTCATCTACAGTGGGAAGTTTTTCCTTCTCCCAAAAAGCCTTTGCTTTTTGGTATTGGATGGTGTGGCTGGAGCACTTGCTGCTTACTGGGTCCTTGCTTTTCCCATTATTTGAATCCTGTCTACTGTCACATTGACTGGATTGGTCTCATATCCCTTTTCAATTTTCCCTGGTATTTTTACTGTGTAATACAGAGAGAAATCTAGAACTTTTTTCATATAAATCTTATTTAGCAATTTCATGATATGGAAACCAGCATTACAAGCAAACACAAGCAAACAACCAACCAAAAAAATCAATGAAACCAGTTATAAAAAAAAAAAAGACTGAAGTAATGTTAGTTGAGTATAACTGAAGTATATGTAACCAACCATTGAGTAGTCTCTATTAGCAAATCACTGACTATGAATACATGGGAAGTGTTAGTCCAGCCCCATGCCCATACATGATAAGTATGATGTGATGAGGGGTTTTTTTTTGTTGGTTGCAGTTACCCACTGCTTCAGAAATTCATGATGAAACAGTGCAAGAATATAAACTTAATAAGAGACAAAAATTACCCTGATCCAAACTGCTTTAAATGAATAGTGACCACATCAACACCACAGGGCAGATGTTCTCTACAATATTGGATCTATAAGTATACAATCTGGAAGCATCCCAAATGTAGAAAGAAACCTGGGTGTGCATCATCTTTGTGTAATCTAAGATTTCCTTTGCAGGGAGACATGCACACAAAGAAAGAACCACAATGGGTTCCAATCTAGATGACTGGAAAAGCAGGTGCAAGACAGAACACATCTGCTGAGCAATGCAGATAGCAATTCTGACTCAAATCCAAATAATTTTATCTAAATCCTCTAACAAAGGTTACAGGCATCTTTTTCTTATCTTGCCTGGGCTTCAAATCTTCTTTCAAAAAGGAGTAAACTGCTATTGACCAAGATATTATTTTCTAACATGGAACTAATTTGTAGTCATTTACAGAAATATTGGGAGGTACAGGGTGAAGTTGGTGGTCTTTGTAATTTATAGTTTCTTTATTCCAGAGCTGAAGCTGCTAATATTGGTTGCAAGGTGGGCACAAGTGAACCAAAAGTAATTTTTTTACTATAAACCCACAAATATTCCCAGTGTCAGCTTTTCTTTTCATTAGGAAAGCATTATTTTTAGTAATGCTTTAGAAGCATTACTAGAAGTTTCTAATGTTAACACTTACCGATAATTTAATTTAATTAAAAATATATATAAAAACAGTCATTTAGGAAAAACCTTATAATAAAAACCTTAAATTACGTGCTTTATCTTCTTATACAAAGACTAAAGTTTCTCTTTCCTCCTTTCTCTCTCTTTTACATTTGTGGGGGGTTTGACCCCACAAATATCCAGTCTCCAAGCTTCCCCCTAACAAATTATCTCAACACCAGAGAAGTTTTCAGGCAGGCACACCTCAGGATGGGGGAAGGGAAGATATACAATTTATTACTCAAAAAATAAATACTATACAAACTAAAAAGCAATTATATACACAATATTAACACAATTCTACCACCCCTCGAGCCCTCCCACAATCAGTTCAGGAGAAACCCGTAGGCTGATAGTTAAGCAGTCTCTCTCTTATTGGGGTATCAGGGAAAAGGGTTCCTCTAACCACCCCCCCCCCCCAAACTCAGCTCCTTGCTGAGGTCTCATCTTCATCACGACATCCAAGGAGATAGCTCTTTCTTCTTGATTCATGAAGGTTTTCTCCCCAGAAAGTAAGATGTTCCATTCTCACCCTCCAGGTTGCAGGTTGATAATATAAATAGTTTGTAAAGCACTGTAGTCCCAAAATTTTGTTAAAGAAAAGAAATGGAGATGCTAAACTTTCTGTATATTTATAGGCCTAATTATAGTGATTCATTGTCACATTCTCAGATCTGGAAATTGATTTAGGCAGCAGTTTCAATGAAAGATCCTCTAACATGATGACAAAGATCTCCAGTAAGACAGTTTTCTTTATACACGTCAAAGTACATTGGCTACTTATGATCGTTTATGTGTGTGTATATATATATATATAAAATAAATTAATATAGGTATAATATTATCTACATAAGTCAGAATTCTATCAATTTCAGGTTCAGCAAGACAGAGTTCATCTGGAAACTTATTTTATTTAATAATAAGATCTAAAACACATCTACTAAAGTAATTTTATACGACAGTTGAAACATTTTAAAAGAAACACTGTAGGCAGTTTTTATGAATATAATAATATCTTTAAGGTTAGACTGTAGTGGCTAAGCCACAGGTGGTGTGCTGACCCTGGCTGAATGCTAGGGCCCATCAACCTTCTCTATCACTCCATCTCCTCAGCTGGACAAAGAGAAAAATACAAGTGGCTCACTGGTCAAGATCAGGACAGGGAGGGATCACTCAGCAATTACTATCATGGGCAAAACAGACTCAACTTGAGGAAATTAATTTAATTTATTACTAATCAAGAGTAAAAGTAGGGTAATGAGAAATCAAACCAAACCTTAAAACACCTTCCTTCCAGCCCTCTCTTCTTCCTGGGCTCAACTTAACTCATGATTTTTCTACCTCCTTCCTGCCAGAGAGGGAAAAGGGGGGACAGGGACTAGGGGTTGTAGTCAGTCTCTGCTGTGTCTCTGCTGTGTCTCTCCCACAGAAGTAGTTCTCCACAAACTTCTCCAACGTGAGGGTTTCCCATGGGTTGTAGTTTTTCATGAACTGCTCCAGTGTGGATCTCTTCCATGGGGTGCAGTCCTTCAGGAACAGACTGCTTCAGCATGGATCTCCTGTGAGGTCATGAGTCCTGCCAGTAAAACTGCTCCAGCATGCTCTCCAAGAGGTCACAGGTCCTGCCAGGAGCATGTTTCATCACGGGCTTCCCACAGTGTTATAATTTCTTTTGGGTACATCTACCTGCTATAGTGTGGGATCCTTCATGGGCTGCAGGTCGATCTCTGCTACACTGTGGACCTCCATGGCCTTCACCACTGGTTGCAGGGGAATCTCTGTTCCAGTGCCTGGAGCACCTCCTCCCCCTCCTTCTTGGCTGACCTTGGTGTCGGCAAGGCTGTTTGTCTCTCATATTCTCATCCTCACCTTCAGCTGAAGTTGTGCACAAGATTTTTCCCCTTCTTAAATACATTATAACAGAGGTGCTACTGCTAAGGCTGATTGGCTCAGTTTTGGTCAGCAGTTCTATCAGACACAGATGAAGTTTCTGTCATGTACTAATAGTTTGATAGTTCCCTCTGCTATCAAAACCATACCACACTAACCCAATTACATCACATACTTCAGAAAAGAATCTTTTTCTTCCATGTTTTTAAACAGACAAATAAATGTCCTTATTTTTCACTACAGCTGAACAGCAATGATGTAACATGATGTCCCTGGAAGCCTTGAATGTGAGCTCTCAGACTGTTTACACAGCATTGGGCCCCATTCAAAAGGCTGAGTTATATCAACAGTATAAAGCCTAAAAAGTTATGTGTCTGATCAGTAGAGAAATATATTCAAGCATTGAATTATGTACTTCCTTTCTATTTATACTGAATGAGATCTAAAATTCACAACAGTCACCCTGGTAATATGGGATCGATCGCTAAGAAACAATTGTAAGTACATAATAGATGATTTGTGAGACCCCTCTCACATCAACTTCCACAATTCAACAAAGGATACATTTTTTTATTCATCTCAGACAGGGATTTAAAATTTAAAATTCCTTCAGGAGCTTGGGCACTTAAGGGATGCTTTTAGACATGGGCAAATGGATCACTGTTTCTCTTAAATACAATTCAGGATATACTCTTATACCATATTTTTGTGTCATACTCTTCATCATATTCGTATGCCATACTCTTAACATTAGTTCAGTAAACTGTTTTGTGACATTATATTCATTTATGCTGAATTATTATTTTTTTATAGACCGGGCTCGGTCTGCTCTCACACTGCCTCTTGAGTCCAGCGGGGACCTACTGGATTTTCATCGGAGAGATCTGTGCTTGCTGGGAGAGAAGGGAACACCGTCATCTGGGAACAACAACCCCCCTCCTTGCGTGGTGACCGCCAGAGCCCAACAGCACCCACAGCACCCCTTGCCGACCGCCACAGAGAACTGTAGGCCCTACACCTCCAGCGATTCAACAGTGCCCTCTGCAGGCCACGATTAGGACTGCGCTAAAGGACAGAGAAGTATTCCTTCAGACTTTTTTGGGGTTTTTTCCAGGATTGCTGCCTAGTTTTTTTGTGTTCTGTTACTGTTTTTGCCAACATACATATATCTTTTAATAAGGCGTTGTTATTTCTTCTGTTTTTTCCACACTTCCTAGATTAAAGCCCCTTAATTTTGAATTTACAATTGCTGAGAGAGAGAAGTTTGGTCTATCTCATAACTCATTCTCTTTAGCAAACATTCCAGTCTCCTCAGACTGAGACAGACAATTTCAACTAGACTGAGTTGTTCAAAGTTCTGTCCAACCTGACCTTGAATGTTTCCATGGTTTTTATATCTTACATCCTATTTACCCCTGCAGTTCCCTTTCACATTGCAAACAATGTGAAAGAAATGAATAAAGTCTCCATTACTGGTCAGTTTGATTTTTCATTACGTAAATAGTATTATTCTTTACTAAGATGATAAAAAATAGCTCCAGATTTTCATTAATTGCAAGGAAGAAATATAAATGAGAGCTGGAACATTTTCACACCATGACAAAATTTATTGCATGTATATGAGATATTCTAAGAATACTGAGATTTTATTAGGTTGTCTTATTATGTTGCACATTCCCAAAATGTAATCATCAGTAGCTAACTATTTCATTTCCCTGTAAAAATTCTAAATTTGACTAGTTTATAATGTAGACCATTCAGTTTCCATATATTTTTAAAATGGAAACTGTTTTAGAGATCATGTCTTAGAATATATTGTGAAGCTACTCTGGGAATGTAGGGTCTGGTCCTAATATCACAGATCAATTAAAAACCTGCACATACTTTAATGGCTTCCAAACTAAGGCAAACTTTGACATGTATCAATTGACAAGCTTCATTAACTCAAAAATTCCACTCTAATAGTAAATTGTTTAATAAGGATATAGTAATTTCTCTCCACAATCTTATAATAGAATACTTGGTAATCAGGCACAAATACGATCTGTTGCTACAATATAGGATGCTTGGTTGACTTCTTAGTAGGACATAGACACTGATGAAGTATACTGCTGGTCTGGATGCCAAAAAGAGATAAAGGAACTGATTTTATTCATTAACCAATCTATTCTTGCAGTAACAGAGGGAGCAAGAAAAGAGACAATAAGCCAAGGTGGTTACTGGGGTGCTTAGTTCCCCAATGAGAACATTTATTTGCATATTAAAAATTAAATATGAAAAAATATGTTTTGATAGCAATCAATTAACACAAATAGACACAAATTGTCTCTGTGTTGTGTGTGAAGAAGATGATCTGCCATCTAAAATGCAAGCTCTAGGGTCCATTCTGGAAAAAAGAAGAAAACGACAAAAAAGTCTTTGTATTTTATATTCTCTCTTGACAATGTATTCTGATATATAATTAGATTAGGTCATTTCTTGACTTCAGGAATATCTATGGCTCTATTTCAATCCAGGCATTTCTGAGTTGCAAGGTTAGCTCCTTCTGGCAGCTGTATTTCCAAATAAAGAGAATGACTCTCATGTTTTGATTAATTTAAGTGTGCTCTTGTGGTAGGTTGAACATGGCTAGCAGTTAAGCACCCATACAGCCACATACCCTCTTTCTCTCAGGTCCTAACTCTTCCCAATAAGACAGGGGAGAAAATACGAAGAGCAAGAGCAAGGGAACTCATGGATCAAAATAATGATGAGGAACCTATTCTCCAATTACTTTCATGGGCCAAAATGGATTTGACTTGGATAATTTAACTTCATTTAAAATATTTAATTACTAATTCAAATATCAGTAAACACCTTTTCTGCCTTCTCTAGACTTAATTTCATTCCGAGTACTCACCTCCCCTTGACAGCCTCTACTATACTTGCAACTACCTCAGATTACAATCTGTCCCTTAGGTGAGGTGACAAGCAGTACAGGAGGTTGGAAAACAGGGGTTTCCTTCTATTCTTTGTTTCTTGCTCTCTTCTTCCCTTGCACCCTCCTTCCTTTTTGTTTTCTCTGCTCCAGCACAAGTCACTAAAGTGCTGCAGTCATTTTGGAGGCAAATATGCTGTTCCGTGGAACACCACCTAGTGCTCCAGCCTCTTGTTCATCTCTCTTGACATCTTCTACTCTTTCTTACGTATGTTTTCACAGAACCGCCATAAACTCTTCCAGTCAGTTCTGAGTTGACTCAGCTATGACCTACAGTGGGTCTGTTGTGGACTGAAACCAGCTGTGCTCAGCACAAGGCAGCACATGGCCTCTTCTCTCAGAAGCCACCATGCAGCCAGTCTCGCTACAAAAATCTTGCCACAGGTATCAAGTACCACTTTATGGGAATCTTGTGTTAAATTATATTCTTCACAATGAGATAAAATTCACAGAATCACAGAGTCATTTAGGTTGCAAAAGACCTCCAAGATCACCACGTCCAACCTTTATAGACCTCCACCTTGAACTAGATCTTAAGCAGCAAGTGCCACATTCAGTCAACACCTAAAGGGTTGGTGTTGACCCATTCCCTGGCCAGCCCATTCCAAAGCTTGACAACCCTTTCCATGAACAAATTCTTTCTTTGTCCAACCTGAACCTCCCCTGGTGCAACTTGAGGCCATTTTCTCGTGTCCTGATGCTAGTTTCCTGGAAGAAGAGAACGATCCCCCACCTGGCTACAACCTCCTTTCAGGTAGTTGTAGAGAGAGGTAAGGTCTCCCTTCAGCCTCCTCTTCTTCAGGTTAAATCCCAGCTCCCTCAGCCACTCCTCATAAGACTTACTCCTTACATCAGCTTCATTGCCCTTCTCTGGACACCCTCCAGCACCTCCATGTCTTTCTTGCAGTGAGGGGCCCAGAACTGGACGCAGCACTTGAGATGTGGCCTCACCACTGCTGAAAATAGAGGGAAAGTCACTTCCTGTTCCTGCTGGCCACACTATTTTTGATATAAGCCATTTGATGCCGTTGGCCTTCTTGACCACCATGGCATACTGCTGGCTCATGTTCAGACAGCTGTTGACCCCAGACCTTTTCCATTGGGCTACAATGCTTTCCAGCCATTCTTTCCCCAACCTGTAGGGTTGCATGGGGGTTTTGTGACCCAAGTGCAGGATCTGGCGCTTTGCTGTTTTGAACCTCAAAATGCTTTTGCTTAGGTCACTGAAACTTTATGTTTTGGTGTAATTTTAATTTATAGGAACACAGACAGAGAGGTGACAAAAGGAAGGAGAGGAGTGAATGTTAGCTTTTAAGGTGGAAATCTAAGATCTTCATCATTTTTGAAAAGTCATGGTGGTCAGCCAAAGTCCCCTGTGACCAGAAAAAGAGAAACATCACTCCCATTTTTATAAAGGGGAGCAAGGAAGACCCAGGGAAACACAACCCAGTAAGCTTCACCTCTGTGCCTGGGAAGATCATGGAAGAGATCTTCCTAGAAGGCATGCTAAGGCGTATAAAAGACAAGGGGCTGATTCAAGTCAGCATCAGAGCTTTACTACAGGGAAGTTGTGCCTGGTCAATCAAGCGACCTTCTGTGATGGAGTGACAGCAATGATTGACAAAGGATGACGGACAGATGTCATCTATCTAGAATTCTGTAAGGCCTCCAATACAGTCCCATATGATATCCTTATATCCAAATTGGAGAGACATGGATTTGATGGATGAACTAACCAATGAGTAAGGAATTGGCTAGATGGATGCAGTCAGAGATTTGTGGTCAGTGGTTCTATATCCAGATGGAGGCTGGTGATGAGAGGTGTCCCTCAGGACTCTGTTTTGGGACTGGTGTTCTTCAATGTCTTTATCAATAACATAGACAGTAAGATCAAGTGCGTTGTCAGCAACTGTGCAGATGACATGAAGCTGAGTGGTGCAACTGACACCCCAGAAGGAAAAGATGGACCTGGACGAATTTCAGAAAAGGGCCCACAGGAACCTCATGAAGTTCAACAAGTCCAAGCGAAAGGTGCTTCACCTGGATCACAGCAATTCCAGACGCGAGTACACACTGGGAGAAGAAGTCATTGAGATCAGCCCTGCATAGAAGGACTTGGGGGTTCTTATGGATGAAAAGCTGGATATGAGTTAACAGTGTGCACTCACAGCCCAGAAGGTCAACCACATCCTGGGCTACATCAAAAGAGGTGTTGCCAGCAGATGGAGAGAGGTGATTCTCCCCCTCAGCTCTGCCCTGAAGTACTGCATCCAGGTCGGGGGGCTTCAACACAAGAAAGACACAAACCTGCTAGAGTGGGTCCAGAGGAGGGCCACGAAGATGATCAGAGGGATGGAGCATCTCTCCTATGAAGATAGGCTGAGACAGTTGGGGCTGTTCAGGTTGGAGAAGAAAAGGTTTCAGGGAGACTTCATTGTGGCCTTCCAGTAGCTAAAGGAGCTTATAAAAAGGAGGGAGAGGAATTTCTTATTGCACATATAGTGATAAGATAAGGGCCAAAGGTTTTAAACTGAAAGAGGGCAGGTTTAGACTAGATTTTAGGTGATGAAGCATTGGAAGAGGTTGCCCAAGGATGTGGTGGATGACCCATCCTTGGAAGTGTTCAGGGCCAGGTTGGATGGGGCTCTGAACAACCTGGTCTGTGAGCAGCAGGTCTGCTGGAACTAAGTGATCTTTAAGGTCTCTTCCAACCCTAACCATTCTATGATTGTATGATTCACCAGTACAAAATCAGAAATCCATGAAATAACTATTCTATAGCACTTTGCATCCATCTGTCCTAGAGAGTTTAATAAATGTCAATATGAGAAATACTTCTCGCAAATAAGACCATAAAGGCACAAAAAAAGGAAACAAGAAATAGTAATTGCTGGGATAAACCCAGATGTCCAGTTCCCATCCTAGAAAACAAACCAGTCAACAAACCAGTTTAGTCACATAATGTCTCTTAGCGGTGAATAAAAAGAAACAGTTATGCTGAACAATTTTAATGTCTGTTTTACAATGAAATGAATCATGTCCTAGACTCCATTGACTGTATCAACCAGATTTTGTTGACTATGAAGTAAGACATGCGTAAAAAGCTTGGCTAGACACATCTAAACTCTATACTTAGTGAGACAAATCCCACCTAAACACTTTGAAATCATTATGCAATACATTAAACATTTTTTAGCTTTATTCCTCTTCTTTAAAAAAATAAATGAGAGTCATTGGAAAACTTCTCTTGTTTTCTTGAAAGCTTTATATTGTTGTATCTCCTAGAGGACTTTTGATGTATTTTTAGTTAAGGGTTATGATTTGGGTCGGTTTTTTTCATTTTCACCAGAAAATTAAGAACCCAAGAAAACCTAGACAAAGTAAAAGAGGAAGGCAATTTTTGATCTTTCAGTAGTAAGTTGGTATATTTTTCACTGGAGCCACTCATGAAATTATTTTATTGTGCCAGATAGTCATAACAACAAATTAATTTTATTATCACTTCTGCTTACTCCTCTTTCTATATGCTTTGCTCCCCTTATGTATTTCCATATATGCAAATATCAGCCTATAATTTCTCTATGCATCCTGAAACTAATATCCTGTGATGGAATGCTAATTTAATTGAACTTCGAAGTGGATGTTGAGCTGTCATTCCAACTGAAGTTTCAATAAATCTTGTCTAAATCCTGCGCAGTTCCTTAAAGAATAGTCTTTGTAAGCTCAGAAGTCTTTTCATTAATTTGTTTTGATAGGTTTAGACTTCACAAGAGAACTATTTGCAGCAAACACTTGTTCAAATATAAGCCTTCATGCTAGGGGAAAAAAAATACCCCTCAAATATTATGTTCTTTAGTTTGGTGTTTCCAAGGATATGAGAGTTATGAAGGGTTGATGTGCATCTGGCACTGAGGTAGTTGACTAAAAAGAAAGTTTGCATTTCAGAACTAATTACTATTTATGTTATTTGTAACTAGACCTCTACAAACCACTTGTTAAAAATCCCACCCAACCAACCAACCAATCAACCACAATCCCACAACTGATACTCCCATATTGTATGTTGACAGAAGCATGATTTCTTTTATGAAATTCCCATTTCTAACAGTGAGACCCAAAATCCCCTTAGGAAGATTTTTCCTAATGCTGCTCTGTAATGGTCCAGATCCACTGTGGTGGTCTGAAAAACAAAGCTAAACACAATTCCAGCGTGGGGTAAAATTGAAATGGCTTATTGAACATGAGAATACAATTTTAAAGGCTTAGAGGGCTGGACATGTTAATGAAGGGGACAATCTATGTTAATTAGGGAGTTACACAAGTTTTTACTGCAATTTTCAAACAGTTAATTTTTCTTCAAGTAGGATTACATGGGGGATGGAGGGATTACAGGGGTTTAGACATGGTTTTAACAATCGTATCAAAAAGTCCTTTCTTAATTCTGTTTGGAGCCAGGTTTAAATCTCAGGGTTGTGCATCAACAGGTCTTAGGACAAGGGTCCAAATTTCTTCAGATCACAAGATGTTTGTCAGCTCTCGTTTTCCAAGGTTTGTGGTTCAAATTTACCAAGCTCTCTTTTGTTGAGAGCTGGGTTTGGGGTCCTACAATCCACTGTCCTGGTATAGTTTTCTAGGACTTTTTGACCAGTTTTATCATTAAAATATAACTGACTGACAGTGCCAACTATTCACGAGTCTTGGAAAGGTCAACAAGATGCATCTGGAATACATATTTACAACTGAACTTTTGCTTGAAAGGTGACTTAAAATAATGGAACTGTAAATAAGGGGATGCAACAGAATATGAATGAGAAAGAAACTTTGAAAGGCTTCTGAGAAAGTTCTTTAGTAGGACAGGAAAATTACTTGTATCAAAGGCAATTATAAAAGAATTATTTTCCAAATTTTGCAGACTAAATCAAGCCTCTGAAAGATGGTGTTTATCTTTCCAACTTTTCTGGCATAGCAACTGTCTCTCCTGTATAATACCTATAAGATTTTTCATGTTCAGCGTTATTGCCTAAAATAACCAAAAACTGTAAGAATGATTTTGTTCCCAAACAGTAAGACATTCTCAGAATATATAGACTTCATAACTGAAAGGCTACCATGCTGAAGTTGAAAATTTACACCTTAAAGAGCAGTATCTTGCACAGGATCCAGAGGAGAGGATGATCTGAAAGAGATACTGGTAGATTACAGACACATCCAGAACAAAGAGCTGCCTCTGTACTTACAGTGATCCTCTAGCAATTTGATAAGCATGAAATGAAATTAATAAATTTGTGCAGTTGTTTTGTTTTGTGTCCAAAGAAATACAGTAGGGATGAGTTGGAAGCAGACTCCTGAGAAAGACTGAGCAATAGAAAGGATGAAATAAAAAACAAGCCAGAAAAGTGCATTAGTATCACTATCACATAGAGGCTACCATTTTCTGGGCTTCAAAATTACAGTTATGCAAAAAGGCAACTTTCAGACTCACTGTCACAGAATCTTGAGTGTCAAGGCAAGGTGAATGGGACTTCTAATATCTCTTGCAAAAACGGAATAGCAAGTTGTTTATCCTCAGTTCATCTGCAACATGAGTCAGCCCTGACAGGACTTGAATCTGTGATCAAAGGGGGCACATAAACCAAAGTTATTAGTGATATAACTGTAGCAAGTACAAGCAAATCAAAGTATTTCCCCAAGGAGTTTACTGAAAAAAATACAGAATATAAACTAAAGCTTTCCAGCTTTAAATATTTCAACACCCCCCCATAGACTATTATGCGTGTAAAAGGTTTATCTTGTGAACATTAGAATGTTGATGGTTTGACTGGTAATATTTTCATTGATTATTATTGAATGAAAAACAAATGAATACTTGAGTTCTACAAGCATTACATTATATGATAATATATTATTAGAAATCTATTTTATTATATTTATTATATTAATTATAATTATTATATTATGTTATGTACATTCCACTACATTTACTATATTTGTTTTAGTTATTATATTATTTGAAAACTTATGTCTTTGGATGTGTGGATCTCTTACATTATCTGTGGACTAATATACACAAAAGATCTTGCTCTTGTCTGTTGCAAACTAATCTTGAAATATTTATATTCTTTCAATGCTTCAACCACCAAAGACTACATTTAACTTTTTCAAAGTTCTTATTAAATGTCTACAATTAAATGCAAGTCTACTCAAGTCAAACATGCTTCAAGGGAGTACAGATTTGGATGACTTGAATGGAATATGGATTTCATATGTTGATATACTTCTCATTAGCACACTAAATATTGACTACCTTGCACTGACATAAAGAGCTAAACTTTTCTAGGATACAGCTGAGAGTTACATGTGACTGCAAATCAGAACTTTTCAGCTTTGTCTAAACTGCAGTGAAAATACAAGCTGTATCCCACAGACCCAGTGACTTCATTTTTCAGATAATTACTCTCTTGTCAGATTCTTTGGCCTTCTTTCCAGTAATTCTACCTCATTGTTACTTTTTCATGTATTTTTAAAAATAAATTTAAAAATTATAATTCAATCAAATAAAATATTGATGAATATTACCTAAAGTAAAATTACTGTGAATTCTACAATATAGTTCTGTCTCTTTATATAAACAAATAATTTTTGTTTTAATTAGATAAAATTCTGAAACAATTTGGTTTGTATCCTTGAAAGTTTTTAGCAGGTCCACAATTATGTTTCTCTTCTGATTATTTTTATTCAACATAATGAATTATTAGGTATTTTTCTTGACTACTTCTGTTTTCTAGGTTGTTTCTAACTGGTGCTTGACTTTCTAGACTAATATCAGACAAAATTACAAGTTAAAGCTTACCGATACTGGGCATGTTAGCCAGTTATTTCAATATCTTACAGATCACGTTATTCATAGATCAAAATATGATATTAGGAAGGGTTCTTTTGCAACAGCATGATTTTTTCCATGTGTGTTTGATTTGTGATACATAATAGCCCCATTAGATTTTGTTACAATATATTGTATTTCTTTCTATCTAATATCATTCTGTGTTTTTCAAACTAAATCACCATGATTTTCCCAAATTTAGATCTGCAGAGTTATCACACCCCCATATATATTTATATAATCTCTTCTACCACTGACTTAATTGATCCATGCAAAATTCGTCATAAGAACAACCACACTGGCCTTCAGTTAACTCACATAATATATGAGATTGGACGGGAACTTTGGAAGCCATCTGATCCAACATCCTGCTCAAGCAGGGACACCTACAGCATGCTGCCCAGGATAATGATTTTTAATATCTCCAAGGAGGGAGACTCCCAACCTGCCTGGGCAACCTGTGCAGATGCTCAGTCACCCCTATGGTTAAAAAGTGTTTGCTGACATTTGGAGGAAGCCTCCTATGTTTGTGCCTATTGTGTCCATTGCTTCTGGTCCTGTCACTGGGCACTGCTGAAGAGAGCCTGGTTCTTTCCTCTTTCCACACTGCCTTCAAGTATTTATGTGTATTAATAAGATTTCCCCTGAGGGTTCTCTTCTCCAGGCTAAATGGTACCAGCTCTCTCACTTTTCCACATGAGAGATCTATTCCCTTAAAAATTTTTGTGGCCCTTTTTTGGAATCCTTCTAGTGTGTCCATGTACTTCTTGTACTGGGAGCCCAGAACTGTACACAGAAGTCCAGGCATGGCCTCACCATTGTTCAGCAGAGGGGAAGGATCACTTCCCTCAACCTGTTGGAAATACTTTACTTCATGCCATCGAGGACACCACTGGCCTTCCTTGCTGCAAGGACACACTGCTGCCTCATGTTCAGCTTGATATTCAAGGTCCTTTTCTGCCAAGCTACTTATTAGCTGGGTGGCCCCCAGCATATATTGCTGTATGGTGGTGTTCCCAGAGAAGACTTTATACTTCTCTTTGTTGAATTTAGTGAGATTCATTTCAGCTTATTTCTCCAGTCTATTGAGATCTCTCTGGATGGTAGCATGATCCTCTGGCATATCAGTGACTCCTCCCACTCTGTGTCATCAACAGACTTACTGAGAGTACACTCTGCTCCATAATCGAGATCATTAAAGAAGATCCAATAAATTGGATAACACCAGACCTATTATTCATTGCTGGGGAACGCTGCTAGTACTTGCCTCCAACTAGATTTTGTTCCACTGGTCACCATGCTCTGGGCTAATCTTTTCAAGTTTTCAGTCTGACTCACAATTTGTTCATTCAGCCCATACTTCAAAAGCTTCTCTATAGGGATCTTGTGGAAGACATTGTCAAAGGACTTACTGCAGGCTAGGTAGACAATTACCAGTACTCTGTCCTCATATATCAAACCAGTCATTTCAGCATCGAAACTGAGTATGTTGGTTAAGCATAACTCCCCCTTGGTCAATCCATGCTGACTGCTCCTGATGATTTTCTTTCTCTTAATGTGCCTGGTTTCCAGGATTAGCGGCTTCATTACTCTCCCAGGTATTGAGATGAGGCTGACCAGCCTGTCGCTTCCTGGAATAACAATAATAGATTCTTGAAAAAAGAGCAAAAGTAAGGGCAAATATACAAGTCTACTTTCCTAGAATCTTCTCCAAGGTTTAAAACACTGATAGCTCAGGAATTTCTGCAATGGATTTTTTCCTTCACTTTTTGAACATGTGTAACAATCATAGAATTTCTAATACATTCCTTTTATTTTTAGATGATTTTGACAATGAGTCATTACAATTTATTCACTGGTAGCATTTGGCCAAGAATCTTCACACACATAAAATACTTAATCTAGACTTTAGACAGAAGACATTGCTCAGAAGATATTACTTTCTTCCTTTGCTTCTGTGAATACCAGAAGGAAAAGAACAGCAACATTTCTATTAAGGGTTCTGGGCTTCCTATCCACAAGGAAAATCAATCTCTTGCTAAAGAAAATGAAATCAAGTCAAGATGGCTTGTTTGCACAAAGTCCATGTGGACTATTACTCATCTGCTTTTTCTTGTAAGTGCTTACAATTAGTTATGGATTTTAAGCTTCTTTGTACAGGTCTTCAAGATCAACCTGATCTAATGGGTGGCATCCCTGCCCCTAGTGGGAAGAGTTGGAACTGGATGATCTTTTAGGTCCCTTCCAACCCAAAACTTCCTATTATTCTATGATTAATTAGTAAAAGAGAATTACGTAGGAGTGTGGTATCAAAAACTGTTTTCAATTTCTGTTTAGGTTTTTCCTTGTGCTCCTAACTGATCTCTAGGTAAATTCAGGGAGACGTCGGTAATGGAAAAGTAAGGTTTTGATCAGTAATATATAATAACATGAATGCACTGATTTCAATATTTCTCTCATATCTCTGATTTTAAAAATGGTAAAACTAGTTAAAGCAACTAAAAATCCTCACATGCTTGCTCATAACTGTTCAAAACCCCAGCTGTTCCCTTGTATATCTTTCACATGCTTGTCATTATGTGACGAAGAAAAGGCAAAAATATAACAATAAGGCTAGAATTTTATTTCAAGAACAGAAATGAATGCAGAACAGAAAGGCAAAGATAAGAAACCCAGGCAGAAATTGTGTTTACTGGGACTCAGAAAAATTAAAAAGGCCCCAATGACCCTCAAACTATTACCTTCCTGGGGGTAATTCATAAGACATTTCTAAATATCTGATAAGTAAGTTTGTTTAATAAATCATTCTGATATAAGAAAATTATTGAACAGGGAGTACCTACGCTTCATAGAAACTTATCACTTGTTTCATAGACATATTGCATCCCATTTACTTCAGAAGTAAATTTTGAATTTTATGAGAAATCCTGCACAATTTTTCATCTCTAAAGCCACCGATATGTGTGGAGTGCTTCTGGGTTTGCAGACAGGTGTGGAAGGAAAATGAAACAATTTCTGAGTACGTTGCTAAATTAACCAAATTCACAGAGAAATATAATTTCAAAAAGAGCTTAAATGATAGCCTGGACATGAAGTGTATTCCATGAAAGTAAGCAAAAATAAGTACAAACTATGATGGATTGGACCTTAAATTAGAACCAAAACATCACACGACAGGAAATCAACAGTAATGGTGATCAATTATTTCAGTTTTGCATCACTTGTAAAATATAAAAATGGTAGGTCAACTAGGAAATAGGATTTGAACAATGTGTGCTTTTGTAGGAAAAGAGTTGCAGCATATATACATGTGCTTCGTTTCTGAATAACCTTGCAGCTGACAACACACAGTCCACTGAAAAGTTATAGCAGCTCTCCAGCTGTTTAATTTAGGGTATGATAAATGGCAAGTTGTTTGGATTTCTCTACTAGAAGGGATGAGGTTCAAAATCAAGCTGAATATCTGCCTGCTCTTTCTGCAATTTCACAGTAGGGTTATCAGAGACTGTTCACTCTGGACTAATTGAAGAAAAGTTCAGTGCTGTTGGAAATAGGTATCTGTGAAGTAATGTTTCATTTCAACCAGGAAGAAAAATTGTTCCATGTCTTAGACTTGAAATAATTACAGTAGCCCCTCTACTGAAAGGAGTAATATGTGAGAATACTCAGTTAAATGTGATATGTGATAATTTATCCTGTTGAAGTTTAATGCATTCATATAACAGGAACTATATGAATGACATTTGAGAGCTGTGATGTCATTCCTTACCAACATAGCAAAATAAAGTCATGGCTCACAGTAAACAAACAGTTTTGCAGTCTTGGGAATGGCAAGCAGTTCTGCAGATATTTTTTTTTCAGAACGTCATTATCAATATGCATCATTATCAATTACAAAAGCCTAGAACATACACAGTCTACCCATATCTTTAGTCAGTTAATACCAAGAAATCTGAAAGCTTACCTTTGAAGAAAGCATATGGAAGAGAAGTATAGATTCACCACCTATTGCAATAAAGGGAGATTGCACATCCTAGGCTGTCTGTTTCTAAACCAGAATGGTATGAGGTTTTTTAATCTTAGAAGTAAAACCATTTTGAAGGGTTTGAAGAATTCTCTTTCCACCTTTATTAAAATATCTGTTTAGAAGTTTCAATGTCTATTTTCACATAATGATTGAACTTTAATCCATCAAGAACCAGCAGTTTGAATAACATTTATAATCACAATCTAAAGCAGATACTATGTTTAGTATTTTTTTGGTATTAGTGGATATCTTTCAGATACTTTCACTCTCTGTAGTTAGATGACGCTATATACAGCTATCGAGATGAAAGAATGGGTCATATTTTATGCTATTGGTAGATCTTTTTCCAAACATCTGAAATGCTAATTAAACTAATAGAAAGGCATTTTCTCAGGAATATGACTGCTTCCAAGCACTAAACAAATACACAAAAAAGCACAAAGTAATAGTGACCTATTAATTGTCTCCATTCTTCATATTTTTGTAATCTTTATATAAAGGAGAACATGATAATTTAGCTGTCTAATCTTTCTAATCCTTGATCCTAATTGCAACACACCCCAAGAATTGAAGAAAGAGTTTCTACCAGAGCAATTATGACATAAAGGAAGTGCAATATTTCAGGAAAATTCTAATCTGCTCTATTAGGGAAGGTCGTACTGTATTGTTGCACCTGCTGAAAGGAACAGTAACACAAAATGTTTCAGTCTCAGAAATCAGATGGCTTCATTGCTTAAACTTGGTCAAGAAAGAATAAAATCTGACTGCCAAGGGCAGTAGCAATCACAGGTGCACATCTCGGTCTTACTCAAATCTCAATTACGCCTGTGTAAATTAAAAATAACTTGATCAAGGTCATTATATTTAGAGCAATTTAAAACCAATATAAGGTTAGAATTAGGTGAGTCATTTAAAAAAATATTAAAATGTATTTAGAAAAAGCATATCTTGCATAGATTTTTTTTCTACTCTTCTTGACTACTTTTCTAAATCCCAAGGATATGTTTGTGTAATATTTATTAAATGCTAAGTCATACTACAGTAAAAATGAAACACTTTCTTTTTATATAAACTCTCCAGTTCTAAACCAGTTGGAAGACAATATATGCTTGCTTGCTTGCTCCTTTAAAACAGATTTAGTATTTCATGGCTCAAAATTATATAAACAGCAATTTCAATTCTACATGAGACATGCTAGAGGTCAGGTATAGAAAAATACCCAGGTTAACAATAAATAAATTATTTCATTTCACCTGAAAACATACGTTTACATTCCAGCTATGCTTTGACCCCTCAATTGAATGCTACTCATTCAGTTCAAAAAACTGCCCTTAATCAGTAACAGGGGTTGGCAAGTCTGCACCATTTCCCAGCTCAATATAGCCAATATAGTCATACCAGCTTCTAAAACGTGGGAGAAATGATGCCACGGTCTTACTCTGTTAGTTATTTTTTATAATTATGACTGCATTGACTAAGCCTTCTGGTAACTGAAGACTCTTCACTTGTTCTAAAAACTCTCTTCATACCTTCAGAGAGTACATCAATCACCCTTGTTGTAGTTATTCCCAAATATTTTTGCATTCTTTCAAGTGATTAGTCTTTCAACATGTGCACACAGACTATATTCAAATGCAAAACAATTTGTTTCTTATCTTTCACTGCTTTGCTTACCTTAAATCCCTCAAATAATCCATTAGTTTATTATTGAAGCATAGCTACAGTAGCAATTACAGTACAGTTGAATCTGAATTGTAAGATGCCTTACAAAGGCTATATCCCATCCCTCACACTGGATTACAAGAGTAGAAAATCTTTCTATACATAACACTTCTTAAATTATTCTGATCATTGTTTAATATTTTAGAAATGGAGAAAGAGCTATATCTTTTAAAAGGATACAGTTATTACCCAGTTCCAGGAAGACAAATTCTGTTTTTCTAATGTGAATTAAAGAGCAGCCATGTGGCTTCCATTGAGGCTTCACCAATTGATTTTTATCTTCTATGAGGTTAAACTGCTTGCTATAATTAATGCTGCCCCCAGGTAGCTGTAACTTAACAAATAATATTCTGCATGTGATAATAGGTCTCACTGGCCATGACAGCAGCATGGGGTCACATTAATAGAGATTAAATGGTCTTGAAAAAAAATTCACTATAAAATTTATGTCTCCAGCTCTTTTCTCTTACAAATAAGTCTGTAGTAGAAATAGGAAAAAAGAAGAAATACCCTACCAAATTCAGATAATATTTGTCATCTTGCCGTTGTCTTGAATTGCCAAAATGCAATTCATACCTATTCTCGTCTTTATTTTGTATGGATCAGGTTTCATCTTTCAAGTGCTGTAAATCCATAATAAGGTTTTTGAATGCAGTATTTAAAGTGCCTGCTGGAGTACATCATATTTAAATTGCTGCTCGCACAGCTGAAACACTTGTTCAACTCTCTTCTTGGTTTCAACAGTATGTACTTCAATATTTTTTCCAGTCCATCTCATCTCATCTCATATCAGACACAGTGATATAAAACTAATGATATTAACATTCAGTCTGCTCTTTTTACTCCATCTGAAAGCACAAAGATGAGGTACAATATCTTGTTTTCATCCCAGATACAATGAAAATTGAAGAGCTGGTGGACGTGTATACAGAGTTTTTGAATAGTTGTAGAGGTATTCCCAGGCCAAAAAGAAGAACAGTATATACCCAGAATAGTATATACCCAGTATATCTAATATCTATTAAGACACAGATAATGACTATGAGGAGCTGTCACTATTGAATGATGTAATTTAAACCATGTCCAAATTTTAATCCAGAGACAGCTAGTTGACTCTCTCAGAACACAAAAAGCTCCAAAGTAAACTCACATGAGTGTAACTTGTACAGTCAATGGACCAATGCCCTGGAGCAAAATTGGGAAAGAAATTTGCTATATGGACACACTAATTTTTTAATCCTTTGTATTCATGCCATAACCACTAGCTTGGAACTTAAGACATTTAAGATATCAATATAAACAAGTAAATGGCCAATTTAGAATGAGATATCTAGTGGGTCTCAAGACGTATCAGTTACTTAGGCTAATTGGTGAGAAAACTAGTAACTCTTCTGAAGGTTGAACGGTTGAAGAATCATCTCTCCCAGGAACTGGGGACAACCTCACATCTTCTCAAAGTACAAGATGCAGATAACATCTCTTATTTTCTCTAACAGAAATATACAGAACTTTAAACATTTTTCTAGATATAAGTATAAATATAACATAATAATCATAAATATTTTTACTGCTGGAACATGAAAGAGAAAATCCATGTTTCAGACACAAGATTTCTATGGCAAAATCACCTTCAGAGCACAGACTACAAACCAAGATAAGACTGCATATCTCATTTCCAGTCCTCAATACAATGTTTACATAATCTCATTTCACATCTTCACAATTTTATCTGTTATGTTCTCAAGTGTATTGAAAGAACAACTTCATAATCTAACCTACTACTGCTAAATAAGTTCTTTAAAAGTTAGCAACTGCACTGCTTGTTAAATAGTTATTTTCTATGTAAGTAGGATTTTGCCCTGTTGATAATCACCCACACCCACAAAAATGGGACATTTAACCATAGCAGTCATGTAGGCATCATTTCAGTAGTGACTCATGCCATTGCTCTAGTGTTCTGACCTCACTGTGCCTCCCTAGATCAAGTTTGGCATTATGACACTGATATCTTAAACACTAACAGCTCTCTTGAGACCAATTGAGGCAGCTTGAGATGATCTCAGAATATTAAACACCTACATCTTGAATAGCTTCTGATTCATGAGGAGGGTACTTCCAACAGTCAAGCACTCTCCTCCAAAGTGAGCTCTAAGTCTCAGAGGTGGTTAAAAAGTGGAAAAGGCAGGTAGAAGCCAAAAAAGCTTGAGACTGCTTTGTGTGATACTTGGCCTGGTTAATGTTAGTGAATATGCTGTGGGTCAATAGAGCAGTCACAAATTCACAATGCTCTGATTTTGTATTCTTCCCATGAGGCTAAGATTGAAAGAAAGTGCCATTCAGGGAACACATAGTTTATTCATGACATTGGTAGAGAGAAAGAAAATATGAGGTTTTTAACCTTTCTTTTATGTAGCTTGAGGCCTCGACCAAAATGAAATTTGCAGTATACTTGCCCTTGTACTAATAATGAAGGTATTATGATTGAAACACAGAAGTTAAAGTAGGATAAAATCAAGAAGTTTTGGGATTCTTTTTAGGCAAATAAAAAGGTACAAAACAAATAGCAGAAGGTTAAAAAAACATTTAATCCCAGAACCAGATGTTCAAGAGTTTTGCAAATATTCTGCTAAATGAAAGTAAAATTCTTCAGTACTCTGCTGGAGAACAATCCTAGCTCATGGTCTTTAAAAGTACCAAGAGTTTTGTACAGCCCTTTTTCATTCATCATCTCTCTAAAACTTTAAATTATCTTATCACAATAATAAAATAAAGCTCAGTTTTAAGTGCTCCTATGTGAATGAATGCCTGAAAGGATTATTATAGGTTTTGAAGGCAGTGACCATACTTTTGAATCTAATTTGGCTAAATAATAGCAATAAACTGTTACAATCCAATGAATATTTAATGGAATAAATAAAATTACATGTGTATTTTTATTTTTGATTAATGATCTAAAATTGATTCTCCTTGATTCTTGAAAAAAGTTGTATTTCCAAAATATCATTTATATGCAAATACATTTCAAAAGATAGGCCTATTACATTCTTAATTTGACTGGTTTAGAAGACATGAAGGCAAAGAGAATGTGATACACTAAAAGGACATATGGGACATATGTGTCTTATTTCCTTTATATACCAGTGTTTTATAAACAAGTTCTGTGAGTGCTCTTCAACAGAATAGTAAAGCTGTAATCATGAACTCTTGCCTCTCCTCAAATTCTATGAAATAGATAATACATACATTATAGGAAAAAGCCTTGTTACAGAAGGAGTGCAAAAAGAAAAGAACTCCTTATTCTCTATTCACACCTACTCAGGCAGCTGAAAACAAACCTGAAATTAAAGGTAGTGAATATGCTTATCATGTTATGATGTAGGCCATAAATAATTGATGATCCAATCTTGAAGAGGTTGTTTTTGAGGATCAAATATTACAGCTACTAAATCACTGTCCTTTCTGAACAGTATTGTTGCTTAGATGAGAGCGACTAGATAAGCATTTAATCTATCTATTTGTGGCTTTGATTGTAACAGTTAACAGACACCCTCAAAGAAACACAGTAATTATTGACCTGGTTCTTCTTGGTATGAAATTTCAATACCATTGACTGAGGTGATGAATAAAATCATATCTATAAGGCTTAAAAATGTATTTCTGCAACCTGGTTGGTACTCCAACAGATGTTTGTGTAACAAAACAAAGCCAATGACCATGATTCTCAGAAATCTGAGTATATCAAAGTTTTCCAGATGCTTCAAATTTGTTGAATCCCAAGGTCACTCCATGGCACTTCTTTAGTATTTTATTTATGTAAACAAAAGAGGTTTGGGGATTTGCTCATGTTGGTCACAGTCCTACTGTACTGTCATATAAAGTCTTATGTTTAAATTTTAACACACAAAGAATGCTCATAATCAAGCAGTAATTTCATCTTAGCTACTGTCATTGTATGCAATTTTAATCTAGACATAAATATCTATTAGAGTCAGACACTTTTCATTCTGAATCATTATGTTTAAATAAAGAGGTTGCTCTCTCTCTTTAAAAAAGAGGTTGCTCATTTTGGAGATAAGAAATTAATATATGTATATTTCTGGTCAATCACCTAGTACAGAAAAAGCACTTCTAAAATGAAAATGTTTATTTTTAAAAAGGCACTTATATGACTACAAAAAAGTATATTTAATTAAATTCTGTTATTATCTATTACAATATATTATTTTCATACACTAATATATTCTATTTCCTTTAAATGATGGAAATTTTAGCTACACTTTTGATATACCAAACTGGAAATCCAGTTTGGCTATTTCTGTTTAGGCAATATACCATCAAATACTCCACTGAAGAGATTTTCTGAGAAGAATTTCCAACCAAGAGGTCTTAGAAAGGGATTTTGTTGTTCTAAATAAAATGTAAACTCATCTATATTGAAAGTAATTGTTTTGACTTTTTAAATACAAAGCAGAAAGACATTTTCTGTAAGGGTTGTTATTTGAAATATAAATAGCTCCTGTAACTGAATGCCATGACATTTAAAAATTCAAAAAACTGAATTCTTTCCTTTTGTTTTCCACTGATTTTTCACTTTCTTTTACAACCAAACAAAAAAATAACAAAAAAGCCCTTGAAAGCCAGTAGTGCTTTAAAAGCTTTCTTTAAAAATATTTAATAATTTTTTTAATTTTACAGACAGTAATGTAAACAAATTGAGGGATATTGCCATTATAACATCTTTCATTATTTTTTCACTTATGCCTCCTCACACTTTTTCTCTCTGTGTTGTCTTAATAAAAGTGGAGGGAGCTCATTTTTTTTGTAGTCTCTGCCCCAGCATTTGTCTTTAAACCAAGACAGATATATAAAGCAGGAATCAGATATTTCAATCCTTCTTTGAGAAACACACAGGGCATGGTGAGATTTTTTTAAATTTATTTTTTTCCCCAGGCAATTTGAATCCAACAAAGTTATTCATGAATTTCCAATATAATAGAGCTTTTGTTTACCATTGCACCTTTAGTTACAACGAAAACTCTGACAAGGCGCAGTATTTCTTTGTTTTTGTTAGTCAGGAGAAAACAGTTGATCACTCATAGCCTGCATGCAACTTACTTACTTCCATGCAGTTGTTTAAGC
Organism: Chiroxiphia lanceolata; assembly: GCF_009829145.1. Lineage (NCBI taxonomy): Eukaryota > Metazoa > Chordata > Aves > Passeriformes > Pipridae > Chiroxiphia > Chiroxiphia lanceolata. The sequence continues at coordinate 67,320,868 of NC_045638.1, read as the reverse complement.
ACTGGCATAAAAAGACTTTGCTAAGCTTTCTTAAGCATTCTGAATGTCATTGTTTCACATGAAGAAATTATTTCATCATGAATTTTTATAAACCAAGACTGTTTGAATCCCAAATATAAATTGTAAACTTCACAATCATATTTATTTATCCTCAAAAATGGTGAATTATGTTGTTCATAAGTCACTAAAAGTTAAGTCTGTCAGCAGACTGCTTCACTTAGTATATGAGTTTTGGTTGTCAGTACCCAACACGAGCCTCTACAGGAGAGAAAATATCATCCGGCTGTGTTAGACCAGTTACAATTTCTCACAACTACCTTTTAAGGCTACAATATTAACCAGTAATCCACAACATTCAAATTTTTAAAATATTATCTTTTTTAAAACGTAGTTAAAAAAAAACCTGGGTGCTGTTACATAGTACCACCATTATTAATGATCTGACTGATGTTTTATTACCAAAAAACGCAAATGATCAAAAGATCTCCAGATCTCCTTTTCCTGCTGGATGATGTTTTCTAGAGTTGAAATCATTCTCCTTTAGACTTTCCCAGCTGAGACCCATCTTTCTTGAAAATCTCTTTAGACTTTACTTAGGTCAGGAGTTGCAGAATATTTGCATAATGATGGTGATGATAGGGGTTGAGTGTCTATGACTAAGAACCAGGGGGAAGGCCCAGAAGGCAGATATCATGGTTGGAGTCTGTTATAGACCCAACCACGATGAAGAGGGAGACAAAACATTCTATAAGCATCTGGGAGAAATCTCACTATTGCTTCTTCTCATGGGGGACTTAAACTTACTTGGCAGGAAAAATTGGAGGGTCAGTGGTGGCATCAAACAGCAGATAGCTAGGATTTGATACCAGCAGACACTTGCATGGTGCTGGAATGAGGCTGCAGAGCTGGTACAGGCAGTCGGAGCAGGACTGCGGACCCTCTAGATGACTGGAGAAGCTCCCATAATCCGAGGAGATCCAATCCATCAGTGACCTGGTAATGATTTTTGCCTAAAATTATACCTTGACTTGCTGCTAATGAACAAATTCCATTTTTTCAGGAAATAAGACATATAAAGGTGATCTGAAAAAAACAAACAAAAAGTGTACCACCAACAAAAAATATGCAACCATTTTCCTGAAAGTTAAAACAAAGATTAAAAATTAATATTTGAAAAAGAACCTAAGTTTATATTTCTGTGCCTGTGACCAAAAGTCATGAAAAAAAAATACAAGCACTGTTCAAGAAGTTTACTAGACATTTCAGAAAGGTTAGGTTGTTAGGCTTTTTTAAAAAAAATAGTTAAATATTACTCTAGAAATTGGATATAGAGGTCCAGAATCTGTCTGATCTGTATATTTATGGTGAAAAATCTATACATCTGTAGTGAAAAATGTTTGTCAACATAATTAGGAATTCAGGAATGAACGACAGAAATGGTCAGTAAGCAGCTTACAGCCAACCTGAGCTACCAATTTCCCTCTAGAATTAAATTTAAGCTTTTCATACCAGACACTAAAAACAGATTTATCTTCTTTACATCAACGCAGTGGAACATAGTTGTTTAAATAATCCATGACATTTAGAACCAGATATCATGAAACATTGTTTCTTTAACATTCCTGTATTACTATGAGTAAGTTAAGGTATGACTGCAATGCAATCAAAGAAGAAAGTCAGAGGTATTGTAAAAAATTACCAGGCTACTCACCTACCACCAGAGAGCCTGCAAAGATACATTTACTAGATTACATCAGACACATATCTTTAGTCTTCGGTTTATCACAATAGTTCTAAAATGCTAAGGTTCATTTTTGAAAAATTATGTAGTGCAATACAATACTATAACTAACTAACAAACTAACCAACTAACTAATTAAAATTAATTTCACTTATTTACATTTTTGGAATTTGCATATTAGCTTTATTGGTCAATTTTGCACTGTAGCACTCTGGGGTTACTGATATAACCATAGAATTGCAGTGTTTATTTTTACCTCTAAGTATCCTTTCTGCTCTGCTACGCTGAGGATCAAAACAGTTTAACTGCATCTTCTTTACATTGTAATTTCTTACCAGGTATATTTTCAGTAGCAAAAACTTTTTTTTTTTTTTAAATTTTGGGTTTGGTTGGTTGGTTTGGTTGGTTGGTTTTGGTTTTATTTTGTTCTGTTTTGTTTTGTTTAGATTTAGTCCGGAATCTACAGTTTTCTCCAAGACTGGTTGGAGTCTCTGGCCACACTCTTTTCTTGTCACTCATCAAACAAAGCATCATCTGTGTAAAAATTACCTGTCTCTATGTAATAAAATAAATCCATTGCATTTCTAAGTGAGATGAAACAAGAGTTAAACATCATACAGCAGTCAGAGGAAATTACATTTTCCAAGAAACTATACAGTGTGCATAAATATGAGTTCTAATTTTCTATTGTCATATTCCAGGATCTGGATACTGAATCAAATTAAAAAATTCTTGGCATCAGCCAACTCTCAAAAATGTTTCTCTTTGCAGTTAAATGAAAATATTAATTTCTAGGCATTTGCTTCTTTGAGACTATCTATAAGTACCTAGTTTTCTAAGTAATTTCTCCATGATTTTGCATTTTTCCTGTGGTTCAACAAGAATAAAGTGTATGAAATAATTATATATTTTTCCTTCCATCTCTGATATCAAGATTAAAACAAAATGTCCTCTTTAAATTCTACTTCAGAGTATGGTGAACTTTTCCAGAATCTTTATCTATTCTGTCTTCATACTCATTAGTAGGTTTTTTTTTCATTTGAGTTGAAGTCAAATGAGTGACCAGGTATAATTAATTATTTGTGGTATAGTTTTTGTAAAAATAAAAAAAAAATGGTAGCTTCTTCTATATATTGGCACATACATTTGTCTGATACAATTATATTTGTGGACAAAATAATCTGGATAAGACCCAAATAATTATCCTGTCTCATTTTTGTTACCTACACATATCTTTAAAAGCACTAATTTCATTATTTCTGGCATCACAGTGCCTTTTGTATCACTTCGAATTATTACAGTTCCTGTGTAACTTTTAGCCATTTCTTCATTGCTATAATAATTTAGGAGTAAGTCTTCTAAATCCATGATAGTTTATCCCCTTTGCCAATAAGGCACACCCTATTTTGATCCTTGCAGTGTCTTATGATCATAATAATTTCCTCTGTTTTTTCCAAAATGTTAAGGGTTGGCTTTACACAGTTTTGAATAGACTCCAGTTTTTAATTTCACATATCTTTCTATTTTAATGTCATTCTTCATAGTACATTTTTCAGCAGTTCAAGAATCCTAACCATTCTCCATTGCATTCATTTTTGTTTGGGTAATTTGGTTTTCTTAGCAAATTCTGCTTATTATGTTAGCTCCAATTTGTTTTCAACCAAGTTCTTTAAATGTTTCTTTGTTGTTTTGGTTGTTTTTTTTTTTTAAATTTTCCTTTCATTTCTATTTCATAATAGGGGATTCCAATTACTCCCCCAAATTGCAAGATGAGATCTCATCCATAGATGCATTACAAATTTCTCTCTGCTTTTCTTTTAATAAACTCTATTAAAAGTAGCTTTCCATCTATTTTACATGAAACTCAGCACCTCTCATTTCTTTAATAGTTATAGTCTCCTCTGCTTAAATTAACTGAGCAGTATTAAAATCAGGTAATGTTTCAGAAATAACTGTTTTAGAAAAAAGACTACCTCTAAATGTCTTCTGCTGCCACTCATTTATTAAACATTTCAAGTGAAGTTTAAATCTTCCACATTTCCAAATGCTTTCAAGTCCAATGAAATTTTCCATGACTCCAGTTTTCTTTCCAGTTCTCATTTAATCTTTCTTTTGATGCTGTGTATTGCTCAATAATCAATGAAAAATGAAGTGTCTAAGAGTGGTAGGGTACCTTGAGACTCACTAGTTTTCTAACTGACCAGCATTGTGAAGCAAGGGCCATTGCATCTTATAACATTCAGTGACAATTAATTCAAGATTGCATCCATTTTTACAAAGCCCATCATGGCCTTCCATGATGGAGTAACTACATCAGTGGACAAGGGAAGAACTAGAGATATCATCTGACTGGACTACTGTAAGACCTTTGACACAGTCCCCCAGAACCCCCTCCTCTCTAAATATGAGATATGGATTTGATGGATGTACTGTTTGGTGGATGAAGATTTTTGTAGGATGGTCACATCCAGAGGGTCGTTGTCAGTGTCTCAATGTCCAGATGGGGTTCAATAGCAAGTGGTGTTTCTCAGGGTCCATACTGGAACTAGTACTGTTTAATATTGTCATCAATGACATGGACTACGGGATCAAAAACACCCTCAGCAAATTTTTAGACAACATCAAGCTGAGCAGTGCAGTTGACACCTGAGAGAGATGAGATGCCAACCAGAGGGACCTGGACAAGCTCAAATAGTGGTCTCATGGGAAATTCATGGGGTTCAAAAAGGTCAAGTGCAAGATGCTACACCTGGGTTGGAGCAATCCTTGGTATCAATACAGGCTGAGGGATAAAGGAATTGAGAGCAGTCCTGAGAAGAAGAAGGACTTGGGATACTAGTGGATGAAAAACTGCACATAAGTCATCAATATTCACTTACAGCTAATAAAGCAAAAACAGCCTGGGTTCCATCAAAAGAAGTGTGTCCAGCAGGTCAAGGGAGGTGATTCTTCCCCTCTACTCCACTCTTATGAGACCCCACCTGGAGTTCTGCATCCAGCTCTGGAGACTCCAGCACAGGAAGGACATCAACGTGTTGGAGTGAGTCTGGAGGAGGGTCACCAAGATAGTTAGAGGAGTGGAACACCTCTCCCATGAGGAAAGGCTAAGAGAATTGGGATTGTTCAGTCAGGAGAAGCGAAGGCTTTGGGGTGATCTAATTGCAGTTTTTTTCAGTAATTAAAGAATTAATTCAGTAATTAAATATAAGAAAGATGGAGAAAAACTTTTTAAGATGTCCTTTCATGCTAAAATAAGGGGCAGTGGTTTTAAACTAAATAGGACAGATTTAGACAAGATATAAGACATTTTTCTTACAATAAGGGTAGTGAAACACTGGGACAGGTTGCCCAGAGAAGTTATGGAGGTCCCATCCATGGAAACATTTAAGATCAGTTTGGAGACGGCTTTGACCAACCTGAACTAGTTGAATATGACCCTGCTCATCACAGGAACCTTTTAAAGGTTCCTTCCAACCCAACTGTTCTATGATTCTAAGATAAAATATTCTTCTATGGAATCCTAGTTTAGGCATGTTGTTTAACAACTACCTCACAAAGATTTTAGGTAATTTGCCCCACGAAGGCAATTCAGTCTCTCTAATATAAAGTTCTCTGTCTAGTCAAGGGAGGAACTCCTTTAAAGACAAACAGGAAGAAATACAGTCCATCCAGATAAAGTGGCTATCTTTTTTTTTTTTTTTTTTTTTTTTTTTCATTTAATGTGTCTGCTGGATTTGGCTGGGGTACAATTAATTTTCTTCATAGTAGCTGGTAGGGGGTCGGAGGGCAGGCTACGTGCCGGAAGGGTACAGGTACAGGGGTTGGGGGGAGCCGGGCTGGGGGCTGGCTCTCACGCGGGGTCGGAGGGCAGGCTACGTGCCGGAAGGGTACAGGTACAGGGGTTGGGGGGAGCCGGGCTGGGGGCTGGCTCTCACGCGGGGTCGGAGGGCAGGCTACGTGCCGGAAGGGTACAGGTACAGGGGTTGGGGGGAGCCGGGCTGGGGGCTGGCTCTCACGCGGGGTCGGAGGGCAGGCTACGTGCCGGAAGGGTACAGGTACAGGGGTTGGGGGGAGCCGGGCTGGGGGCTGGCTCTCACGCGGGGTCGGAGGGCAGGCTACGTGCCGGAAGGGTACAGGTACAGGGGTTGGGGGGAGCCGGGCTGGGGGCTGGCTCTCACGCGGGGTCGGAGGGCAGGCTACGTGCCGCGCGCGCAGAGCGCGCGCGGTTTAGTCTCAAGGTGCAGGCTCAGCAGGAGAGGGGAGAGAGAAAATGAGGGAGCCTTGCCAGCAGTTGCTACACACCTATGGAGGAGGATAGAGCAGCTTCGGAGCACACAGAGGTTTGCCATTTCAGGTCTGGGGGGAAGGGGGAGGGGGGGTTCTGGGGAAGGGAGTGGGGAAGAGAGGGGAGGGGTATCGAGTGGGCCATGGGGGGCTTCTAATTGACGGGGGGGAAGCAGGGCACTCCTGTATGAAATGTAACAGATGTGCAGTGCACCTGCAAATACCTGGTAACAAAGTGGAGGAAGGACATGGTCAGGGAGAATAGTGGGGTTCCTTCAGAGTGATGGGGGTCCCAGCAAAGCTGGGGACTTGAAAAGCACCTCAGCTTTGGATGGGTACAAGGACCAGAACACTTGGTCAGTTTGTTTTTCTGTCTCTGTTTGTTTTTGGCTCATCTGCTGCTACTGCCCAGGTTCAGCATGTTCCAGATAAGTTTGCTCTGCTCTGTTACGTCCTGTAAAGGGTGGGCAGGACAAAGGGCTGTTCCTGGGCATCTCCTTATGACTGTATATAAATAGGTGATAGTAAAGCAGAAAATCAAAGACCTGCCCAAACCATTCTAACAGAAACGTAGCCTGTATGTCCCTGTGTGGTTTTGGGCTATGCTGGCAATGGTACATGCCTTCGGTAGGGCCGCCCATGCCAGACAGGTCAAAACAGCAGGGCCAGATACAATAAATCTATGGGCAGGATGAGCTCGTTAGCCTCCTGGCAGTCATCCTAGGAGAAGGACAACTCTAATCTCAAACCCGGGCAGATGGAGCTCGCTTAGCCCTGTAAGGTCATCCATCTAAGAGAAGGTCACTCTAACCAAACCTACGTCCTGAGGATTTCACTGCCACCGTCCAAGCTCGCTCGGCCCTGGCAGATGAACCTCAGGATTAAAGGGTGGGTTCAGTTCCGCGCATACTGCATCTCACCTAAAAAATCCATTGCGCAGGCTTGAAGGCTTTACCCACATGCAAAAAGTCCTGTAGCGACGGACGAGGGTCGAAACGGCAGGTGAAAGGTGCACTGGGAGCCGCAGACTCAACTCCGCATGCAGGCGGTTCAGGATATTGGTCATTTGAGACTGATCGGAGATGACAGTCTCTTGGGGCAGCACCCTGAACGACCAAGCAGCCTTTTCAAGGACAGCACTGCTTGCTCCACTCGGAGAGGGGCCTAGAAAAGGTGGCCTAAACAAAGCTCATCTCCACTTTCACCCGGTTGGTTAACCGCAGACCAACGGGCATCTTCTCTCAATGCGGTCGCACAAAGAGCAAAAGACAAAGGCATGCACCTGCCTCCAAAGGTGTACCTAAATTAACTATAGCATGTTGGAACATCAGAACCATGCTTGATTCTGCGGATAGTGGACGTCCTGAGCGGCGTTCTGCCCTAATTGCCCATGAGCTGGCTCGTCTCAACATCGACATAGCTGCCCTCAGTGAAGTTCGCCTTCACGAGGAAGGAAGCCTCAGAGAACATGGTGCTGGTTACACTCTCTTCTGGTCAGGTAAGCCCAGAACCGAAAAACATCTCTCAGGTGTCGGCTTCATGATCAAAAACTCTATTCTTCCCAAACTCGAAAATCTGCCAACAGGTCACTCTGACCGCATTATCTCCCTACGCCTTCCACTCCACAACAACCAACACGTCGTCCTCTTTAGTATATATGCCCCAACTCTCCAAGCTGACCCTGCCGAAAAGGACAAATTTTATGCTGACCTGCGCCACCTTACCCAAAAAGTACCCGCAGATGATAAGATCATTATCCTTGGTGATTTCAACGCCAGAGTAGGTAAGAATTTTGATGCCTGGAAAGGAATATTAGGCAAACATGGTGTTGGTAACTGCAACGATAATGGTCGACTCCTGCTAGAATTCTGTGCAGAGCAACAGCTCACCATCACTAATACTATCTTTCAGCAGAAAGATAGTCTGAAGACAACCTGGATGCACCCCAGATCTAAGCATTGGCATCTCATCGATTACGTCCTGGTGCGACGGAGAGATGTTCGCGATGTCCTCCATACCCGCGTGATGCCCAGTGCAGAATGCCAGACAGACCATCGGCTTGTGCGCTGCAAACTCAGCTTCAATCTTAAATTCAAACCCAAAATGGGCAACATCACAAGGAGAAAACTCCAAGTTAACAATCTCCAATCAGCCACAGTAAGAGAGAGATTCCAGGTAAACCTTCAAACTAGGCTCGAAAACCGTTCCACAGTTTCTGCAGATTCCTCTCCTGAAACTACCTGGCAGCATATTAAAAACAGCATTCTGCAATCCTCCGAAGAATCCTTAGGGTTCTCCCTCAAGAAGAACAAGGACTGGTTTGACGAAAACAACCAAGAAATCCAGGACTTGTTGAGGAAGAAGAGAACCGCCCACCAAGCACACCTTGCACTGCCATCCTGTCACGCAAGAAAAACAGCCTTTCGTCTCGCATGCAGCAGGCTCCAACAGAAACTCCGTGACATCCAGAACAAGTGGTGGATCGATCTAGCTGTAAAAACTCAATTATGCGCAGATATGGGTGATCACAAAGGTTTCTATGAAGCCTTGAAGACAGCATATGGGCCCACATACCAGGTGCAAAGCCCTCTACTCAGTGTTGATGGCCAAATGCTTCTAACAGATAAAACCTCCATTCTGAATCGATGGTCTGAACACTTTCAAACTCTTTTCAGTACCAACCGTGTGGTCCAAGACTCAGCAATTCAGTCCATCACACAACAACCAGTAAAGTATGAATTGGATACAGCCCCCACTTTAGGAGAAACCCTCAAGGCCATACAGCAGGTAAAAATCGGCAAGGCAGCCGGGGTTGATGGAATTCCACCTGAAGTCTGGAAACATGGGGGCCTTGCCCTCCACACCAAATTTCACGAGTTTGTGGTGCGCTGCTGGGAGCTCGGTGAACTACCATCAGACCTTCGTGATGCTGTCATCATCACTTTGTATAAGAAGAAAGGTATTAAATCTGACTGCTCAAACTACCGTGGTATTACTCTGCTCTCCATTGCTGGCAAAATCCTGGCAAGAATACTCTTGAACAGACTAATACCCACTATAGCAGAAGGGATCCTACCTGAAAGTCAGTGTGGTTTCAGAGCCAACAGAAGCACCACAGACATGATATTTGTTCTCAGACAACTGCAAGAGAAATGTAGGGAACAGAACAAAGGTCTTTATGTAACCTTTGTTGACCTCACCAAGGCTTTTGATACTGTGAGCAGAAAAGGTCTGTGGCAGATTTTGGAACGTTTAGGTTGTCCCCCCAAGTTCCTTAAAATGATCATCTCACTTCATGAGGATCAGCACGGCCAAGTCAGGTATGGCAACACACTTTCTGAGCCCTTTTTAATTAAGAATGGTGTGAAACAAGGCTGCGTTCTCGCTCCTACCCTATTCACCATCTTCTTTAGCATGATGCTCCAAAGGGCCACAGCAGACCTCGATGATCAGGACGGTATCTACATTCGATATCGTACTGATGGAAGCCTGTTCAATCTAAGGCGTCTGAAGGCCCACACCAAGACCCTAAACCATCTTGTCCGGGAGCTACTATATGCTGATGACGCCGCCCTTGTTGCCCACACAGAAGCAGCTCTGCAGCGTTTAACATCCTGCTTTGCAGATGCTGCTGAGCTCTTTGGGCTGGAAGTCAGCCTAAAGAAGACAGAAGTTCTCCATCAACCTGCACCTCAGGAAGTCTTCCATCATCCCCATATCACCATTGGCGAATCAGAGCTCAAATCAGTCCAGCAGTTTAATTACCTAGGTAGCCTCATCTCCTCGGATGGTAAGATTGACGGGGAGATAGACAACAGGTTGGCAAAGGCATACAGTGCTTTCGGAAAACTCCACAAAAGAGTATGGCGTAATAAACACTTGAAGAAAAGCACAAAGATCAGTGTTTACAAAGCCATAGTGTTGTCTACTCTCTTGTATGGTTCCGAATCATGGGTCATCTACCGCCACCACCTGCGTCTCCTCGAACGCTTCCATCAGCGCTACCTCCGTACAATCTTAAACATCCACTGGTCAGATTATGTGACCAATACATCTGTTCTTGAGCAAGCAGCAGTCACAAGTGTAGAGGCCATGCTGATGAGAACACAGCTGCGATGGGCAGGGCACGTCTCAAGGATGAAGGACCACCGCCTCCCTAAGATCTTGCTCTGTGGTGAACTTGCCACTGGCTGCCGCAAGAGAGGAGCCCCGAAGAAAAGATTCAAGGACTCCCTGAAACAACATCTCAGCCTTGGCCATATTGATCACCATAATTGGTCCACTCTGGCCTCAAATCGGGAGGCCTGGAGACACAGCATCTATAACGCTGCGGAAGCCTTTGAGAACACACGCAGGATCACTCTCGAGGAGAAAAGGCAACGCAGGAAGAACCGTGTCTTGCGGAATACACCATCTAAGGAGTCTTTCTGTTGTGCCTTTTGCAACCGGACATGTCTGTCACGTATTGGCCTCATAAGTCACCAACGTGCCTGTAACAAGTGTGGATAAAGCCTTCCCAAATCTTCGTTCGCGAAGCCCAGCCATGAACATGAGTAGCTGGTATGGGGTTGCATTTTGGATTTGTGTTGAAAATTGAGTTGATAATAGAGAAATACTTTTGTTACTGGTGAGCAATGCTTACACAGCCTCTAGGCCTTTTCTGCACTTTGTATCACTTTACAAGTGAACAGGTTGGAGGTGTACAAGAAGTTTGGAGGGGACACAGCTGGGACAGCTGAACCCAGCTGAAATATTCCAGAGCATATGCTATCATGCACACCATGCAGAGATGGGGAAAGAAGAAGGAAGAGGAGGAAAGTTCAAAATGATGATGTTTGTCTTCCCAAGTAACCATTAGGCATGATGGGGCCTTGCTTTCCTGAAGATGGCTGAACACCTGCCTGCCCATGGGAAACAGTAAATTAATTCCTTATTTTCTTTGCTTGAGAATAAGGGTTATGTTTTACCTATTAAACTGCCTTTGTCTCAACCCAAGAGTTTTCTCACTTTTAGTCTTCTGATTATCTCCCCCATCCTGCTAGTGAGTGAGAGTAGCTGTGTGGGGCTGTGCTGCCAGCTGGGGTTAAACCATGACAATGTGTAAGGAATTTTCAAATGAGTTTTTCCGAAAAGAAACTCAGTTAATTAGGTCAACTATCTAGCTCTTTCTACTAGAGGGAAATTATAGGAAATGTCTATCTCAAGCTTCTTGCTAAAAGAGGGGAGAAAAGCACTTTTTTACCTAGTAATCTGCTAGTTTGGACATTCGCTTATAGAGGTGGTTGTTATGGGACTTAGTAATTTCCATAAAATCAAAAGTGGGTGCAACAACAATTGCATGGAGTTTTGTTTTGCTTTCTAGTTAACATGAGACCATTTTGAAGTCCAGCATGTAAGCAGCACAAGACCAACCAGAGAAGAGAACCCGATTAATAGAACAGAGAGCTGAGTTCAAAAAAGACTGATAGTTTCAAATTTCCTTGCAGAACCCCTTTTCTTTTGAAAGGCCATCTAATTGTAGTTTGATATTAAATTTTACAATTGACAAAAATTTCCTGTCTCAGAAAAAGATGCATCTCAAACCTGTGTTAGCAAACAAAATAAATACATAAGATATTGGCAGAATAATTAAAAGAGGCACTCAAGTAGATGTCCAATGAATGAAAGAACTTACTGTTTTAACCAGCTCCCTGAGATACGCAGACTAGGCTTCTCCTTGTATTTTAAGTGTCATTTAGGGATACTGAATTCTACATCTGCCAGTATCTACAGATAAAGACTCCATTTAACTTTCTTTTCTTTTCTTGACTTTGCAAAGTTCCTATAGTAATCTGTTCAACAGTTTATGAGAAAGTATATATTTTCATAATTTGCTGCATATGCTACCTTTATTTTTGTTAAATGTCCTTACTGTTATTATGTTGGCATATATTTATAACTTTTTAAAATCTTACTCTAAATTATAATTTTTCCATGATTCTCATCATCCTTATCATTCTGCAGCACACCTAATGCATATTGTTCCCTTCAGTGTTTGCTAAGATGACATACTTTTTGAGTCACAGCAAACCTTTGCTGCAAGACTAATTTACTACTACTCCTCTGCACACTGTATCTTAGTCTATAGCACTAAAATTAACATATGTAATTTACATAGAAAACATCTAGTGAAGGCAAGATCACACAGACTTTCACTCAAATATTGATATAAAAATTGTTACAAATTAATAAAACCCATCTTTTTCTACTAACCAACTGATCAACCAACTTAAACATTCTCTTAACTTTGGAAGACTTGGGAGGAAGCAGTGAACAATTCAGGGGTTAATATTATTGTCTCTCTCACTTGTATTCAGTAGTGTGACATCTGCTGTGTTTGACTATCTGCAAGTCATAACATTTTTTACCACTTTTGCATAATGTTTTTGGAACAATATGAAGCATCATTAGTGTATTTCAGTTCCAAACATTATTGTCTCATGTTGCTTTATTACCATAATAAACTTGTGAATCATAGTAACTAACACAGTAGGTCTCCTGTAGTGGATTCATTTTCATATCCTCTTTCGTTATCATAAATGTGATCCAGAAAACTGTAAAGTCAGCAGTTCTACACAGCTTATTAATAAAGTACATTACAGGGATGCATTAAAGCCTCCACAGCTGTATTATAATGAAACACTCTACTTATAATTACAATTATGCTAACACTTAATAATAATTGGGCCTCTGTGTCTGTAGTTCATTTGCTCAATAGGAGATTGGGTCTTGTCAGAAGTAGCCATTCCCTCAGCAGGTGACCTGGTTGCAAACATAACAGTTTAAACAGAGCATGAAGGTAGTAATGGCATAAAAAGGGCAGATCTGCAGGTGGGGGTACCATCTGTGAGGAAGAAAATGTGAAATAATGAGCTATATGGGCTTCTCTCTTCGTGGAGATCAGCTATCCAAGGGTGAAAAGAGGAGAAACAAAGATAATGGATGAAAGAGGGAACAAGGTAGACAGGTGAAGAAATAACCTCATTGGCAATACATAGCTACTGTTAACAATAGGTAGGACTACAGTGTCAAGAGTAAACAACTAGTTATATATGTCCCAGTAATGTTACCAACTTTTCTTCTGAAGTGAAAAATTCATTTGAGAAGACCAGGAGTTTACCGTTGAATCCAAACTTCCTCTTCAAGGGTGACAGCAGGGATCTTGTAGATAGGCAGACTATTGTCTATTACAGATTCTTGATCTCCAACAAAAAAATACATCAATATACTCTTACCTTAATCAAGCAACAGCAGCAGGAGTAAAGCTGTAAAGCTATTCTTACAATTTAGAGATGTAATTGTGTGGTCTGGACACTCTTGGTTGGTAGCAGATTCTCTACAAGTCAGCATTTCTGCTGTATGAAAAGGAGGGTCTTGCTTTCAAGAATTTAAAGGAACAGAGACAACCCGAGTTTGTATACCTAATTATTACCATCCCTACCAAATTAGCAGAAGCAGAGGTGATGCACCTCTTGCATGAATCCTGCATCATGAGATGAAGTTGTGGTTCCTATTGCTTTATAAGCCGTTATTTAGATCAAGGCTGCATTTGCCTTTGGACTCATGATGGAAAGATAAAGAAGATTCCTACTTCCAGTAGGAGTACCTTTACATGGGATTATCCTTTCCCCAGTGTTACAAATAGGCTTATTGTGTTCATATTTTATACAAATATATACATTGCAAACTCTTTCAGACAATGTGTGGAAATAGTGACTACATGTCTCTTCCTGTACTGCATTCTAAAATGACTGACCTTTTCAAGGAAGTTCTTTCATATCTTGTAGAAGAGTGACTGAGAGTTACTGGAGCATTATCAACTACTGGTCTATTGCTAATGGGACAAAAATGTCCCTTCCATAGTCACACTCTAAGGTAGAGTGTGGTCTGGTGGATTTATGCCTTTTCAGTGTGAGTAAATGACATAGGAAGAGGAGTCTATCTCAAAGCAGAATATATCCTTTGCAGAATCTTCCATTGCAGTTGAAGACTGTTGGTAAGAGGGAAAAGACAGAGAAAAATTCAGCTAAGCCTGAAATATTGGTGAATCTCTGATTAATGAAAGGAGGAGAAGCTGACAGCTTGCTTGCAATTCTCAGTTGCTTTAATAAAAAAAATAGAAACAATTAGGAAGGTGTTTTCTATTCCCAACTTTATGATTCTTCTGGCCAAATTTTCTTGGAAAAATCTAGGAGGATTTAACTGTGGCTTAGAAAAGATGTGAAAGAGCATGAGAAAGTAATGAGAGAGGTCAGGAGATTTAAAGAATTAAATTTGAAGCATATAGTGGCTGGTTCACTGAATCAACACTAAGCGTACAACTTGAGTTCAGGATTGTGCATCAGAGATGCAGAAATAAAAATAGTCATCTGCTTTGGCTTGTGTATCTATCTTCAGTTAGGATGAATGCTCCTTTTATCCCTCTTCTTGGGGATGTTTATACAACTAACTTAAACTAATGTTTACCTGTCTAGGACTACAGGAAATGAATCTCCCTCCAGTCAAGTTGTTGAAGGATGATATAGGAATTAATCTGTAGGAGAGAAAAAATGCATGAAAAGTGACCTTCAGATACTGAAAGGACAGAAATGGGACCATACAGACCCAGCACTGATACTTACTTCAACATTTCAAAGAGTTTCTGAATTAAATAATCTGAGTGTCCTGTTACCAGTCCATGTTGGCATAAAAGAAGTGACATAACACTGCAAGTGTATAAATTTGTACTGGAATATTCATATCTAGAAAGATCTAGGCTCTTTATTTAGTGAAGCAACTCAGGCACCTCTAAAAGATGAATCTGTACTCCTACAGGATGTTCCCACCTAGAACTAGAGTTGTGAAGACACAGTTGGTGATACTTTAGAGTTACTCTTAAACACTGTTCAATTAATCCCACAGTATGCCTTTCTTAGGATATATGAATATCACTATCCAAAAAAAAACATGCTGGTGATATGTTTTTTTTGATGGAACTTTTGAGTTCATCAAAAATTACTGTCAAGTATTTTAATTTTTGGGGTGGATGTAGCATAAGCGCCACACACCCATGTGGCTTTTAGTAGAAAATATTTGTATGTGACAATCAGTGTAATGCTAAAGAGTGAAGTAAATCACATATTTCAGGTGGAAAAAGTGTTCATTGAGCTGTTGTTTGCTTATAGGCAAATAATCTGGAAAAAAACCCTTTTTTAACTGTTCTCTGGAAGGAGATATTGGGGCTTAATAAAAATGGAACGAAAGAGTAAATTACCAGCTATGGAGAAGTGAATAAATTTTGTTCATAAAGAAAGTGTCCAAAATGTGGTCCCTCTATAAGGATTAATATAGTTGTATCTTTTATTTGTTACCAATTTTATCTTTCTTTTATTAGTTAAGCATTCTTATACAATCAGAGACATTTGTATTAAAAATTAACAAGAGATCAATTTAGATATTCTTTAGCCATAAAGAACTGTCTTCAAAAAATATCCCATCTATTTCTGTGAAGCTCGACATATAATAGTCATAGAGTCTTTCAGGTTGGAAAAGACCTCTAAGATCATCAAGTCTAGCTGTAAAGCTAACCCTGCTAAGTCCACGACTAAACCATGTCCTTAAGTCCCACTTCTCAACATCTTTTAAATACCTCCAGGGATGGGGACTCAACCACTTCTCTGGGCAGATCTCTTCCAGTGCTTGCTAAGCCTCTTAGTGAAGAAATGTTTCCTGGAAATTTTAAACCCCCCTTAGTGCAACTTGAGCCCATTTCCTCTCATCCTGTCACTTGTTGCCTGGCAGAAGAGACCAACCCCCATTTCACTACAACCTCCTTTTCAGGTACTCATAGACAGCAATAAGGTCCTCCCTGACCCTCCTTTTCTCCAGGATAAAAAACCCGAGCTCCCTCAGCCACTCCTCATTGGGCTTGTTCTCTAGATACTTCACCAACTTCATTGCTCTTCTAATTTGATATTTCATCTGGATTAGGAAAACAATTTAAAACAAAACCAAAGCAACAATAAACAAACAGACAAACAATCCATACTATCTTAAAATCATATATTCTTTTAAAAGAACAACAGAAAGCACCATTACAAAACCACAATAGAAGAGCATACACATTAGTATATTTTTAAATTTTATCAGAAAAATCATTTTTGTAACTAGTAGGATAACATACATTTGAACTTATAGAATCACAGAATATCTGCAGTTGGAAAGGACCCATAGGGGATGATTGAGTCCAACTCCCTGCTCCCCACAGGACTACCTAAAACTAACCCATACAACTCAAAACATCGTCCAGGTGCTTCTTGAACTCTGACAGGCTTGGCACTGTGAACACTTCCCTGAGATCCTGTTTCAGTGACCAGCTACCCTCTCAGTGAAGAATGTCTTCCAAATGTCTAGTCTGAACTTCCTCTGAAGCAGCTCCATACCATTTCTCATGTGTCCTATCACTGGTCTCATGAGAGAGAGAAGATCAGAACCTTTCCTTCTTTTGTTCCCCTTGAGGAAGTTGTAGATTGCAATGAGGTTACACCTTAGTCTTCTCTTCTCCAAGCTGAACAAGCCAAGTGACCTCAGCCACTTCTCATAAGTCCTGCCTTCAAAAGACTTGGTTGCCCTCCTTTGGACACACTCTAATAGTCTGATGCGGTTATGCTGAGGTGGCCAAAACTGCACACGGTTCTGGAGGTGGGACTGCACCAGTGTAGAGTGGGATAATCACCTCCTTTGCCCAAATCTCTCTGCTGTGCTTGATGCACACCATGTAACAGTTGGCCCCCTTTTGCTGCCTGGGCAACTGTTGACACATAGGCAACTTCTCAGAAACCAAATCCCCCATGTCTCTTTGCACATGGCTATTCTCCAGCCCTTTATCCCAGAGTCTGTACATCTAATCAGAATTACCTCATCCCAGCTGAAGAATCCATCAGTTGCTCTTGTTGAATGCCCAGCTCTCTAGTCTATCCAGATCTCTCTGTAAGAACTCTGTACCCTCAAGGGAGTCCACAGCTCCTCCTAGTTTACTACCATCAGCAAATTTACTTAAGATAGATTAGATTCCTTCACTCAGACTATTTATAAAGACTATATATAAAGAGCATTGACCCTAAAACTGAATCCTGGGGAAACCCACTGGTGGCTGGCTGACTGCCTGATATAATTTACTATAATGTTTTGAGCCCAACCTATCAATCAAACGTTCATCCAATGTATCATGGGCTTGTCCATCTGTATGCTGGATATTTTGTCCAGAAGGATTCTATGAGAGACCATATATGTCAGACACATTGATACATATAGTGTTGAAATATACTATTGGCATATGTATTCTAAATTTTGTTCCACTTGAGTATTTTCACTAATGAATTAGTGCATGATGGAAATAGTTTTGAGTAAGATTACATGGAATGGTATTTTCCAGTCATACAAAAGTCTTCCATCTGATCATAGTCATTTATCTTCAGGTTTGAATGATTAGGCCTGATTTACCAAAGTTGAAAGTGAATTGTCTTCTTTTGATTTGTGGGTATTAGGGAAATCTACTTGCAGATTTATATAACACTATTTGAGTTTATTTATGGATTTATGGTTATTACAATATTCAAATACTTCCTTAAGCTATTTCGATTTAGACTGGCTTGCTTTATATAAAACCTTTCTTTGAAATGTGCCAGTGTTCAGTTTTGATTGTTCACTCAGTAGCTTTAACATTCAAGAAAAACTTTTCTTATTAGCTAAATTGCTTCTATTAGGGTATTGTAATTCCTTAACAGAACTCTCAATATTGCTACATCATTGTTCATACGTTATTATTGATTATACAATTTAAAGTCAGTATATGGCCCTTATGTTTTAAATCTTAAAAACACATTGCCAAGCATTTCACTGTTATGGTTCACACTTTTTCAGTATGGTCAACTATTATTTGAGTCCATCAAAACGCTATATATTTTTATCCAGAATTGGTAATGGGCTCTTCTGCCATTGTTTGAAGAAATGGGAAATTATTAGCTCCAGAAATAGATTATAGAATATCATAGAATCATAGAATCAGCTGAGTTGGAAAGGACCTCTGGGATCATCAAGTCCAGCCCTTGATCCAACACCACAGTGGTTACTAGACCATGGCACATCCAGTATCCTCTTAAAAACCTCCAGGGACAGAGAATCCGCCACTTCCCTGGGTAGCCCATTCCAATGCCTCATTACCCTCTCTGTAAAGAATTTCTTCCTAATATCCAACCTAAACCTCCCCTGGCACACCTTAAGACCATGCCCTCTTGTCTTACTGATAGCTGCCTGGGAGAAGAAACCAACCCCCACCCAGCTACAACCTCCTTTCAGGTAGTTGTAGAGAATGATGAGGTCTCCCCTGAGCCTCCTCTTCTCCAGGCTAAACAACCCCAGCTCCCTCAGCCTCTCCTCACAGGAGACTTGTGTTCCAGTCCCTTCACCTGGATCTGCTCCAGCACCTCAATATCTTTCCTGAACTGAAGGGCCCAGAACTGGACACAGTACTCCAGGTGTAGCCTCATCAGTGCTGAGTACAGGGGAAGAATGACTTCCCTGGACCTACTGGTCGCACTGTTCCTGATCCAGGCCAGGATGCCATTGGCCTTCTTGACCACCTGGGCACACTGCTGGCTCATGTTCAGCTTCCTGTCAATCCAAACTCCCAGGTCCCTCTCTGCCTGGCTGCTCTCCAGCCACTCTGTCCCCACCCTGTAGCGCTGCAGGGGGTTGTTGTGGCCAAAGTGCAGGATCCAGCACTTGGCCTTGTTGAATCTCATCCTGTTGGAATCAGCCCACCTCTCCAGTCTGTCCAGGTCCTCCTGCAGAGCCCTCCTGCCTTCCAGCTGATCAGACTCCCCTCCCAGCTTGGTGTCTTCTGCAAATTTGCTAATATCTGTAACTATATTCTAAAAGGTTTCCTTTGATCATCTCTTCATGCTAGTCAGAAATATTTAAAAAAATAAACTAGTACAAAGAAAATAGTTAATGTATTGCACTACTTGGCTTTTATACTGAAAATTAAAATAGATTCTAGGGAAATTATCTGAAAAATCTTACTGAATTTCAGGTTAAATCATCTCATGACTCTTATTTTGTAAGATCATATGTATCCTCTGTGCCCTCATATTGCAAACAAGCTTCATCTGGAGTCATCCAAACAGCATCTGTTTAACTTTTGGAATAATATGTTACTCAGTATACATAAAGATATGAACATGTAGGTGTATAAAAAATTAGTATTTTAAATGTATAAGTCACTAAATAATCTATAAAAATGTTTTCTAGCTCTTGATTTTTTCCCCCTCTTTTTAGTAATACATTCTCAAAGAATACCAATGTTCTTTCAGTGTGACTGCAGACAACACTGTATTTTCTTCTTAACAACTATTGAAGGGATAGTGATATGGTTTGAAGCTGGCTCCCTGCCAAGTCTCCAAACCTTACCACCAGAAGCCCCCCCCCCCCAAAAACCTCAGGGAGAAGAGGGAGAGAAAAAAAACCAACCAACTAAGAAAACCTGAAACGAGAGAGAGACAGCTAAAGTGATATATATAAATATATTTACACTTATGTTACAATTGAAATATATACACAATTTAAAAATATATAGAATTTCACAAGGGAAGGGGAAGGGGGAAGGGAAAGGGAACAAAACCAAAATAATATATATATATATATATATATATATATATATATATATATCCCAATCAGTAGCCCGAGATCTAGTAACTAAGAGTTAGCAAAGAAAATATCCCACCACTCTCCTTGGGACAACCGAGAGTCGCTCCGGTACGATCGCCGGCAACCTCCGCCTCCCAAGGTCGACAAGGCCCTACCAGGCCTCGCTCCCCAACACGGCAGACTCAACAGCAGGGAACCTGCACCTCCAAGCCGCCAGAAGGAAAAAGAGGGCGAAGGCCTCTCCTCCTTTCTTCTTATAATCTGGCTTACGTAAAAATCGTAGGGAATACTGGGTAAATCTGGACCCTTCCTTGGTTACAAACTGGTCACCAAGGAAGGCCTAGCCCAAACCACCACAGATAGCTATCATTTATTTCTTCTTTTCACAGTTTGGAAGGAAAACTGAGTAATTAATGAAAGCTAATTTTGAAAATCAACATACATACTTTAAATTAAAATAGCATATTACAGCTACATTTCTGGAACTTGAGTTTCTTGCATTACTACACTATACAAAGAATTGGGAAAATCTGTGAAGAAGTATGTGAGGAGATATAAGTTTCCTCTATATATCTTAAAAATGCAAACAAGATATGAGTCATAGAAATAAATTTTGATC
Source organism: Chiroxiphia lanceolata (assembly GCF_009829145.1). Lineage (NCBI taxonomy): Eukaryota > Metazoa > Chordata > Aves > Passeriformes > Pipridae > Chiroxiphia > Chiroxiphia lanceolata. The sequence goes on along the minus strand of NC_045638.1, from coordinate 67,300,499 downwards.
ACAAGGAGACCACCAATGGCTCTCAGATGAAAGATGAATTAAAAGTAATTGACAGTCTTTGTAAAATAGTTTCTAATCTGCAATATTTTATTGCAGTTTGAAGGAATTATAGGGTTTATGAATTAAAGGTTTTCAATAATAAAATCTTTCCAACAGGAATTTTTATCATAACTTTAGTGAATTTAAATTGATGCTCCATTTACAATATAAAAATCATATTTTAAAACACAGTTTATCACTGTAATGATTCCTAGTTCTCTCATAATTTCTAAATAGTAAAATACATTATTTTAAGATTATTAGTAGCAATGATATATAAGAATCATTAAAGAAAACATATTTATTATGTATGCTTCACTTTCATGAATTCTTTATTAAAACAGTGTCATAGAGAGAAGATGGCTCTTTAAAGGAACTATGATTTGATAGGTCAAGAGTTCTTGATAACATTTTTTACTTTATATTAGCTGTAACATATTCAAAAGACTTCAACTGAATATATTTAACCATGCAACATCCTAATAACATCACTTATATACATTTTACAAAATACTGTGCACAATATTTTAGGCAGTTAAAGTATGAGAAAAATATTAAGAACATCCTAGAATGTGTATGAAAAATATTGAGATTTCAAAATTATAGGTATCATCTCTTTAGGTATTTAAGATTTCTGCATAGTGAGTGAAGAGAGGAACACCAACATTTTATAGTTCTTTTGATCTCTTAAAAATGTGCTAAATTTTCAAGTATCACTGTTTTCTCTTAAAATTCAGTGGAAGCATAGGTAAACTCATAACAGCATTACATGATATGAATATATTACAATTATTGTATTAACAGCCTCCCAAGATTCAAAATTGAGGTTTTCCACTTCAATGAGTATATGAACCCTAATAAAATATGCATACCTAACTATGTAAGACCTAAAGAGCAATTTAACACTATTACAACACAGTTACTTAATCTCTTACTTTTTCTGTTTGCTTTGTAAAGGTTCAAAAGAAACCTTCAGAAATCTGTCTTATAAGTAGATTTAGAGTTGGAAAAAGTGAAGAGGTTAATAGCAATTCTGTATGGGACATGCTTTTTTAAGTTGCTTGTCTGACTCACAGTTTCTAAATTTTAGTATTTATATTAAAATTGAAGCAAGTAAAAACTAAATGTGCATAGATTGTTATTTATAGCAGTATCATATTCATTCTTCAACTTAATCAATGAGTATTAAAACTGGAAGTGGCAAAACAAGTTTGTACTGCTTTCTTCTTCAAAAACACAAACAGTAAATCATAACCACACATAATTTCTGCGGTTATATATTGTAAAGGTTATGTTTGTACTATGAGCTGTGAATTAAATTAATGAGTTTTCTCAGCACCATAAACCTCCTCCACCAAAAGAGGAGCTAAATTGCAATAAATCCCTGTTTATGTGAACATAGTTATGGGACAGCAAAGATTTAGAGTTCCTCTACAGGGAAAACTGGTCCAACACAGGAGGAAAAAAATTACAGCTTCTGTATTGTGAGGTGGATGAACAGAGGCAAAAGCATGAACATTGTTTTCACTTCACTATAATAATGCCAGTAATTTATTAAAAGCAATTGCTAGAGCAAAGCTTTTTTGCCAATGCTTCAGCCAAAGTGACAATACACCAATCCAATATGTTTTCTCCTTTTATGCCTCTGAATATTGAAATTATTAAATTACACATCATTTTGCATTATTCTTGGAATGAATATTTCTTTTTTGTCAAAAATATTAGTGATAGTATAAGAAAACTCTCTTCTTTATATAATGCATACATTAAATATTCCTTAAATGGACTTGAACAGCATTATTTACTTCTACACATTTACACTGGTGATTTCAGGTTACTGTGGTTTTGATTTCTAAATGCATTCCTCATAGGAAAGTACTGTACTTTCTGAATTTTCTGCATTTTGTTTCATCAGTCTCTCATTTTACATTTTATTTCATAAAATACAAGTAAAGGTTTCTATTATATGTACAAAAGAACAGCCTTATTAGCCCCTCTTTAATTTTTAAGAGATTTTTTTTCTTGAATTTTTTTTAATATCTGCTCTTTAAAAATAAAAACTCATATATTTTCATGGAAACTTTATGCAAACACACCTACTTTCCAATGTGTGTTGTAATATTTTCTATTTATGGAGAAAAACTTAAAATTACCTCAATAATATTTTGTGGACCTACAACTTTTTTTTCTTCCAGCAGCTTCAAACAGAGAAGCGTGCAGCGTTTACTCCCCTGTCCAGGCATAAATGCTAGTGTCAGAAATTAAAGCCTCCCCTTTAACTTATTGCAGATAAGTTGTCAACACAACAAAAAGAGGGACGTTCTTATCACTCTATGCATTGTTAAACTGTGGAACTGACTTTTATAGAATGTAGCAGATGGCCAAATCCTATATGAACTATGAAAGTTATCAGATAATTTCAAAAAAGAAAAACATGCATGAATTGGAATCTTGGTTAAAGGAAGTGATATTCTGTGCTTCCTACACTACAGCTTTGTGTTCCAGCGCTCTTCCCAAAAGCATCAATTATCTGCTATCAACAAAATATTCAATTCTATGGTTCTTAATTTACTGTGGTTCTTAATCACTGAATGTTTCTTATTTGAAATTCTTATGCAATAGTGTGTCTTCTTCACTCACCTGCAGGAACCAATCTGCTGTCATCTCATCTGAGAAATGGTAAAATGGTAGTAGTCACTGAGTCTTTTATATAAGTGTAAAAGTGAATGAGAGATCTTTCCTCATCAGTAAAATTACTTATTTTAAATCTAAGTGATTGGATAATAAAAAGTAAGTCTTTGAAGGAAAAACTGATTAGTTTGGATTTATATGCAGAAGGTACCACACAACGGCACATGGCACTGCAAAAGTGGATTCAGTTTTCAAAACTACTGTATGCAGAGCAACATGTTGCTATGCTATAGATATTATTTCAGGTTTATAGTTTCTTAGGGATGACACATGATTTTTAACAAAAAAAAATCCCACATCCTTAGAATCTATACTTTATAGAGGAAAATAATTCTGTTGCCTTGTGCAATACATTTGTATTGCTCTTCCTTCTCCCTTGAACCTCCTCATCAAGTTCACACGTTTAGTTATTCCAAAATACTGGAAAATGTCACTTATAGCCAGTGAAGAGAGATGAGACCTTCTCGTAAAGAGTCAATACAATCTCTACTGACTGTATTCTTCAGGATGCTATATCCATGTTCTTCAGGTCCCTATTCCTTTTCATTGGTTGTGAAAGGAGCATAAGCTCACTATGTCAGACATAGTTCTCCTTACTGTGGCAGTCTGCATGTAGTCCACCTAATTAACAGTAAGTCATTAACACAAAACAAAGAGGCAGAAGTGTTTCTTTTAACATGTGGAGAGCTAAAATTAATGATATGTGCTCTAGAAGCAGAATGGGGTGCCATGGAGTCTCAGTGAGTATGAAATTAACAAAAAACAAATAAAAAAAATCCCCAGTTAAATCACCAATGCCAAATGTTCTTGCTCAGGTCACTAAGTCAGAGTAGCATCTACCACAGGTAAGTTTATGGATACAGAAAATGTCAGATATAAGGTTCTAGTGAGATTTAATTCCCTAGACACACTAGAAAAAAAGTCACTTAATTGCAATATTCAGCTATTCCGTTCATCATTCTTACTCGGAGAAAAAAAGAAAAAGGTTACTGCTTAAGCTTTGCACATCAGATAAAGCAGAAGGAAGAGCAGAATATGTCCTATTTAATAATTAGTTATCCTGTTGATCTGATACAGCAGGATCGTTCTAAAGGACTGACACTTCTTATCAGTTTTTAAATTAATTTTCCCCTTGGACATCACACAATAATAGAATAAGCTGAGTTGGAAGGGACCCACAAGGATCACTGAGCCCTGCACAGAAGACCCCAAAAATCCCACCATGTACCTGAGAGCATTGTCCAAACACTTCTTGAACTCTGGCAGGCTTAGTGCTGTGACCACTTCCCTGAAAAGCCTGTTCCAGTACCTGACCACCCTTTGAGTGAAGAACCTTTTCCTAATATCCAGCCTAAACCTTCCCTGACATGGTTTCAGACCATTCTCTTGGATGCTATCACTGGTCACTGCAATGAGGTCTCCTCACGGTCTCCTCTTCTCCAGGCTGAACAAGCCAAGTGACCTCAGCTGCTCCTCATGCAACTTCCCCCTAGACCCTTCACCATCTTCATAGTCCTCCTTTGGATGTTCTCTAATAGTTTTATATCCTTCATATATTGTGGCACCCAAAACTGCACACAGAACCTGAGGTGAGGCTGCACCAGTACAGAGTAGAGAGGGACAATCATCTCCTGGCTGAGGGGCTGATGATGCTTTGCCTGATGCACTCCAGGAAATGGCTGGCACTGCTGGCTACCAGGACACTGTTGACTCATATTCAGCTTTTCATCAACTGTCATGTTAAGAAGTCACATGCACTTCTTGCAGTGAGGTACAAATTTGTGGATCCCTTTTCATAATGGGTAGACAAAACTCCTTGAGCAGAGACAATCTTTACATTTTAAATCTACATAAAATTGACAAAATGTTGTCACAGATGTCATAATTTCTATCCTACAGTTAATGTTACCTGCACAGCAATAAATATGCTTCAAATTCACTTTTCATCAACATAGATCACAAATTCTGGAAATATCCAGCTCCTTATGGCTTAATTAAGAAACTTATTAGTCATCTGAATATGCAACTACTCATCTCTGCAGATTTTCTCTAAAAGCGTTAACTGCCCAGAATCATTGAGTTTTTTAGCGTACAAAGGCTTGCAAGTGTATTCATCTAATTAAAAGTAAAATTTCAGGAATATTTATAGACATATCAAATCTCCAAGCTATGCTTTCCCCTCCTCCCCTGAAATGAACAGTTGGTTACTGCATTTGTGTCCACAGAAGTTTTGAGTAGCCTAGGCTTTTCCAAATGTTTCCAAGTTCGTAAGTGGGTTATGGACAACTGCTGACTTGATTCCTACTAGTTTAATTAAATAAAACCCCCAAATCCAGCGGCACTGTAACTGTACTGACTGTTTTGTGAAAATTTTTTGTCTTTCTCCAAGTGAAATATAAATTTTGTTTTCATTGTGAAGCATAAGAAAAAAACAGTTTCTTCCTCAGTACAGAAAACTAACAAAAATATACTAAAGAGAGGGATGAAAAAATGTAAAAACTTAGATTGTCTAAAATTCCACTAGCTTCTAGAACATCTCTTAATGTTTTGCTTTACTTTGTTTGCTGTTAGGTACATTGAGTAGAATTGTTTTAGATTTGCTCCAGTATAGCAATTCTTCATTTTACACGGTAAAGTTCAAGTGCAAAACTGTTAAAAGAAGAGTCACTCAAACTCCATAGTAACAAGAATAACATTTTTAGAAACAGAGATATATAGATATGTGTAGCTAATAAAATGTGTTGTTTCAACATAACTTAAGATCATTATACTATGTTTCCTATCTATCTGCTCTTTAAAAAGCATTTTGCTCAAAAAATGCTCTGCATGCATTTCTCATGAATTAATAAGGACTTTTACAGACAAAAGTTTCTTCTTTTTATGTTTGAAGGTGTATCCCAGTTGCTATCTGGGGAATGTGGTTGCTTCTCAGATAAAGGAAAGCCAAATATAATTTAAATGTCCAGATTGTCTCACCAGATAACTCAGGTATTACACTAAAACCTAGATGTTAAGTGACATATTTTATTATGATTTATGGGCAATCACTTACAACTTGCTGCAATATGAATTGTAATGTACTGAGGTACTGATGGGCAAATAGAAGGACTCAGAAGATAGCTTTGCACAAATGTAACAGAAATTTCCATCTAAATGCTAGTGATCATTCTCTACCAATCCTTTATTAGGCAGAAAAATGCAAGGGAACTATGTAACATACTCTCCAGTGAACTAAAATTTATTATAAAATTATTGATTATGATAATTATTTGATTTATAAAAAGGAAGGTTCCTTTTATATTTTTTCCCCATTGTGTTTATAATTATTAGCTATACCTTATTATAATCTGTTTATGAAGTAAAATATGGAAAAATGTAAATAAATAGACAAGAACAGCGGAACAGTTGGAAGCAGAGTCTGTCAAAACTATACTCAGTTCATCCACTGGAGGTTTTAATTATATTAAGTTTCCTCAGAAGAAACAGAATGTATTGTTTACACCCCAATCCTCTTTGTGAATGCTAGAAGGGGAAAATAGTTTACAAAATGCATTAAAAAGTGCATATATACAGGTGGTCACATCTACCACAGTGCTGCAGTCATATTCGTTCAAGGGAGGAACTTTGTGACATAGTTACCAACAATGGTTTTTAAGTTTAACTGACTCCTATAGTTTTCATTTTCTTCTAGTAAAACTTTTGGAAACAACAACACTTAAGGTCTATGTAAAATGTGCTCTGAGGGCATTAGAACATATTTCAGCTGTTATTTTTACTGTTACACCAGATATAATCACTAGATGATCACTATTTTACTATTTTGAAATAACTGAGTCATCCAACTACTTGACAGAAAGATTTTTGACATGAGTTCTGGAAGCTAGAAGATTTTTTTCCCTCAGAATTTCTTCCTACAACTAAAACTTTCCAACTAAGTGGTTTTGGATTGCTTGTTTTCCAGTAAGGCACTCTTTTCAGGAGTTACTCAGGGCTTCTGTTATTCACTTTATTTATCACAGATTTCTTCTGGACAAGGAATAGTTAGACAATTCTGCCTATGGTCAGACTATAACAAGCATGATTAATTTAATGTAATGATTAACGTATCGTAGCCTCCTTACCTTATAATAACTACCTGAAAGATTAAACTTCTCATCTAGGCTATTTTAGGTCTCTCAGAAAGCAAAGATTAACAAACATGTAAATAAAAAGACTTATCCTCTCTCTTAAAATAGGTGCCGAAGTTGGATAATACATCATCTACATGGCCTATCTTCTCTTATTAATCAACTACAGTGGAAACCAAGGCAAATATAACTTATTGCAAACACTTTGGAGCTTTCTGTGGAGTGCTATTTATACACCTCAGCATCCTGTTCCAACAAGTTGCTTGTAGGTATAAACCTAAAACAACAGATGAACCCAGTCTTGCTCTGAAACTCTTTATGCTTGGATAGAGATATTGCTTCAACTTCAAAGAATCATAGAATGAACCAGCTTGGAAAAGACTTCCAAGATCATCAAGTCCAACCCTTGATCCAACACCACAGTGGTTACTAGACCATGGCACTAAGTGCCACATCCAGTCTCATCTTAAAAACCTCCAGGGACAGTGAATCTACCACCTCTCTGGGCAGCTCATTCCAATATCTGATTACTCTCTCTGTAAAATATTTCTTCCTAGTATCCAAGCTAAACCTCCCTGGCCCAACTTAAGACCATGCCCTCTTGTCCTACAAATAGTTTGTAGGACAAATAGCTTGTCCTACAAATAGCTTGAAGTGACTTGTTTTCTGTAGTGCAGATAGTATTTTTTTAGCAACATGGTTGTTCAGTGCAACAAACCCAACCCAGTAACGCATGTGTAAGCCATACTTCCTAACCTTACAGTTGACAAATTCTTGAAGCTCAATTCATATTGACCTTTCTGATTCCCTGGAAGATGGAGTGACAATACAGTGAGGATTATAACTCTTCATATTTTTTTGTACAGATTTTGTTCTCCCTTATGTTTCCACAGAGACCACAAATGCCATGAATAATACAGATGCTAGATTTGGCATTTCAAGTATTTTGTCCCTGGTTTTTGTTAGCTGTGGGACTCATGTTGTTTTAAATTAGCAGCTCAAGTGTCACAGTAAAATACAAAGAGTATGAAAGAATTAATTGTACTAGCCCTCCAGACTTAAATTACAATGACAATAAAGAGATAGAAAGTACCTATGTGAAAGGAGAATCTTAACTGTGACCTAGCTGGTTTTATTAGAGTTAATTAGGTCAGTGCAGCTGACCTAATTTTTTAATTAATAAATTGATTCCAAAGGAACACATGAAAATATTGCCACACTTTCATAAACCAGGCAGGGTAATTACATTGAAGAGATTACAGAATCAGTTTTTAACCACTCATTTTTCATTTGAATAACTTGATTCTTACATAACAGTTTTAAACTATGCTGTACTGTAGCTACAGTGTAGGTGATACTTCTTACAAAGTTAAATAAATATAAACCAGAAAGTACACATTCTTTTTCTTTCCCAAATTCTCTAGTCTGTATTATCTGGGAGAAATTTATAAGCATTTTTTTCCCATACCTTTCCTATATATTTCCAAATAGAAAATACAAATAATTTTAGCAACCAGAAGACATCATCAAAATTGTGGATAAATTTCCCAGAAGATTTTTCTACTAATGTTTTACAATTAGTTTGGTCATTCTTTATACTCAATTTCCCTGCTGTAATTCAATTATTTAATTATTTTCATTTTTATATGTCTTAGAGAAGATAAGGTATTCCTAACAATTAGAGAAAATTTTAATTGGTTCTGAATATTATAAATAAATCAACAAGAAAAAAAATAGACCTGATTAACTGTTTTGTATGCCTAAAGGAATTTCAAACCCATTTAAGTTACCACTAAGATTAAACACATTTTTTTATATTATAGAATCATAGAATCATAGAATCAACAAGGTTGGAAAAGACCTCCAAGATCATCAAGTCCAACCTTTGATCCAACACCACAGTGGTTACTAGACCATGGCACTAAGTGCCTCATCCAGTCTTATCTTAAAAACCTCCAGGGACAGTGAATCTACCACTTCCCTGAACAGCCCATTCCGATGCCTGATTACCGTCTCTGTAAAGAATTTCTTCCTAATATCCAACCTAAACCTCCCCTGGCACACCTTAAGACCGTGCCCTCTTGTCCTACTGCTGGTGGCCTGGGAGAAGAAACCAACCCCATCTGGCTACAACCTCCTTTCAGGGAGTTGTAGAGAGTGATGAGGTCTCCCCTGTGTCTCCTTTTCTCCAGGCTGAACAACCTCAGTTCCCTCAGCCTCTCCTCATAGGACTTGTGCTCCAGTCCCTTCACCAGCCTTGTTGCTCTTCTCTGGACCTGTTCCAGCACCTCAGTATCCTTCTTGATATGCCATACGATTTGAAAATTATTTGTAAAGAAACTGACATAAGGGGAAAAAAGTTTCATAAAATGAATAAGACTTCTTATATTATACTATCAGATCAAAATGTTTAGAGGAAATTTTGAAAAATGAGAATGACCGAATAATTGGAAATCTCATTTTATGAGCAATAGATCTGAAGCCAGTTCATTCCTGGTTTCACCTGGTCCATCGCTGCTCAGTCTAGTAAGCTCCATTGAAAGTTCTTACACGGCATGTAAAGATGACACTTTATTATGCTGTCTTTCTGCACAGAAGGTATATAATTTTGATTCTGCAATGCCTTATACGGGCTTATCATCTGGGAATTCCAAGTCGACAGGTTTTTGAACTTGATCTCTCAAATTCCGTCACATAAAACTTCAAATTCTGGAATTTTAAGTAAAAAATCTACTACTTAGACACATATAAACTTGTTGTTTGCTGTTATTGAATGTAAATATAAATAAATTACATTCAAAACTATGTAGTAATATCTCATTCCTGTACCTTCTAGATTTGCCCTAAACCTTACCTCTAGAGAGATAACTATTTTTCAGAAAGCTAAAAGAGAAGGAACATAGAATTGTATGTATACATATGTATATCATGGTACATGATACACTGCACAAACCACTGGGTTCTGAGTCAGGAGTGAAGGAGTATGTCACAGGCTGGCTTTTATCATACAAAAAATGTCGATGTCACTTCATCACTCTATGCCTTTGTTTCCTTGTCTATAAACTGGAACTTGTCTGTATAAACCACACTCACACTTATGTGTGAATTTACTACATTACTTCTAAACTGGTTATGATTATTATTATTAATTATTAGTGGGTTTGGCAGTATGATTTCCTGGACATAGTCTCACCAATTATTAAAATTAACCTATGCTTCAATGATTATAAAAAGACAATAACAGCAAGTGAACCAAATTAGGTTTTAATTTTTTTTCATTTATAAAAATGTGAAACGATAAGGTTCAAAGATGTTGATATGAGGTATTTTGGTATCCTAATAATTTAAATTCTCCATTAAAATTTCCTTAATTAGGGAAATATTTGTATATTAATTTGGGACCCTGGCCAAGAGCCAAAAACAATTTCCAGGATCAGGGTATGCTCTAGTCTGTGCCCATTAATACCTACCCAGTTCTTCATATTATCCTCCTGAAGTTATAATATATAGTATATATATATATAGTGTATATATATACATATATATATATAAAGTATATATATATATATACTCTATATATACTATATATATATATATAAAGTTATAATGTAGTAATGTGACAACAGTAGTATGTTGTTTTGTTGTTTGTACACAACAAAGTTCCAAGTTTCTTCCTGCATGGTGTATCAGCTCACAGTGTATGAAGACTCAGGAAACTGCAATAATCTTGATAAAAACAAGAAGTCAAGAACTTCTGCTTATCTGCCTGCATATACTGAATTAATCAAATATGACTACTGGAAAAAAACTGAATAGAATATAAATATGATGTGTAGAGGTGCTGTCATAAAGAATACTAACAAGAAAAGGAAGCTAGGGTTATTATGGGGGTAATAGTGTGCAATTTTTGGTGGGGAAAAGCCCTGCAAATTAGCCAAAGTTGTTCTTCCCAACTATGACTCAAGTCTCTAGACACTTGAAGTAGCTGACCCAGTAAGGTCAGTAAGTTGAAGCACATGTTGGGAAAGAATCATAGAGAGCACAGAAAAAGCAATCACATTTCTAGGTAATCGCGGGGTTAATTAGTATGGGGAAAGTTTAGAAATTATGAAGAAAATAATTAGTATTCATAGATGTTAAGGGAATTTTTTTTCCTTCTTTTTCCTTTCTTTTATATTCCATGAATCTTTGTTGAACCAGTAAATTAGATTTTGTTTTGCAGGAGAGAGTTTTTGTCCTTCCAATCAAATACTAATATCAGTGTGAAGGTCCTGTGCAGTGCTGGGACTCAGCATATTCTGTAATTCTGTGATGCTGTGAGTTCACAGATGCCAAACTCTTCTATGTCTGTTGTGTCAGCACGATTAGGAAATATGGGGGGCTCAGTACAGAGATCCAGCCTGCCACTTCTGGAATGGTATAGTGCTATCCAAGGAGGAATGAAATGAAATAAAACCATTCCCAAAGAAGTGTACTTTAGAGTAACTCTAAAGTTGTATCTGTAGGAGAATTGAGATATGCTAATAGTAGTTTCCTTGCTAGCACTACCTCAAATAGTACACTTGTCCCTGCCATTCTGAATAGCAAATGCCAAAATCAATGCTACTTTTCAGTCCTTGACAAAAACCTCTGCCTTGAGCCAGTTTGCTGAACAATGGACCTAGGAGGTCTGCAGCAATACGAAGCAAAAAAAGACAGCGAGGAACAGAGTTTCTCTTTGTGCTGTTCTGTGGCTCTTTTCATATATCTTTGATGTGATGGGCATATTTTAAAGATACATAGATAATTTCAAAATTATGCAAAGACTCCAACTGACTTGGGTACCAAGGAAATCTCTCTCATCAGTAAAAACATGAACCTCCTGATTTACAGAACAATGGTATTGTCCTCTAAATAAAGTTTTTACTATCCCCAGTGACAAGACAATTTAAAACACATGCAAGTCTACAGAAGGGTTCTAATTGCTGTAGTTGGTAACAAATAAAAATCATCGAACAATTATCTTAAATATAAGGAATCAAGCAAATAAACAAACCCCCCTAAGCAATAACAATAAAAACCAAAACAAAACCCACTGCTGTTTTTAAAGAGAAACTGCAGGTCTTCACATTATGTTTTACTTGCTCTGGCATTCTTTTTGTACTTTGCAGAGTAAAAATTATTAAGGATTACTTCATTCATGGAACAATATATACTACAAATGAAACATCAGAAGAATAGCCCTCTGTAGCAGATCATATTCATATGTTGATCAGTATGGCCAAGGCTGAGATATTGTTTCAGGGAGTTCTTGTATCTCCTCTTCAGGGCTCGTCTCTTGTGGCAGCCGGTGGCAAGTTCACTATAAAGCAGGATCTTAGGGAGGCGGTGGTCCTTCATCCTGGAGACGTGCCCTGCTCAACGCAGCTGTACTCAGCAACATGGCCTCAATACTCGTAACTGCTGCCTGTTCTAGAGCAGATCATATTGTAAGGCTTGAAAATACAATGCTACAACCTAAGATTTTTGTACCAATATCTTCATTTTACAGTCAAGATTGATAAAGACTGTGCATATAATATATTTTATTTGGATTTATAGCAAGCCTTTGATCAAGTTTTACATGACAGGCCTCAGCTTAAAACTACAAGCTTCATAGATCCAGATTAAGACATAGAAAAGGATAAAGAACTAGTTAAAAAATAGACTAGTGTTTATGTGGTGGAAAAAAAAATAACTTACAGTGGTTTTATGTGGGTCAATGTTCACATCTGAAAGTATTAACCCCTGTGGAATGTGTGAGGTAAGTAATACCACCTAACTAATTACCGATAAATGCAAGGATGACACAGAGTAAATAGAGAGGTGGATGGCACGATTCACATTGGGGTGGAAGGTATGAGGGGAGCTGGGATACATCCCCCTCAGGAAGCACAGATGCCTTTTCTCAGAAGTAATTTGGGTGGCACAGGCCCCCTGCTGCACGCAGGGGTGACGATAAGTGCATTGCGCAGTCTCAGTTTTTGACTGAGCACTGGACTATCTCTATGAAAAGCTGTTACCTCTGTATGTGCTTAAAATATTCGCTTTGTCACTTTCTTATGACCTATATCATTCAAAAGGCCACTAGTGTGGGGCAAGGAGGGAGATAAGGAATACATTATGTCACTGAATCTCTGTGGAAATATCCTTCAGTGAGATGGATAAAGTTTGATAGTTTATGGTACAGAAAAAATATTATATCAAAGTCTACAACCCTTTAGTAGTGTTTATGTTTATTCTATAAAAGAGTTCTGAGTTTCTCATGTTCACTTATGTACATTGCTTCAGAGCAAATTAAGTTAATAAACCCAAGTGTAGAAATGTAAATAAAAGTAGACTAATTTTAAAAATTAAGTGGAGGAGTTCCTCAATGTGGACACGCCTTCCACTGGTGAGCTCAATGCTGTCATTTGGGCCCAAAGCCTGGGTGACAGCATGTTCCCACTGGAGCTCTGTCTGGGCAGCTGCATCAGTTGTCATGGGTACAGAGCTTAGAGAGGGCAATGTCACGCCAATCCACAAAAAGGGCCAGAAGGAGGACCAGTGCCGTGGTCCGAAGAGGGGAGGGGACACGAGGAAGAGTTCAAGTAGAATTTCTTATTCACGTGTGCACATCATCTTTTGTCTGCTCGGGAGGGGAAAGGGGCAGAAGATAGGGCGGAGCATGAGGCAGACAAGCAGGGGGACAAACCAGGATAGGGACACGGGTAAAAAGGGAAGGAGTGGGGGAAGCAGGGAGCAGGTAAACTCATGGCAAGCCTGGGCTTGTCCAGGCTGTGCACTGTGTAGTATGAATACAATGAAACCCCATAATAACAGTAAAGTCCATATGATAACTGTAAGGTCCATATAATAAAGTCCTGCCAATTGCTGTATGCTTTTCTCCACACCTGGAACTGTTCCCATCCTGAATCTTGCTCCTTCACAGACCCAGGAAACTACAGGTCTGTCAGCCTGACCTCAGTGCCTGGCAAGGTTATGGAGTAGATCATCCTAAATGCAATCACACAGCACCTACAGGATGGACAAGGGATCAGACCCAGCCAGCACGGGTTTAGGAAGGGCAGGTCCTGCCTGACCAACCTGATCTCCTTTTATGATCAGGTGATCCATCTGGTGGGTGAGGGGAAGGCTCTGGACATAGTCTACCTGGACTTCAGCAAAGCCTTTGACACCCTCTCCCACAGCATACTCCTGAAAAAACTGTCAGCCCACAGCTTGGACAGGGGCACTCTGTTCTGGGTTAGGAACTGGCTGGAGGGCCGGGCCCAGAGAGTGGTGGGGAACAGTGCTGCATCCAGTTGGTAGCCAGTCACTAGTGGTGTCCCCCAGGGATCAGTGTTAGGCCCAGTTCTATTTAATATCTTTATTGATGATTTAGATGAGGGGATTGAGTGTACCATTAGCAAATTTGCAGATGACACAGGGCTGGGGGGGGGAGTGTCAATCAGCTGGAAGGCAGGAGGGCTCTGAAGGGGAGCTGGACAGACTGGAGAGGTGGGCTGATTCCAACAGGATGAGGTTCAACAAGGCCAAGTGCAGAGTCCTCCACTTTGGTCACAACAACCCCCTGCAGCACTACAGGCTGGGGACAGAGCGACTGGAGAGCAACCAGGCAGAAAGGGACCTGAGAGTTTGGATTGACAGGAAGCTGAACATGAGCCAGCAGTGTGCCCAGGTGGTCAAGAAGGCCAATGGCATCCTGGCCTGGATCAGGAACAGTGTGGCCAACAGGTCCAGGGAAGTCATTCTTCCCCTGTACTCAGTACTGGTGAGGCTACACCTCGAGTACTGTGTCCAGTTCTGGGCCCTTCAGTTCAGGAAAGATATTGAGGTGCTGGAGCAGATCCAGGTGAAGGAGCACAAGTCCTATGAGGAGAGGTTGATGGTACTGGGGTTGTTTAGCCTGGAGAAGAGGAGGCTCAGGGGAGACCTCATCATTCTCTACAACTACCTGAAAGGAGGTTGTAGCTGGGTGGGGGTCGGTTTCTTCTCCCAGGCAGCTATCAGTAAGACAAGAGGGCACGGTCTTAAGGTGTGCCAGGGGAGGTTTAGGTTGGATATTAGGAAGAAATTCTTTACAGAGACGGTAATCAGGCATCGGAATGGGCTGTTCAGGGAAGTGGTGGATTCTCCATCCCTGGAGGTTTTTAAGATGAGACTGGATGAGGCACTTAGTGCCATGGTCTAGTAACCACTGTGGTGTTGGATCAAGGGTTGGACTTGATGATCTCGGAGGTCCCTTCCAACCCAACTGATTCTATGATTCTTAGATTCTATGGTTTTCTGCCAGATGAAAGCCGTTGCTCCCTGGTTGAGCCAGCAGAGCTGCAGCACCCTCCCTGTGTGCCCTTCAGCCCTAACTGCCATGCCACGCCCTGGTTGATATCCCACACCCTGTTTGACAAGTCTGTTCAAAGAGCTCCTGGTCACTAATGGTCCCCGGGGCTTCGTTTAGACATGTGTGGGGATTTGGTTTCCATTGCTCCTGGCCTTGCTCAGGTCCCATCAGCCACTGTCATGCGAACTGTGAGCTTCTGCCTGTTCTCTCAGCTCCCCCTGTGGTTCCTCCAGATCGTATTGGCACCAGAGTTGCTCACATTGACAAATTAGGTTTAGTATCTAGATATATCATGGACCAGAATTTGAGGTAGAAAAAAGAGGCCAAACTCTGAAAGGATCAGTCTTCCTCTTCAACGATCTGAGTAGCAGAGCTCTTATAAGAATATGCCAGGTTTGACAAACTGAAGTATTCCCTTTCTCTTCTGAGTTTTTCTTGTCAGAGCGCATTCAGCTTTTCTTCGGGAACACTGTAAATGCTTCTCCTTATGTCCAGATGCTTATGATTTTGTTAATTCATTAAAGTGTGAATATTTAGACTTTTTTTAACTCCTTGCTATTATGCATGATTATTCAAATAGTCACTGTCTTAATCCAAATGACATCATCCCGTAGTGAGTTTTATTCATCAACTAATATTTTCGCTGTACATGGTGAAAAATAATAATTTCATTGCTTTTGATTCTATTGATTTTCAATATTGCTTATTGTTTACAAGCCCTTGCCTGTGAAAACTGATCATACTTAATAATTTAGTTTACTTTATTTTTATCGTATGGGTTCCTTTTAATTAATTATCAGCCAAAATTGCATTTCTACTGCATTTCTCAAATGCCTCTGGGTAAATCTCTCTCTGCCTTACAATACTTGCACTTTATGCAAGGGATATATTACAATTTCTCATGGAGAATATCCCAAATTCTATTGAGGTTAATTACTTAAAGTAGGTTTTCTTAGAAATTGTTTTAGAGTATATTCTTTTGGATTTCTTTTAATCATAGAGAAGATGCTTTCACCTCATAACTTCCACATGATCAATGTCCTCGATGCTCTTAAAATTAAAGGAACAGCAATATACAGAATACGAAAATTATCTCAGAGGCCCAGAGTCTGTGCTTATATTATTGCACACAAACATGAGGCATTTTAATCATTCACGTCATGGCTGACATTGCCCATTCTGCTTTAAAAAAAAAAAAAACCAACAAAAGATAAAACTGCAGAATGCTTTATAGCACTGGTCACAGAATATCGTTGTATTTGTACACATACAGTAATAAGAGAAAGATCTTCAAAAGAAAAAAAATTTGTGAGAACATTGTAGAGATGTTTGATTAAAATTCTCCAACTCAGTAGGAAAAATTACATTTTTTTAATCAAAAGCAGCAGAAATTATTAAACTTATTAGGGAAGCCTCCAAATTGAAACAAAATAATTGCAGTCACTAGCCACCTGAACTTTTTGGACAGAAGACCCCTGGGATATAATGTTAAAATTGTGGAGGTCAGAAAGAATTGAGAAAGATTAAAAAACAGAAAACAGGAAAGAAAAGGGGGGCAGAGAAGGAAACAAACAATTTAACCGTCAGACTAAATGTAATTCTGAGAAAGGACTACAAAGATTTTAGACCATAATGAGTGAACAAAACATTTCACTAAGGTAGGAAATTTTTTTTGTAATTTCATTTTCCATGCTATTCATCAAGTCCATATTTTGTATGAGTTTTTGGAAACACAAACATTACCTGAAGAAAGTGTTGGATCCTCTCAACACGTTCTCCTCCTAACTGTAATAACCTACAAGATCCCAAAGCTTTTAGTGTCTTACATAAAAAAGGATGACATTAAAATAAAAAGATCAAAGTTATTGGTGATACATTATGTTTACTTTTGATCCTGCAAAGCAATAACATGAGAAAACTGACTTGCAGCCTTCATTTGGATTTGCATTGGATCCCCTGCCCATATTTAGCAAAGTTAATTTAATGAGTTGAATTTATGTTGAAACTTAAACAAGTTAAGTTTAACATTTATTCAAGGACAGCAAAAAAAAGAAGTCTGAAGTATCAGGACATATAAGCAGCAGAATGCATTTTAATCCCAATCAATAGTAAGTGAGGGACAACTAAAGCTTGAAACGAGAGCACAAGAAATTCAGAAATTTGTTTATTGATCTAAGCCTGTGCACTAAGTCATCTGTCCTTCTGTCTTGCTGTCAATCTAGAAACCAATCAGGGGTTCTCTGAGTTAAAGCAAGCTCTGCACTGTCTCCACTGAATCCCTAGGAACAGTATTTCTTTCCCACACCTTGAGGAGCAGTTATGCATATGTTCCCCGCTTTTCTGAGATATCTAGAATTTAGAACTGCAGATTCTTACCTCAGGAGCTGTCACTTGGCCTCTTTGTTGGCCTCTGTCATGCTATCCTGAGCTGCAGGTTCCTCACCCTAGAAGGTAGATGCTTAGGTGGAGAGGGAGCAGGCAGAAAGCACCAAGTTCTCCAAATGTTTCCATGTGATACAGAGTACAGGACTGTTACTTTCTGTGGGCTTGCTCCATGCTTTTTGAAGGAGCAGTACATGTACAAATCAAATATGTCCTGTTACAACAACATAATTCCATATTTTCCTGAATATATTTCTAGAACTCATGCTTGAAATTGAAGATATGTGGAAAGTTCAAAGAAACAGCTCTGCCCATTTACTTCAGGAGATGTGGCTACACCACTGTGATCAAGGTACAAGAAAGCTATTTTGTGCTAAAAAATCAGAGGTCAGTTAGTTAATCAACAGTACATTACATTGACTCTTTTTTGCAATTTCACTTTACACAAATTATAAAGTCTTGAGGCTAATGGCAGATACAGCATGGCACAATTACTATTCGCTGAAGTCTGTTTCAGCAAAGGGGTTCCTGCATGCTAACCCACAGAGAGTCATAGATGATGAGGAAAATTACAGAGACAAAGCTATTTTGTTTTTCATATTTGGCCTAATTACAAGTATATAATGAGGGGGCAGACTCACTGAGTACCAAGTGTACCTGCAGAGAACAGAGTCCATTTTCAAAATTTGTCAGTTTAGTGAAATTTATGAAGCTTGAGATCAAGATGAGAGAAGTAATAGCTTTGAGAAGAGAAGCACAAAACTGGAACGCTTTTCCTTTTTAAAAAGTAATTATGTTAACAAATATTTGAAAAATAAAACATTCGAAACTGAGTATTTTTAAAGTACATATTGGATAAGTATGAAAAAACCCTCAAAACAAAAAAAAATACTTTAATCTAGTTACATGCTTCTCTTACGAATTTTTTTCCATTCAGATTATGGAATACTTGAATTCCCACAAATTACAGAAAAAAACTTGTTATTGGCAAAATGCATGTATCATTTGTGCAAAGAGAATTGATTATTAGTCTCACTTAAAAGTCTTAACAGCGTAATCAAAGAAGTATTACTCCAGTTGCATTGATTTTTACATTTCTAGGTCAAAACATATGCAGGTAGAATGATGGATACACCAACTCTACCCCTTTCTTTGGCATTATGCTCAGCCTCCTAATTCTCCTCTGCATCCTGTGGTCAATGGCTTCAGTTTCTGGGGGTTGAAGTGTCAAGTCATCAGTATACCAAGTCCTTTGATGAAAGAAATATGATGCTAATCCTAATGGTTACTCCCTCCTCTAAGATCCACCTGGGTTCACTTTTATACATGTATTATCACATTCCACACCCTTCTTTTACCTGCAAGTCCACCACGTATCTGAATTTACACTATATGATGTGACTTACATATAATTGAAAGCCATAGTGTTGTCTACTCTCTTGTATGGTTCCGAATCATGGGTCATCTACCGCCACCACCTGCGTCTCCTAGAACGCTTCCATCAGCGCTGCCTCCGTACAATCTTAAACATCCACTGGTCAGATTATGTGACCAATACATCTGTTCTTGAGCAAGCAGCAGTCACAAGTGTAGAGGCCATGCTGATGAGAACACAGCTGCGATGGGCAGGGCACGTCTCAAGGATGAAGGACCACCGCCTCCCTAAGATCTTGCTCTATGGTGAACTTGCCACTGGCTGCCGCAAGAGAGGAGCCCCGAAGAAAAGATTCAAGGACTCCCTGAAACAACATCTCAGCCTTGGCCATATTGATCACCATAATTGGTCCACTCTGGCCTCAAATCGGGAGGCCTGGAGACACAACATCTATAACGCTGCGGAAGCCTTTGAGAACACACGCAGGATCACTCTCGAGGAGAAAAGGCAACGCAGGAAGAACCGTGTCTTGCGGAATACACCATCTAAGGAGTCTTTCTGTTGTGCCTTTTGCAACCGGATATGTCTGTCACGTATTGGCCTCATAAGTCACCAACGTGCCTGTAACAAGTGTGGATAAAGCCTTCCCAAATCTTCGTTCGCGAAGCCCAGCCATGAAATCATGAAACTCTTTTTTTTGTCACCGCTATAACTGGGTTTTACCCAGCTCCAAGGGTTACATTCCTTTGAAGACCGGTAGCTGAACACTGGTGAGTGGGTTAAGAATGTTGGGATCTGCTTTGACCTTGTGCCTATGATCACCCTGTGATCTCTATCACCCTTCCTATTCTAGATCTGCAGCCTGTCACAGAAAATAGCAGTAATGTATTTACTGGGTTACAATTGTTCATATTTGCAATACAGGAATTTCTGATCCAATTTCACATTGAATAAAAATGTACTTTCCCACAATAATGCTACAGTACTTTATCTAAAAGAGAAATATTGAATTGTTTTGACAGTGAATAAATAATATATTGACATTTTCAATTTTGACAGTTTTTTTCCCTCTAGCTGACTGGTAGCCCAAAAATTTTTAACGGGAAATTTTAATTCATTAGTAGAGAATTAAGAGAACTTTTGCCAATCATATCCCATATAATTGTCAAATAAACCTCCCAAAACCGAATGTTTAAATTCTATTTCCTGATAATTACATTTTTTAGTTATTTTATTTAGTTCCTCACCAGTGTAAATATTCTATGACAAATGTGTTTACTGAAAGTTTCTAAGATCTATTACCTTTGTTATGATTCCTTTTTCTTAGTTAGATTTAATGCCATGTTTATTTTCAATATTTAAATAGCTGCGAATTTTAAAATAAAAATTTTATTCATAAACCCTCAAATTCAGCAGATGAACAACAAATATGGTATGTTTTATTCAATACTTTTGTTTTATATCTTCATACTAATGTGCTTTTATCGATCATGACTACTTTTCAAGGGACAAAAGCAGTTATTGTCTATAATCATTCCCACTGAATTAATTAAGGTGATCACACTACCTGCTGTGGCTAGACAATGATATTGAGTACCCAAATGGCACTACAAAGTGATAACTGTTGTGTAAACTAAAGTTAATTTAAGAAGTTTCAAGATAAAACAAAATAATTCTTCATATTTTCCAAATCACCAGCAATATTATTTCAACAGCTCTACACTGTGCTTTCAAAAATAAATGCACTTTAAGAGGTTTGCTTTTTTTTTGTCGCTTTGCCATGGTGATAAAGAAAATCTTCAAGATTACAATCCTTAGTTCAGAATATTATAGAGACTCTGAAATAAGAAAGTCAATGCTTATTAGGCAAAGTGCTGACAGAAAAGAGAGGAAAAGCAAGAAACCAAAGATAAGAGAAACAACAGGAGGTTGCTTGTTGAGCCTAGTGACCCTATTTGCTGCTCTTAATATGCTAAAATTATGCCAATCACAGAAAAAAAAAGGGGGAAAAAAAGTCCTTTTAAATTCAATTTTTCAGTACAGTGGTTGGATACTGTTGGGTTTTGTTTCCCGCATCTGTTCTCAGCACTTTTAGTTTTTCCCCCTCAGGGTAATGCTTTAAAATGCAACTTGTTGTAAGCTAAAATGGAAAAACCCCACCTGATTATACCTCTGTAAGTTATTGTTACTGACATGTATGCAAACTGCTAACTAGTGCTGTGTGCCCTTCATTCAGTTTGCATTATTTCCCTGACAAGCACCACCAAAATTACTGGTCAGGAGTGAAATACAGCACTGAACTAGTCTCAGAGCTTATAAAATATTTAATAAGTAATAGGAATCCATCAAAGAATGGACTTTCTCTTACCTGTGACAGCTGGAGGCAAGAATTGTTTTACAACCTGGCCTGAAAAGTGATGCTCTATTAAAATGACATGAGCCTAAGAGGTCAGAAAGAGGAAAAACTATTCTATTGTTAGCATTTAAATATAGAATAATTTATGAATAGCTGACTTATTTGCTTTTATTATTATGGGACCCCAGAAACTAGGAACTATGACTGCAGACATAGTTTTCTGCATTTATCTGTTCCAGTACCCAACCACCCTCTGGATGAAGAACCTTTTTCTAACATCCAACCTAAACCTTCCCTGACACAACTTAAGGCAATTTCCTTGGGTCCTGTCACTGGTCACTGGTCACCACAGAGAAGAGATCAGAGTCTTATGTCCTATTACCATAGGTCCCATTGCATTTGTTGCAGGGGTTTTTTTCTCATTAAATTAGATGAGGGCTAGAAATTTAATAAGCACAAAATTTTAGAACTCTGGCATTCTGCTTATAATTAAACATGTGGAAGACAGGGTTTCAAACAGTTAAATAAAAAAGTATAACAACAATTTTGATGTCATAAGTCTTGAGAGATGGTAGAAGACATTTGTTAGGCTAAAAAAACATCTAACCAGATAAAACAAATTATTGATTTTCATATTTGGTACTGTAAAGCTTATATTTTAAAACATATATTCCAGAATCATGTTCCCTGCAGAAGGGACACTGACTCCAAAGAAGTCAGGCAATCCAAATGATCAGAGAATGAGAAAATATAAATATCAGAGTGCATATCTAATCAAGCAAGTCTCTCCAGCTTTTACACAGTTAACTTCAGGATCAAAATAGAAATTCCAGACTGCTTCTGGAATCCAGAATCCAGGATAGACTACTGTACGGAACTAAACAGAATTCAGAAGACCATATATAGTAACAAATCATATCCACTGATATGAGCATTCAACTAAGAAGAATTTAGTCTCCATGCCTATAATTTTTATTAATTTTCTTAATTGGTCAATGGATAAAATAGCTTCCGATTTTTTAAGTTGCCTAGGATTTTTTGTTCTGAAATATGTTAAAGAGAGACCAAAAATCTTTATCTTGAAGAAATGAGAAGGTGTCAGTAACTTTCAACAAGGCATAGAGTGGCCCTTTTCTGCCATCACAAATAAAGACAGAAAAGCTTGTAAACCCTTGCCTTGAGAAAGGATTGAGAACACACTAGCAAATTAATGCATACACCAAAATCCTTGTTAAGAACCCTGAGCATTCAGTAAATATAGATCAATACGTATGGTTCCCACTGGACTTGAACACACCCTGAGCTTTTCACAACATGTGATATTCACTGTGTTAACTACACACACAAAGAGTATATGAGCAGTATGTTGCAGTTTTAGTTTCTAGTGATATAGATAACTTTCCAATGAAATAAGGAATACTTCCCATGTTTGACAGAGGTTTCCAGAAGTCTCTGTAGTATTTATAATGAAGGTAGAGAGATCCAATGTTGTGATGGACTTTTGCACCTTTTAAGCTGGAAAAGTGAATTTAGATATCTCCAAGGGTAAAAGGGCTTGAATAGCTTCAGCTTTTGATGAAGAAAGTGCACACAGGGGATAAGTTCACCTTATCTTACAAGACCTAGATTGTTCTCATACGGACATTGTCCACAACCGATATCATTGTGATTGATAACTAGTTTAAGGAAGTCCTAAGAGACCCAAAGAAATAAAGAATTCCTCAACGATGTTTAGACTTCTATCTTAAAAAGTTTAACTGTCAATCTTGATGAGATGGTAAAAATAATTATTGTGCTTTATCATGGATTATGCCTCATACTGTTTATCCTTCTGCTAAAAGAAATATTCTCCCTAACTGTAAGTACTGTGTTAAAAAGAACTGAATATTTTCTGTGAAGTGTCTTAATTATTTAATGTGTTTCTTAGTAAAGCAGTGAATTTACTATGGTGTCTGTTGTTTACCTACCTGTCAGTGAACAGTAAGACAAACTATTAATGAGTGCAAGATACTTAGCAGTGTCTCTGCGGGGTAAAGAAATGTTCTCTCAGCCATTCCATCTCGAAGGTAGAACTGACTTACCAAGCATGAATAACATCTGAGTTAGGGAGACTGAGACCTAGATTATTGCTAATATCTAGGAACATGACTTCTACTGATTTTAATGGGAGTTACATAACTTGAGTGTTTCTTGAAGGCCTGCTCAGCATACCTGTAATTACACAAAAAAATCATAGTGACACATGGATGTTTCACATCCAAAACTTGTGTCCTATAAATTGAGCCCGGTCTCAACATTAAGTTTACATCCTTGAAAACTAAACTACCCATTTATATTTACACTAGTTTCTGATGAAGAAACCAAGATTTGAAACAGATTGCAACAGAAATATCCACTGCAGCCTTCATTTCATCAGGGGACAATTACATATGGGTGACTATCTCTCCACAAGGAAGGGAAGGGGCCATGATGAAGGTTGAATAGTTGGATCTTCACTATGCTCCCCTGAGGAAGGTGTTAGCAAAGACAGCTGATAACATAAAGCTATATCCACATAATTTTGTCGATGTGATTTAAGGGACAAAAAAAAAAGGTGTTAAGCTCCTATTCTCTATGAAAAATTGAGCAACAATATGTTTGAATAGATATTACATTTCATATAAATGTGGATTACATTGCATTAAAAAAGATCCCAGTAAAGTGAACATTTCACTTATGTATTACTGAAAATACAAATGTAAGCAGTAAGAAAGGCAGCACTATCCGCTTCTGTGCTATTTTTACCTTCCAAAATAGCATCTTTCTATGCCAAGAATGAATATATTGCTTGTTTTTTGTTTTCTCCTTGTTTTAATGATGTACCAAGGACAATCTTTGTTAGAGAAGTAGGTGTGGTGTAAAGAATAACTAATGAATTCAGGAGGAAAGATTCATTGTGCACTTTTAGTAAAAGGAACTTTTTTATTCAGTCTTTCAGGACATGATCCAAGTCTCATTGAAGTCAGTTTGATTCTCTGCTCTGATTACTCAATACAGAACCAGCAGAGACAAAGTAAACAAGACATACCCTAATAAGTTCCATAGGAGCTACGATCTTGCCTAAGGAAATCAATATAACTTCCGTATCTGGTTGTATATCATTGCAGCCGTTGTGCAATGAGTACTTTTACCCTCTGGATTTAGACACTGAGAGCATTTATTTCATCTAGTCATCAGTGCACCAGTTCCCAAAATCCCTATATGCTGAGAAATCCCAAATACAGCTGAACTTCACAGCCTGCAGTCTTCTAGCATCTTCTGTATCTTTTGAGTTTCTATCAGTTTCTTATCTCATAGAAAATACAGAACTTCATCCAGTTCAGAAACCCAAGCCTTAGATAAATCAGTATCCAATTCCTTGGGATATGTCCCACTGAGACTACGCTTTCCCTAGTTATGCTGTGCTTGGCAACATCATCTAAACCAGTAACTAAATATGGTGAGTGGACCCTGCCCAGCAACCAAGCCCCCACCCAGCCATTCCTTCAACCTCCCCCAGTGGGATGGAGGGAGAACCATTATGACAGAAGTGAGACAAACTTATGGGTCCAGAAAAAATCCACTTTATTAAATGGATTTTAAGTGACCAAAGGATTTAAGGGATAAGGAAAGGGGAGGGGAGGGAAGTGATTATGTTGATTTTAACAGAAGAATCAAGGATTTGTGCCTATAAAGAGGGAAATGGCTCAGAGTTTATCTACATAAATTACAAAGGGAACAGATATATCAGTTTTAATTTACTGCAAGTTTTTTTTCCCCCAAGGTAAATCCCATTCAGGGGAACATCTTTTTTTGGTAATAACATAATTTGGTAAAACATTTTACTCATTAAGGCATAAAGGTCTTGTCCTGAGCTGAACCATTGCTCAGAAGCAACAGAACGACAGTGGCTGTTCATATTTTTTCTTTCCCTTTGAGCATATGTGAAAGATCCAGGGATAGTCTAACTCTTAATTCTTGCCTAGGTAATTACCTCCTAAATAAGTTAATCAGCTTTCTTACCTTCTAAAAGGATGCATGAGTAAAAAGCAATTTTTGACACTAACACCTTGACATTAGGAATAATGTAAAGTGACTGATGAAAAAACATAAATAGCAATAAGCCACTAAGAAGATTCCCTCTCCAGTTCTTGCAAATGTGATTTTAGATCAATTGCGGTTTCATTTCTTCAGCTACACTTTTTGGCAGCACAAAAACTTCTCAAGTACAATTTGTATGGTTTTGACAGCTAGTGATGCTATATGCTGTATTTTGCTGCTAATTATCCAGCATAATTTTCCTGAATTTTTAAGACTATTTACTGCTTCCTATTGAATTCCTGTTTCCAGCTTTTTTTTATTTTTGGGTGCTACATTGTGGTAAAAAACATTAAAAATATTTACATACAGTAAACTTTATGGGTAATTATTTGAAGGACTGTGGTCCTATCACAAAAGAGCTGATTGCTGCTGTACTTTACCTTGACTGTACCTTGACTTTACTCTGAGGGCCACCACTAAGCTGCAGCTGGCACAGCTGGCAGCAGCACACCTGCTAAGCAGAGCAGGCTAATGAGAATATCTCACACCAGCACACTTTTCTTTATGGTGGAAAATATGGTCCTTCAGCAGAGGAAAAGTCCTTGTCCCTATCTGCAAAGTCCAAACTCTGTGTGGGTCTGCCACAAGCTTGCCCTGAAATGACAGCTGCAGTTAGCAAGCAGCATTACATAGGAAAACTTTGCATTTATTTGCCTTCCTAACACTCCTTTTCAAATTTTTGTATGCTTTTTTACAGAATTCTAAAATACAGGCATAGACACTAAAGATAAAACTATACATCTCTCACTACTTTACTTTCATCTGTATAAAATATTACAAATATTCTCCTCAGGTAGCAAGTATACAGCTGGTCACCATGGATTATGAAAATGGTCAGTCAATATTTGCTCACCTTCAAGCAAGGAAGGGTAGAATTTTTAAAAATTAGGTGACTCCAGCAGACTTTTCCGTGTCAGTAGCTGATCAGCTCTGAAAAGCCATACACTGGCAAAGTCATACCATTTAAAGTGTCACAGCCTTTGGAGAAAGTGTGCTTTTCTAAAGAGCCTGGACATTATGCATGAATACATTCTACAAACACTTTCTTAAATATTGAATAAAATGTGTACAGATTTTTCATTTCCTCACCAACAACTACTTGTTAGTATTTTAGTCTCTTAAAATAGATTGCAGATCTCTAAGAACTTGATTAACAAATCCTTGCAGCGTGATTGTGTGATAAAAAAACCTTTTCCAGTGATCTTTTCACATTAGGACACCCTAGGTATTAGGTATTAGCTATTTGCATAAGTTCAGTGTATGTTCCTTATTGTATATAATGATTTTTTTATCATCAGTCCTGAATCTAGACTGTTATTAACTAACAAGCCTGACTCATACTGAACTGAGAATTGACTGGTAGAGCAATTTATAATCTTTATGGAAAATGAGAAAACTTTACTACTTGTGCGTAGTAACTGAATTATTACTGTAGCAAAAGGGTAAATATAATGATTACATAAATAGAACTATTCTAATTTTTTTACATGATTCACCCTAATTAAACAGGCTTTCAGTGTTAATTGTCTGATATTTCACTTTCAGATTTATTAGTACACTGTTTTCATGAACACTCTGGAATCTTGCCCATATCAGCTTCAGGTTTTTGTTTTGCTTTATAATTTTTCAGCATTAGAAAACTCTGAAGCCATCCTATTGACAGAAGCCAACATTTCATAACCTCTAGGCTCCATTTCCCCCCCCCCCCAGGTACTCTGTAAAGCGGTAGGGGAAAGGTAAGAGATTTTGAAGGTTTTTATTAACATAAACTAACTGGCTATTATTGAGTTCAGAATATCATTCTCTAAAGTGATACTCTGAAATAGTTTTGATGCTTCTTAAATTGTTTAAAATCTGTATAAGAGTTATAAAGCTGGTGATTAGTCATTCAATAAATTAAATATTTATTTGAAAGCAGTACTTTTCTTCCCCTATATCTTTGAAGTCTAGTGGAATTTTTTGGAATTTAAATATATATATATTTGTAAGGCTTTTACTCCACAAATTAATTTCAGGTTTAGTATTAAAGAAGAAGCTAGAAATTGGGTGATTTGTAAATAGTAACTCCAAACCTCTATTGAAAGAAAAAAAAATGTCTCATATACCTTGGAGTTCAGGGACTGGTCTTTCTGCTCCCTTAGACATTCTTCTCCCTAACCTTTGAAAATATTTAAATACTAATAGTTTTCTATTATGTTTCAAGATATGCCTTGTAGAGGTAACAACTCAGATTAAAGAAAACATAGTTATTGTATGCTAATGTTCAACAAAAGTTGTTTTGAATCATTGGTAAGATATCACTCTGGCTGGAATGTAACTGTTACTACACCTACTTGTACATAGTAAATTTTAAGACCTTGGATGCAAATTTCTGAAGCTCCTGAGCTGATCAGTTATTTGAGTTACTTAATCATTCCAGTTCAACTACATGAGTAGCTAGTCAGAAAAATAAAATTTAAATTATGTTTCATGCAAAGTTTTTACACATTTTTAGTATATGACTCAGAACTGTGATTTCCTGCCAAAGCTCTCTACCAGCATATCAAGTTTATTAGTTTATTGAAACAGTATCAATGCTATCTTAAGTAAGGGACTTGGGAGAAGCCCTCTGAACCAATGCCTCCTTGCACATATCCAGAGTAGGTCAACAATTTTTTAATTCCTCTGTTTTTCACTCTCCTCATTCTGTAGATTACACAGGAGACTAGGGCACATAGAGGGCACAAAGTAGCTTTGATCAGGTCCAGCTAGAGAGCTGGGGAAAAAACTGTAGGGCTTGCCTGACATCACACTAGTTTCTCCACATGAAAAATAAAGCATAGAAAAATAGTCAGAAAACAGAAGGATGAAATTAGGATGGAAACGTGACAGCATCTTGAGAAAACCCAAAGTCTTCCACTAAAGTTGAATATTTGTAGAGGTACTTTCCAAACTAGAAATAAGCTGTGATCCTGAAGGTTTTGGTAACACAAAGTTTTATTTGTAACTTGAGTTTTCCCACCTTCCTGTAAGACAGTCTAAAAGGTTTGTTCATACCTGAAAAGGGGACTTTAAAAAGTGTCTATGCTACAGTTAATTGAAACTAAAAATAAATGTCTGTTTCTTTTGTAAACAAGAGTTGGCTGTGCCCTGTGTTTTTGAAAAGAAAAAAAGAAGTTTATTGAAAATTAAAATGAGTAATTAAAAATGTCTTCTCCCTTATCCCATTATAGAAAATCTTTTGTTTCCCAAAAGAGGAGAACATAAGCTGCTTTAAACAGAACAGATCCTAGCCAGAGTAATCTGAGTTGTAGGCTATGCACAATTGAAGCTGAAGCTTGTTCTGCTTATAGTCATTCTCTAAATGTGTGATGCAAACTAAGAAAACAAAAGATTTTTCAAGTCCTCCACCCAGGGTTTTAAGGGAATAATAACAAAGCCACAAGTCAGGTACTTCAAGATACCACTGTATAGTACATGATACAAAAACGTACATGAATGCAGAAGCTTTAGCGCTTCAAAAGCCAAGGCCAGCACAAGGTGTGCAGATTTCAACAGCTGTTTCAGAGGGGCTAAGCTGTCATATAGTGACTGTCAATGGGAGAAAAAATCCAAACTTTACTTTGGTTCACCTTAGTGCATTCAGTAGGTGCACTTAAAGTGTCTGTGTCTGGGCCTTGTTCAAGCTTTAACTGCACTTCAGGCTCCTTCCGCCCGCCTGTGTTCTCTGCATGGACAGGAGCCCTGCTTTGCTTACTCTGCTGATGACAGTGCACATACCCCTGGCAATGGAAGAGCCCATTAGCAAATGGTGTCAGGAAAAACCTGGGCTGTGTGGAAATCAATAACAAAGCTTTTCATTGACTATAAAGAAGCTGGATTTCACATTGCAAACCAGAATTCTTACACTTTGGCTTATTGCAGTTCTTTTCATCATCATTCAGGAGCTAAAAGGATTGATCCGATGACACCTTTTATTTTTAATTTACTTATGATGGAAAACTCTTGAATAAAAAGCCCATGTTTGGCAAAGAAAGAATTTTGGGACCTTATTTATGAAATGAAATCTCTACTATTTGTACACTCTGTCTTACTGAAAAAGCAGTTAGGACTTTTCTGAATGTATTCTGAATATATGTTTAATAAATTTCAAATCACAATGAAGACATGAAGTTACAAATACGCTCTTGGTCTTGCTTGCTGTGAGTATTGGAAAGGGATATAAGATAAACAGATAAAATTACAACCAACATTAAAATACATCTCTTCCCTTTATTTAGCGTCATAAAGTGATTAATTCTCGGTGTCCCAAACTGCTTCATTCTTTGGAATAAAAGTCACAAATTCTCACATTTGTTGTTTAATTGATTTTGATAATTTAAATGGGGGAAATAAAAAAGTATTCTGTTTATTTAAATGAATTTTAAATAATTCATTTGATCTGGTTGATAAAGAAACAGTAGAATACCACTGGAAAATTAGTATTTAGGACTGTTTAGAAGCTGATTTCTTTCTTTCTTTCTTAGCGTATTCTAATATTTCACTGAAGATAAAAGAGATAATTCTGAATTTAAATAGAAATAAAAATTTTTAAAATTAACATTCACTCCAGAACATTAAAACAGTGTTTCACATAATTTGATTTTTTTAAAATGTTATTTTTTCATGTATTTATTGATGTACACACAAGAAAATACTTTTGTTTAAAGTATATAAATTTACATTAACACACAGTCTACTCTGAAATCACTGCTTTTACTGCATTGTCACTAGTGATTAGGCATTATAAAATATTTTATATTCATAGTGCATTTAAACTTAAGATCATTCAATTTAAAATATTTAGGCCAGATTTATTTGAACATTATTAGATAAGATATTGAAAGGAGCTAGTCTTGATTCTGGGCCCAATCCAAGACTAGGATATTTCCATTGCCTCAGTGCCAGGTGCTGTCACACAGTGGGATGCCTTCTCTACTGATTCTGTCACCTACAACTTGGATACCTGGTTTGAGTTGGTTACTCCAGACTCCAAATTTTAGGCTGTGACTCATGAGACCACAAGTGATGTGATTTCTACTTAAGGACTCAAACTGTAAATTTATTTGCCTATAGTCCACTGATATTTCTGGTGCAGATGTACAGACTTTAAAGATGAACTCTATTGGGTCAGAGGAATCCTAGCCTCAGTACACCTTCCTTCATTCAAGCTATCAAAATGAGCAATGTTGTACAAAAGCCATAGGCCTTTGTTGCCTCTTTAGAAAGGACAGTGACCTTTACAGCAGTGACCCTTGTGTGAAGTGATGGAGCAGTGCAGCATAGCAGGAAGAATACTGTGAAGAGATATTTCTATTTTCTAAAACATGGAAGTGAGATAAACTCCCAGGTTCTTAGAGCATTGGCTACAGACACACCATGCACTAAAGCACAGAGCTGTATAAATGCTGCAGAAAGTGTATCTTTTATACAGTGCTTCCCTCTTCTTCAAGGTGCACCAGGGTAGAAAAGCCTGGTTCTTAGAGCTCCATGGAATGAGTACAAATCCGCGAAGGAGGAGACCTTCATTTGTGAACAGCTTGGTCCATGTCTACAGTAATTTCTATCTCACTATTGAGAAGTCTGTGAAGGGCAGGATAAGAATTATTTCAATTTTGCTCACACTTTTTTTTTTTTGGGGGGGGGGGGGCAGTGAGGGGCACAACCCATAGTACTTAGACCTGATTGAAAACGAGATTGATTTCAACGTTCAGATAACAAACTAGGAAATTTGGTGGGACTGTAAAATGCCAAATAGCAACACACGTTTCCAGCCCAATAGCTGCAAAGATTTCAAACACATCTTCTAATCCAACCAAAGATTTTATTTTAGCTTTCCACATTTACAGTAAAAGGCACCTTTCACTCAAAGCCTAAGTAACCTTAGACCTTAATAGTTTTTCACTGCAACGTGAATCATACTTTCCTTTACTCATTCCCAGTAATAGAAACGTGAATTTGAAATATTGGAGTAAGAAAATTATAGGTAGTTTATGTTTGTTGTAGCCTTTTTTTCTATGATTTTGAGAGAAGATGACCATAATTTGTAACCCTGGTAACAAGGACTGCACATCCTTTTGTTAAATCTGACCCAACAAACTGCTTGCTCCTCTGGATTTTAGTTGGAGGGAAAAAAAAAAATGAGATTAACTCATCATTTGGGAATTCCCTTCTTGTTGTTACTGTTTAATTATTCAAGTAGCATTAGAGAATGAAATATTATAAAATTATTTCAATAATAACTGCTTCTGCTGGTACTATTTTTAATTGTCTCAATCTTAAAGGAGAAAAAAACAACTTCCTTTAAATAATGTTTTTGGATAATAACACCAAAAATCACCATCCATTTAAGAATACACTTGATTACATTGCATGCCTAATCAGCACCTATTCAGATTACCTAAGAGTTGATTAAATATTTACTTGTAGTTATGGCAAAACCAGACCTAACATTGAGAGTAACTGCATAAGACCCAAAAAGACCCCAATCTTTGTGAAAGATGTGGATCTTGACTCTCTGATCCCACTACAGTAAACAGAAATCGAAGTTCTTTAAAGCTTGCAAGAGGTGCTTTGTAACTTCTAGCATCTTGTCCTCAATTAGCATCAGTTTCCAGGTGAAACATTGGTCTGTTAATTTAAATTGATTTGATGTGATGGAGCAGACTGTGTTCTAAATGTTTTTCCTAAATCACACTCAATTAAATAAAAAGCTTGTGATATGTTGATGTGATATCAGTGCCCACAAGCTGTAAGGTTTGGCTGTATTATATAAATGTTTCTTTTTTAAAACCAAACCATCAATCTCTCTACTTGTACTATATCCTTTGAATATCACTGTTGAAAACATATTTATCCCTGAAACATTCCTGTTCTAATGACCACATTCCATTATCCACCTTTTTCTCAAACATGTTGTTCTGTCTGTGAACTTTTACCCACTACCTGCCTGAATACGTCCAATTTCACAACCATTTTGCACAAAGTAGTGAATTTCATCCTCATAGTCCATTTACCAGATATTTCTCCAGCTCTTAAATAAAACATTCAATTACACTGTCACACTGCTGAATTTTGTTAGCCAACAGAAAATATATGCACCTATGTACAACCCCCCCATACATTTGTTTTGTTTTGTTTTGTTTGTTTGTTTGATTTGGTTTGTTTGTTTGGGTTTTTTTAGGTTTTATTTGTTACAAACCCAAACCTCCTCTACTGATACAGAGATTAGTTGATACTTTACCTGTACTCTGTCAGGTCTGGATTGAATCACTGGATCCCATATGTTCCTACGTCTACTAGCACTAGTTAATGGCTGATCATAAATTCCAGGCAACTTTCTTGCTAAACTTCCTTAGTGAACAATCAAGTCGTATCCTCTTTATGTAATGGAACACCATATGGTGTTGCTGATAACACTGTAAAACCTATGTATGAGCCTCCTTGAGACACAGTTGGCTAGAAAAATTTGACTTGGAAATTTTTGACAAAAATTTCTGTGCTGCAGTGTAGTAGGATTTCGCGGTGGTAACATTCAAGGACAATGCACGGGGACAGGAAGAACCACTGACTCATCTATGCGATTTCTCAAATATGCATATACACTGTCATTCTTAAAAATTAAAGCACAAATGTATCTAAAACTAAACATCCCAGAAAACATCTACCATTCCTGGTTCTTTAGCAACAGAGAGGACTCAGGAATCAGGCTATGTCTTCGAGACCCGCAACCCTCTGGCCTTTCTGAACTGCATACCTTCTTACTGAAGGAGAAACTTCCCTGTTTGCACTGAAATTTCCCCTTTTAAAACCTTTTCAACCCCCTGCACTTGTGCTGCAAATTTTCCAGCTCTGACACGAACATGCACCTTTAAGCTTCTGGGCAGAGAGTTGTTCGAAGTCAAGGCCCTGCTGTTAGCAAGCCCATTGATCCACTGGTGTAGTGCCATTAAGTGTTGATGGCCCTTGATTGCTCTATCAAAGCTTCCCAGCTATAGCCTCTTCTCTACACGTCAACCTCCCCGCTCTAAGCTGTGCTTCAAAATGAAGCGTAAAACACAACAGGGTATTCACAAAACACTAATGTGGATTATATATTGACATCGACATATAAATCACCCTTTTATTGCGAGTTAAAAGAATTGTCAGTCCCTCTTTTCCATCAATAAAAAGACTTGAAAATCTAACAAAGCAATAGGGAAGAATGGTGTTTGAAAGACTACCACAAGTGTGAGTATGAACAGAGAAGTGCATCTCTGGGAAAACGTATGGATAATAATGCTCTGACTTATAGCGAAGAAGGACAATCTCTTACTAGGGCTGAGCTAAATGAAGGGCTATATGAACCTCAAGTATTGTCAATCATGTGTCCGAACTATCCTAAAAAGTCGAGTTTTACATGAGACTTTTTAATGAGCTCAGCTCGACTCATTTATTGGCACAGTCTGTATAATTACTGATGATTTGCATACAAAATCAATGAAAATTCCCATAATAAATTATTGATTTATTTAATCCAATTTCACCCAGTCAGGCATATAATTACTCACAGTTCTGCAAAAACACAAACCTGTTAAAATCCAAATATGTATGAAATCACCAGTGCTTCTCAGATTAGCTTTAATCTGTTGATTTATAACATGCAGATTGATACTCCCATTCAAACAACCCTCCATCTCTTGAAAGTATAGATGCATATTGAAACAGCAAATGAATTTTATATTTTATTCTCTAAATAGATGCCAGATGCTCAGCTGGTGTCACCTGATAGAGCTTTATTAAAGGAAATGTCAATTTATACCAGCAGGTCCATGTGACAACATGTTTAGGTGAGAGTGAATTTTCGTTATTTGTATACAGAGTTCTTTGTTTCACTTGATTCTTCTTTAATCTTTACTAATAAGAGTTAGCTGAATATGGTGCTTTGGCTTGGAAATAAAAAGTACAACCTAATGTTGCCTTTGTATTTGTCAAAAGAGTTGCATTTCCAAAAAATACAGAGAAAGGAGAAGCCGTTTTCAACTGAGTTTAAAAGGCAAACGAAAAGAAGAAAAAAAAAGGTTGCAGGGAAGTGCACGAGAAACTCCATAAGGACTAAAACTCAAGAGCAGAAAAATTCATGCAAAAATAATTTCAGCAACAAGCAAATGCAGTTACAACGACTGCAGTCTCAGATGTTTCCATACACTTTTTTTTTTCTCTGTGTTTCCAGGAATGACATGAATATGTACAATAGATCAGTCTATCCCAGTCTGAGTTTTGGTAGGTAGCTTCTTGATACTGCTTTGCAGTTGTTTTCGAGCTACTTTTATGTCTTATTTTGATATGCAAATAACAGAGGTTTAAATGTTAAATCACCTACCAAATACCATGACAATCTTATTTCATTCTACCTTTCAAACATTCTTTTCTGATTTTGCTTTTTTAAAGGCACAAAAGCTCTTCCCATTCAGATGAGAAATACGACTCTAAACTAGGCTATGTAAAGTAACAGGAGGATTCTGAGATTAAACCCAGAATAGAATTTAAACAGTTTAAAAAAAAAAACAGTATTTTTAAAAACAGAAAGGTTTTCACAAAGGCATACTTATAATTAGGAAAAAAATATGCAACCAAGTGATCTAAACAATGTAAGCTTGCACTGAGACCAAGCCTTCCTCAGACTCTAAAGGAGCTGAGTTTCCTCAGTAGAATTTTTCTTCTCCTTGTATTTATGTATACATGAAGAGATTCAGGATAATGCATTTGCAAGTGTTATGACCAGTCAAGAAATGAAGAAAATGCATTTGTTACCTACACATTTAAAGAAGTACTTATAAGCAGAGTCCCTATACCAGTGTCAGAAACTATCGCTGAAATAAGGACTGAGCACAAGTGAGAAAGCTTTCGCAGCACAGTACCAGCTGAAGTTGGGCTGCTGGGAGAACCTCTTGAAAAATATTCTCAATATCTCAATGAATGTTTCCATCAGCAGAGGTAACAGAAATTACAAAGAACCAGTGCCATGGTCACAGGCCAACATGCCTGTGACTATATATATTTCTCATGTGTATATATATATATATATACATGACAAATACGAGTGTATATTCATATATATATATTCTCCTGTGACTATTTATACTCAACACAGAAAATTCCACAACAGTGTATGCTAAAAAATCATGTTCTCACAGCTGTCTTATTTTGTCCTTTCTTTTTTTTAATGAGCACTGGACAACACATTCTGCTCAAAAGAACTTCTATTTCAATAACTAGGCAATCAATTATGTCACATTTTTCCAGTAATCAGTACCTATGATATCAAGGTTTTCGTCTTATCCTTGAGTAGTTCACATACCACAGCTTGCTAATAACTGGCAAATAGAAAGGGCTTTCCTTTAAAAATAAGTGAATAACAACAGTGGCTCAAACAAAGTCAGAGGTAATATTGAATTAGGAATAATTAGCCATGGTAGAACCATACTCACATGAACAAAGCAAGGTCCAGCTACCTCTGACAAGGATGCTGGGATGTAATTGAAAGCACTCAGTAAACCAGCTGTCTGGACAGAAAAGGAAGACTAATACTTTATTCAGTTAAAACTAGCAGATGAACCTGAGAGGCCAGAAAGCAACTACTTTACTGGGAATTAGGCTCAGCCACACCCCATTTATGTGACGGGGGTATAGATCTCTGCGGCCACAAACAGGCAAACTTACTTACAATTCACAGAGTTGTACTGAGATTACGGTATCTGCTTGTAATTTTTGTGGGTACTTTATAGACTATTCCAATGCTGAAATTGCAAAGCAACTTGAAGATTACTACATTAAAATTTTATGAAAGTAGATCAAAAAGATTATTTTAAAAGTTCTTCTGGGAAATGTTTATTTGTGCATTCAACATTGCAATATAAATTACTGTGAGTTAAAGATTCTAAACAAAGAGCATACCAAATGCTCAAAAATAATTCATTTTCCTATATCATCACCTTTTCAAAAGTTATCTCTCCCTTGAGTTTTTTAAGTGTAGTTGACAACTAGTGAAATACTGCATAACACAGGTCCACTTTCCTGTCAAAAATAAGCACTGACTTCAATGGAGCTTGCCAAATTTAGATCAGCAGTGTCCAGAGCAGGAGCTGGACCTCAAATATTATGTTTGTTCAAATTGGTTTTAAAACCAGTAATTTTTCTCAAGTGTGACTCTGAAGATTTGTAGACTTCACAGTGGAGTAACTAAAAAAAAAATAAAAAAATCTGCTGCTGGACTACAACTCTGACAAGTACATACAAGGATTTTTTTCTGTTACTGTGCTATTAGTTCTACCATGCATTGGACAACATAGTGTAGTCCATCATGCCTGTAGCTTTCCTCAGTTTGTGGTTCATAGTGTTCTCTGTGGCAGTCATTATACACCCTGCAGCCACCAACAGTTGCTAAATATGCTTTTGAAGTTCAGTATATGAGCTTGTCTTACTCTCTAACAGACATTGAAAATGTTGTCTGTGGAGTCAGCTCATTAAGTTAGAAGATGTAGGTATACCTAGTGGTACATATGTAGGTTTTCTGGAGATTTTCTTAGAAACAGCCTACCTATTTCAGAAGAAACTATATGCACTTCTTAGCTGGAAGGACAGTGTTGATCAAGCTTAGGGGACAATGAAATGTTGGCAGAGGAGAGGCAGAGACACTTAACTCAGAGATTTTGTTTTACAAAGTTTAACTGGGGGAAGTATCTAACTCAACATTGTAAAATTTTGAAATACAAGCATGTAATTAGGAAAATGATTCTATGACATTTAATTAGATCTGTTTGATGTGAAAACTGGATAACTAATCATCTCCTGTATGCAAATACTTAGTACACATATATGTCAAGTATATAGCCTAAGGAGTTCATACACTGCCTGCAAAATATATTAATGACTAAAATCTTTTAAATGAGTGTTCAGATATTACTAGAGGAGTAAATAATATTGTAGAAGGGAGTTGCCATTTTTCACAGTATTCTAGTTAGGGAGTGCAAATGTGGTACGATGACTGAGGAGCTGTTACTCATAGGAGTGTTATTGAAATGTTTTACTGTACTATGATGCTTTTATTTTCTACTGCTTCACTGGACTAAGGTAAAAAAGGATATGTACCTTTAAGGTATGGAGGCTATTTGTAACTGAGTGTACAAAATTATGGAAATCAGAAACAAAATAAAACACTTAATGATCTATTTCATAGAACTATAGAATGACTTGGATTAGAAGGGACCTTAAAGATCATCTAGTTCCAACCCCCCCTCCCATTGGCAGGGGCCCTTTTCACCAGACCAGGTTTCTCAGAGCCCTATCCAACATTGCCTGGAACACTTGCAGGGACGGGGCACCCACAACTTTTCTGGGCAACCTGTTCCAATGTTTCACCACCCTCACAGTAAAGAATTTCTTCCCAATACCTAACCTAAACCTACTCTCAGTTTGAAGCCATTCCTTCTTGTCCTATCTCTACATGCCCTTGTAAATAGTCTCTCTCCATCTTTCTTGTAGGCCATCTTCATGTATTAGAAGGCCACAATTAGGTCACCCTGAAGCCACCTCTTCTCCAGGCTGAACAATCCCAATTCATTTAGCCTTTCCTCATATTGGAGATGCTCCATCCCTCTAATCATCCTATCCCTCCTAATCATCACCTCTAAACATCTCAGTTGTGTGAGAGCAGTCAGGCCTGCACAGCAATATCTTTGCTAGCATTTTTAGGTCAACATTAATTATATGTCCTCTGCTCCAAAATTAAGGTCTCTGCTGTCGGAATACATGCTCCTCCCTCATAATTTTTTTTCTTCCTGGAGTATAGATTGTGTTCTTGTTCAATGCACAGTAAGTGGCTTTTGTTACTATACATATTATATGGTTACTTCAAAACACGTATGATAATGAGTGTGCTTCATAAATGTATATATATACTTGAAGAGGTGCATAATAAAAAGAATGATCTCTAATCACATCTCCAAATGCAGAAAACAAGATAAAGGTAATTAATTTTTCAGTTCCCATTTATTCTTAAAAAAACCATGTCTTTGTCTTGAACTCATTACACATTTTGGAAAACTTAGTATATATTTATTGATAGAATTTAGCCTTTTAACTTCAGAACAACAATGTGTATTCTGAAGAATTCTCATTTTTATGAACTATTCTATATTCATCCTCTTGATGTAACTGCATGGGATTAAGTTCTCAGCCATACATTCTATTTATGTAGAAACATTTGTAAATATATTGAGAGAGAAATTCTGAATCTCTAAAAGCAAATAAATAAGAAAAAAAATTACCTACAAGTACCAGCCACTGAGTTGGTAATCAAATCTACAGCATCAAATCTTGAAAGAAAATCATGAGATTGCATATTAAATACTTGACATAATTTTCTTTTCTCCCAGAGAGAATATGACTTTCCTGTGCAAAACATTCAGGCTGTAGTTTGTGTCCTGTGCTCTCAGCCCTTCAAATTGTTTAAGACTTTAAAATTTAATCAAGGGATTTCTTAATGGAGGCGAATGAAGAGTAACATCAGAAATACATTTGACAAAAGGGTAACAAATTTCTATTTAATTATTTACAATGGCCCTATACTGCTACTTAGAGATACAAAGTAGTCAGACTCCTGAGCATCAGATCCTGCAGTCTGGGAGAACAAGGGCATCAACTTGTCCTCACATCATGCAAACAGTTTTCAAGATTGCATCTTGTTGATCTTGATGAAATTACTAGTCCAGGATCTGATACAGCATGCCAGTAATTTATGATCACAGGTCACTCCAAGCTGAAATGCTTTCAGGGCACATCAAGCCTACTTGTCATTTGCATGCAACTCATTTTATCACCTAAGAGATGTTTTTCATCAGGGCACTGGGCAGGCATTTGCAGTTCTGGAAGGCCTGAATTTAAAAAAAAATGACCTCTTTTCATCCATCACAACATTAAAACAAACATCAATGCAAAATGTAATATTAAAGCAATTAACCTATTATCTTCAGGTCAGGTGTTTGTTATTTTGCCATTTACAGAACGACAAACTCTCCCACTTGGCTGCTGATGTTTGGACTGGGCCAGCTGTCTGTTCTTTCTAAATGCCGTTTCAGTTTATTACGTGACTATGAAGAGCTCTTCTTCCTGCCATTTGGGATTACTCCTAGTTAAGTCTATAGCTGAGCAATTTTTCCTATATTGCCTATTCAAGGGGAAAAAAAAGGTAGATTCAGTAGCAATATGTTATATTGTTCTCACCTTGTATCTTTTTGGACAAGTGGGTTTTTTTATGGGTTTGTTTTTTTGCTTGGTTTTTTGTTTGTTTTATTGTTTATTTTTATTCCCCAGAGGAATCTCTCTCACTCCCAATGCACTAGGGGGAAAAAAATAAGTAAATAAGTTCTTTGATATTATTTCTAATGTTATGTAACTGACAGGGGCCACAGGTTTCCTATAAGAATAGTAAAAATTTAGAGAAGCAAGGTAACATTTCTCAAGGCATTTCAAAATTAAAGGCTAAATTATAGAAGTAATTATGCCGAGCTCCATATAGACCTAATGCAGGAAGTTTAAATATTTGAATAATTCTGATTGTGGGGGACAGGAGGCAGATGGCAAGGAGTTTGCAACAGGAATAAATTTATTAGCACTAACTTAGGTATCTTCAGTCTATGTCTGTGCTAGTCATCCTAGGTTTCTTTGCAAACATCTCCAAAAGGAAATTCATCCCACCCAATGATAGGCATCTAAGATAAAGCTGAAAAGAAAAAGGCTCCTGAGGGCTCCAATTTCTGTCTAATGGCAATGGGGGAAGAGCAGATGATTCATTTAGATTTAGACACAGAATTGATGGTTTTCTGAAATTATACAGGATGAATCCTGCATCAGGCACATTTTGACTCTAGGTACAGACTGTTAAGTGGGTTAAACCTTTGCTATGGCATACTTAGTGCACAGCTTCTGTATGTCACAGTGTACTCCAGCTAGCTACCATGCAGCAAAAGTCTTGCTTTTAGTCTAGAGCATAACAGTGGAAACGTTAACATGATCAAACAAAAGCATTCTAACATAAGTAAAAAAGTATTATGTCTGTACTACTTTTAAACTACTCAGAGTAGTTTAAAACACACTCAGTCCAAAACAAGCTAACTTGAATCTCTACCAACGATACTCACAACAGGATAATTGTTGCCAACTGTCCTGCTTCCTTGATGCATTTAGACTACATGATACCAGTCCAGTAAGATTTCTGTCTTAGTCGTTGATCTGAAGATCAAATCTAAGTAAAGTATTTCAACAGCAAATCGATTTGTATCTCTCTTGTAATTGCATTAGGCATATGAGAGTCTGATCTCCTGCTCCCACAGACTCTGAAACAGAATAGCCAAAAAATGCATATGAATATATGTTTTGTGAATCAGAGAAAGGTTGCATCCTGAACATATTTAGATTCATTTATATACACTTTCATGGTGATTTATTTGGGGTCGGTGGGGCAGGTGGATTGGCAATCTGACAAATATCTCTCCATTTTTTGCTATTTCATCTAATAGGACAAACAGCTCAATTAAACTTTCTGTCATGTCATTCTGTCAGCAATTCACATACAACAGAGGGTGAAAAAAACACCTCTCTTCTCTACTGCTACTGAAACTGTCATACACAATTATAACCCAGGTCATATAATTTCCTCCAGAACATTTTCTGTAACATTCATGGGAGATGAAGGTGCAAAGAGCATCCAAGGGTGTATTTTCATGTATAGGAAGAATCTGAATTAGTCTTTCGAAAGTGTAAGGCTTGTTCCTTGTTTGTAGCTTTTCAGAGTGAAAGATCAAGTATGTTTGGCCAATGAAGTTAGTTCTAACCTCCAGCAAATGTAAATAGCTATTGCAAGAAAAATAAAACATTTTTTCTATGTTTTGTTTTCCTGTAATATATGCCTATCAAGCTTTGAGCAAAACTACCAATTAAACTAACAATAAAAGCTTGACGTTTAATGTTGAAACACATAATAAGGGAACACAAGTGAAACCTTTCAGGGAAGTAAGAAAACTGAAGGTGAGTCATAGCACCTGGAAACATTCGTTGATTCTGTATGAGATTTAAAGGACAAATTACATGCAGATTATAAAAATATAATTTTATAACGGATAAAACAACTTGGATGCTGTAGTGCCACACATCTGTTTTATATACTGCTGAATAATTTAGTAATGAATTTTAAAATTAGAATACGTTGAGAAGGGCCATTAATATTGCATGAAGCGTTGTTGAATTACATGGTATCAAAATTACATCTGTTACAGAGTGTTTCTTCCAGTAATGGTCACCTATGTTTATACATAGTCACTGCTTTTCTTAATTGTAAGTATTTTAGTGACGTTCTGGAAAGTGAAATCAACAGATGTTATATAGTATATAGCTATTCCAGATGGCAAATACTCCTGCTTTAATAGCCTAAGTCAGCCTTTTTTTATCTTCAATACCTAAACCATCATTACAAAACTATTTTTTTCTTGCAACTATTAATTTGAGAAAAAATGTTGTAAATTTTTCAGTGTGCCCTCAGAAAGATGAATAACAGGAAAGCCTTAATCCTGTCAATTTCTACTTGAATATGGTACACATTTGATGTTCTCTGAAGTTCCCCAGAGAAAGGTCAGAAAAATGTGAAAACTATTGCTGTTGAAGAGAAATTGGTCCTATTTCTTTCTGCATCCGACCAAGTGTCAACATCTTTACGTTTTAAACTGCCATGTTTCTATGTTCTTACCTGACAAAAACACAAGGCTTTCTGAAACAGTGACTGGAGAGTAAAACTTACTCTTTGTTCTTAGAATGTAGAAGGATGTCTGTCTTATACAGTGAATTACTTTCAACTAATACCTTACACAGTATAATTCTATAAGGATGCTAATGGCTGGTAATTACTGCTACTACTTATATTGAATAAAAAATATTTTCTCATATTCTTTCAGTGAATGCTGTCTTTATAATGGGACATAATTACTTGAAACGATGTTTCAAGAAGCTGATAGACTCTTTAATTAGCATTTTGAAAGTAATAAAAGTTTTTACATCTGACCCTTTTGGTTCAGAAAGGCACAATCCTTGGCACAGCATTGTTGCAAACACCTCCTGCTATTTTCCTTACTGAAGCCTAATTGCAGGGATTTAGGTATCTGCCTTCCCAAATCATGCCTATATTCATTTTGCTGCAATATTACTGTCAATCTCAGCACAGCTGTGAAATATAACAACCCAGCCTGTTGAACAAATGAAGCAAAGAGCTTTACGTTTAAAAAGTGGCAAAACCTCAAAAAATGTTCAAGACCAGAGTTTTTTGGTTAATATTAAGGTACCTTCTATGTTTAGTCACCTGGTAATTCCTTGGATCACCTCTTGCTTCTCTAAAGCTCACTGAATCAAGTTGACTTTGCAGGCTTCCAGATAGAGACTTAGCACCAATGTACACTGTTTTTTTCTTCCACTCCTGACTCAAAACACAAGGTCATATTTCCTCTCTTCTGTCCCTTGATGGATACTCTCCAGCTGAAATCTGTTATGTAGCCATCTGTTTATTAACTACTAGTGCTCTGCAAAACACATCTGTAAAAGAATCTAAATCTTTCAGAGATACCAACTAGCATTTTAGAAAAACAATTTCCATTTTCTGCATTCCAGCCTTGAGAGTGAATTCCCTCTATCTTCTGCCTATTTTCACCTTCCTTATTGTTCAAACATTGGTCTTCTCCTTTGCAATTCTGGAGTGAATAGTGAACATTCCTCTATTTCATTTATTTTGACTGTGCTTCAAAGTCCTGGATGACACAATTATTGTGGTAATGTAT
Source organism: Chiroxiphia lanceolata (assembly GCF_009829145.1). Taxonomy (NCBI): domain Eukaryota; kingdom Metazoa; phylum Chordata; class Aves; order Passeriformes; family Pipridae; genus Chiroxiphia; species Chiroxiphia lanceolata. The sequence continues at coordinate 67,257,172 of NC_045638.1, read as the reverse complement.
CCAAGACTTTCTGAAAGATGTTTTGTTTCTCATGTCTGTGGCTGAAGGCTCACCAAGTATAAATCATTAAATAATCACGGTGCTAACAAAGGTCCAAATTTTGGAAACTGAACTATCATCTTCAGGATTTTGAGAAGGATATTCCTCACTGATATGAGGGGTAAAAGGAAGAAACAAAACAACTTTTGTTTCTTTGTGATATTAAAGTTTCTGTGATTGAATTTGTCCACATTATTAAAATTGTACGAGCTCCTTAGTCCATTTGTTCTTGGTCTGATATTTATATATGTGTGTATAAATATATACTCACACAGAGAACAGGTGACTGGAGGCAAAGAATATGAAAGTATGTGTTCAGAGTTCAAATTCCTGGGCAGGTTACTTCAGGTGTTACTGCCTGTTGTTCTGCAGTTCACACTATGTTGATTCACAGGCGCCACTCAGTTGCCATCTTTTTATGGAAGTAGATAGACACATAGATGTACTTTGGCTGTGGCAAAAGCTGGAAGAAGAAAGATGGTGGTCTTTTAGTGAGAGGGAGGGAGTAGAAACTTTCCAGGCATGATTTTGGTGCAGACAGGAGTTTTAGCAGTAGCTTACAAGACCAGCTATAAAAAAAACCCAGATGAAGAAGAGAAAAGTATTATCACAGCTCACTTGTTATCTAGTATATTGTGTGTGGTTTTTCAATTTTTTAACATATCGTTAAGAATTGCTGCCTCCTACTACAACCTGAAGGTCTTAACTTTTAAGCCGGGGGGGGGACACTAACTTGAAAATATATTATTAATATTATAACCAAATATCCGGTTGATAAAGAGAAATAGGCATCTGTTATAAGACAGGTGTTTAAGATCAGCAGTTTTGCTAACTTCAGGGGTCAGACCATACAAACAGCTGACCATGGAATAGCTAAATGCCCAATATGCTATAGCAAATACACCATGAGCCATATTTCTAGCTAATGCAGCAAACTAATTACCATGGCAGGTAAATTACTGACAATCCCATGTCTTACATAAGTGTGTCAGAGTGTAGGTAAATTATCTGAATAGGCTGCTGAGCTCTTCTGAGTCATTCTAGTTAAGCCTAGCTGATGGACACAAAAGGTGGATGGTGCATGCTACAGATACTAATAAAATCCGTTCTGACATCCTTTCTTATTCAGGATGCTTGTAGCTAATCCCCAGTTCAGTGACATACTGAATTTGAATAGTTCCTACAGGGCAGTTTAAATTATCATGTGCTCATATAAACATATAATATAAATATGTATCATATAGATTATACAATAATTATTATTTTTTGTTAAAGCACCACAATCATGATACAAATAATTAAAAATTCAATATTTTTGCAACCCATACTAATTTTCATTGGTTCTAGATTGCAAACCTCAGGAACTAAATATGATTTTGTCTCAGATTATTCATATAGGGAAGGCCTGACACTCTCAAAGGCACCACTTTTGTCAGAGGTCGATTTAGTACGGAATAAAACTGAAATAAAATATATGAGATAAACAGAGAGAAATAAAGATGACTCAATATAGGCACAGATTTTTTAATATGCAAAAAATACAGTAAAGCTTTATTGAACACTACATATATTGGCCTTAATTTTAACTGTTTTGTGTTAAATTCTAAATGGAGAAGACATCAGTAATGTGTGTACTGTTGTTTATTTAGTACAGGTTCATAGCCTTCAATACATTTCAAAGCATTGTTTGCTGCTTTCTAGTTTTGAATTAGTCTCTCAATCTTCCTCGAACAGAAAACTACCAGCTGTGACGATCAGTAACTCCTCTTTTTTGTCATAACAAAACATGTAGTGCCATATCCAGTCTGATGGATTCAGAGATGGCAGTCAGCAAAATCAAAGAAGGAATGAATTACCTAAGAGCAGAACAACAACGCTGAGAAAAGGCTCATGCTGAGAGGACCATGGCATGGATATAGGTACAATGTAATCAGCATAACAAAAATACCTCCATCTGAAGAGATTCCAAAATTTATGTCCAAAATATACAAATGAAAACAGCTTCTTCTTAAAATTTCTGAACTCTTTCTATTTTCCAGTGAGTTTAAGTATCTGTTATTATTAAAACTATCTCAGATTTTAGCAGGCAGTTCATTCTCTTGGTTTTCATTAACTGCAATAGATATGTGTTTTGAATCTCTACAAGAAGAGATATCCACTTATAAATAGTAAATGTATTATATTTAAGAAAAAACTTATTTTACACATCTGTCTTTGTCACCACCTCAAATTCAATGCAGCCTCAGAGATGATGTCTTTATGGACAGAAATTACCTCAAAAATTATTTCCATTACTTAAAGATCTGTAGTGACGTATAGTAACTTGGAATCTATTATACTTTTGAATGGAAGGATCCCTGCTGGCATTGAAGAAAACAGAAAGAACTACAATTTTATAGACAGAGAGTTGATATATTGATGCCTTTGAGGGTGTGAAAGTAAGATGAAAAACCTCATAAGTGCTGTGTCTGGCATGGGGCACTACCAGACAGCACTGGCCAGCAGCTCCCCCATCTGCTCCCCTGCATATCGCAGTACAGACATAGGCTGCAAAGAGGAAAAAAGTATTTTCATCATCTGAACTCTACCAGATATGTATCACTGAGACCATGTTGTTATACACAGGCAAACAAATGTACTCCTGCAATAGCAGACGAAGTAACCGGATTAGTTCATAGCCAGGACTCAGCAAACTAGCACTAGCTACCTCAGCACAGTTACAGCCTCTTAAAAATGCAGCTTTTCAGAATGGCACATGCCTGACCTTACGTTAAAAATAGCATTCACCCTCTGCCTGACACTGGTGCTGCAGGGTAACATGCACATCTTACCCACAAGGAAACAGAGGGGAAAACAAAATGTAAATGTTTCACAGGACTTCTGAACCAAAAGTTGCTTAGTAAGGATGTTATCTCACCTGAACGGGTTTTACAGTTCTACAGTACAGATATCTACACCTTAGCTGAACACATTTGTCACCCTTTGCAGTCAATGAGAGAAATAGGCACTCTTCAAGGCACAATTCCTCTTACTGTTGAATAGACCTGTTGACTGGTATTATCAGGAAAAACTTTCTCTCTTTTCTTACAGCTGATTTGGATTTGGCTTTAAAAAAAAAAAAAGGTATTGAAATATAAACCAGAAAATTAATGAAATCCAAGGATCATGAAATCTTTGTACGACTCTTGGAACAGCATGGTGCTTCAATAAGAGAGGGTAACTAGCTAATGAAAAGCCTCATTTTATTCAATTGTTCACAATTTACAAGCAGTACATGAACCCACTAGAACATAAACCCAACTAGAAGTAAATCCAATAAATTAGTATATAAACCCAACTAGAAGTGTTAAATTACAACAGACAGACCATCACAGTCAACACTGTGTAGATATTTAAAGAGCAAAACACATGGCCTCTATCATATCACAGAATCATGGAATGGTTCGGGTTGAAAGGGACCTTAGAGACCATCTAGTTCCAACTCCCTGCCATGGGCAGGGACACCTTCCACTAGACCAGGTTGCTTATGGCCCCATCTAACCTGGTCTTGAACACTCCCAGAGACAGGGCATACACAGCTTCTCTGGACAATTTGTTCCAGTGCCTCACCAGCCTCACAGCAAAGAATTTCTTCCTTATATCTAACCTAAGTCTACTCTTTTTCTGTTTAAAGCCATTACCCTTCATCCTATCATTTATATGTCCTTATAAAAAAGACCTTCTCTAGTTCTCTTGCAGACCCCATTTTGGTATTGGAATGTGCTACAGGGTCACCCTGAAGCCTTCTCTTCTCCAGGTTGAACAGCCCAGCTCTCAGACTGTCTTCCCAGTAGCACTGCTCCAGCCCTCTGATCATCTTCATGGCTCTCCTCTGGACTCACTCCAACAAGTCCATGTCTTTTCTGTGCTAAGGACCCAGGTGGGGCCTCATGAGAGTAGAGTAGAGGAGCAGAGTCACCTTCCCTGACCTGCTGGCCCCCTTCTTTTGGTGCAGCCAGGGATATGTTTGGCTTTCTGCAAGTGCAAGTTGTTGTGCCATCATGAGCTCCTTGTCAACAAACACTCCCAAGTCTTTTATTTAACCTGTATTTATGCTTAGGATTGCCCTGACACAGGTGCATGACCTTACATTTGGCCTTGCTGAACATCACAATGTATGCATAGCTCAAAGCCTATCCATGTCCCTCTGGATGGCATCCCTTCCCTCCAGTGTGTCAACCACACCACACACTTTGGCATCATCACCAAACTTGCTGAAGGGGTACTCAGTCCCACTGTCCATGCCATTGACCCCTAAGGAATGCCATTCATCACTGTTTTCCACTTGGATATCAATCTGCTGACTGCTGCTCCAGAAGTTCCTAAACTTCCATGGACTGCATCTTTTCTCAGTTCCACCTGCCTTAAAAATATGGAAAAGAAAAAACCCAAAACAGATAAAAAATGCACTAAAAACATTATTAAATATTTAATTTTAAACTGAGAAAGAAGCATTGTGTCCATTGGTCAGTAACTGAGAGACAGAGAGAAAGAGGTGCTTTGAAACACATACCCACACTACTCAGCTCATTCATTTGGATAGTAAATTTAGGCTGATTTAATCCAGTAGCAAACAGCAATTCTTTTATAAGACAGAACTGTCTTCAGTACTGCACTGAGGAGTGGACTCTGCTTTCTTCCTATTCATTTCTCACCTGACTTCAGAGGACTGGGAAACCCTGAATAACATTTATTCCAGCTAGTTTTAGGTACCGAATCAAGCAATGTTCCCATCAGCTTCTCACACAGTCAGTGGAAAGCTGAATCAGCCATAGCAGCACCTGTTGCAATTTAGACACTTAAGTTAGGTGCCTAAATTTAAGTGAAATTAATGCAGTTTTGATTAACTATATAAAAATGATCTCTCAAGGCCAAACTGCAGACATAAAGGTTAGGAGGGAAGCTATTTACTCCCATAGGCAAATTTTTGTCCAAGACATTCAGATATGTTCGAAACAAATGTGTGATAAATATGGAACTGGCCCAGGTAAGAAAAGGGATGGTACCTTAGCCAAAAGGTGAAAAATTACTGTGTTAACATGTGAATTAAGGAAAGATTCTTATTGCATTTTTTCATATGTTATATAACTGAAAACGCAGAATTGCTCATCTGACAGGGTGATAAACGCAGACCTGTCTTGGATAGTATTTTTGTCCACTGTTTCCAAATAATCTGTCAGGCAGTCTGTCTAAAGCTTTCTGATTTTCTGAAATAGAAGGTATTATGGAACTGCGGTAGTCGTTCCATGGCTAAGGTTGAAAAGTACCTTCGGTTATAAGCTCAGTTAGGTCCTTACATCTAATTTTAACATCAGACTATTCTATTAGACATTTCTCTTATGTGGTGTTTGGAAAGACGATGATTTTTCTTTTTCCTTAGGAAGTTTGAAGGTGATTGGACAAGGCATTTGTGAGA